>NC_071091.1:41220380-41820380 GCF_027358695.1 Spea bombifrons
CATAGATGCAAAACACAAAGAGAAGATTGATTCTGAAACTTATCACTGGGAAAATGTTCTGCATGGTACATCAGATAAGCTGTTTGTGCCCAACAATGGTAATTTTCTTAAAATGGTGGAGTTGATGGAAGAGTTTGACCCAGTCCTAAAGAAACATCTCAGAAGAGTAACCAGTAAAGAAACCTACATTCACTATCTTGTTAAGACTGTTCAAAACAAAATCATCCAGTTACTGGCAGGGCAAATCAAAGAGACAATTCTGGCAAACCTGAATGCTGCAAAATATTAAAAGAAATTAAATTGTAATTTTGGACTGTACACCTGATATAAGCCATTCTGAACAAATGACTTTAATGGTCCGTTTTGTAACGGCAACAGACTCAGGTGTAAATGTTGGAGAACATTTTTTGGGGTTCATCGATATATAGATGATACAAAAGGATCTGGCATGACAAACATACTTCTTGAGAAGCTGGAAGAAATGGAAGTTAACCTTAAGCATAGGACAGGGATATGACAATGGAGCCAACGTGAAGGGAAAAAACTGTGGTGTACAAACACGAGTGCGGGTGTTAAATCCCAGAGCCTTTTTTTGTCTCTTGCAGTTCCCATTCATTGAACTTGGTAATCAGCGATGCTGCCTCTGCATGTCCCGAAGCTTCAGAGTTCTTTAATGTGATACAAAGTGTGTATGTATTCTTCTCTGCATCTACCTACCGTTGGCAAATCCTCAAACAACATCTTGGACATACACATATTACAGTGGTACCACACGATGGGAGAGTCGCGTGGAAGCAGTAAAGGCTATCCGAAACCAGATTGGGAAAATTTATGATGCCCTAACTGCAGTTATGGAGGATGCTGGTTTAACAGGAGCAGCTCGTGGCAAAACACTGGCAGAAGGGAGATAAATCACAAGGAATATATGCAATTTTAAATTTCTGTGTGGTATAGTGTTGTGGCATGATGTACTCTTCCATGTAAACATCGTAAGCAAAAGACTGCAACGGATTGATGATATTTCTGCGGCAGTTCAACAACTTGACATGACAAAGGCATTTCTACAGACATCGATCAGATGAGGAATATGAAAATGTGTTAAAGTGCACAAAAGATGGCAGAACGGGCTCGCCGCAGAAGAACCCTTATTGATTTATGAGGCAGAGGATGAATGCATCAGCGATCCAAAACAACAGTTGAAAGCTTTTTTTTTTTTTTTTACCAAGTTCTAGACTGTGCTATCCAGTCACTGGGAGAATGTTTTTTTTTACAGCGACACGAACACAGCAATGTCTTTGGGGTTCTCTACAACATTCCAAAGCTCAAAGAAGCAATACTTGAAGACCTACTCCAGCAGTGTAAAGAGTTGGAAATAGTCTTGTGCCATGAGAACATGTGGGATGTTGACTCGACTGATCTCAATGATGAACTGAGAGCAATTTAAAAATAAATCCCTTCAGACTTGTCTCCCAAGGGTGTGCTGGAGTATATCTGCACAAACAATTTGACTGCCCTCTTTCCAAATGCCTTCATTGCACTGCGCATACTGCTAACACTTCCTGTAACAGTTGCTAGTGGAGAGCGAAGCTTCTCAAAGCTGAAGCTAATAAAAACATGCTTGCGCGCCACAATGACGCAAGAAAGGTTGGTGGGCCTGGCAACAATTTCAATTTAACACAAATTAGCCAAAACTATACACCTGAAGGAAGCAGTGTCTATATTTGCAGCCAAGAAGGCACGGAAAGCACCAATTTGAGTTGATTGATATATAGTTGTTTGCAATATTGTTGTGATAGTTAATGTCTGTTAATGAAAAATGCTATTTATTAAAACTATTTAAACTGTTTATATAAATAAAGCTATATTTATTAACAAATAATTGTAGGAGCTATATAGTTGATTGCAATATTGTTGTTATTGTTAACGACAAACTGCTTTGCTATTTAATAAATCTATTTAAACTAAATCTATATAAAAATATGGAGTTTGCAGTTTTACATTGAATATAATGGTATTTCATATAATTTTGCATACAGACAAGGTGCTGTTGCATGTAAATTATCATTTCCTAATTTTATTTTTAACTATTATGATATGACATACTAGATGTAGGACAGTTTTTGCTGCACTTTTTCCCCTGGAGGGGGTGGGGCAGCATTTCACACTTTTCCCCAGGCAGCACAATGTCTTGGGCTGGCCCTGCTCCCCACTGTCTCGTGTTTGTGACAGCCACATTATTTCTAGAGCCTATTTAATAGTGAATGTTATTACAAAGCTCATCTTTAATGAATGATGGTAGCTCAGAATACATGTCTTTTAGGTCCTGTTTAGTGGGTAGTTGCAGATAAGGAGAGGGTTGGGGTGGCACTCATGATGCAAATCTCCCGTCCCCCCACATACCAAAGGTGATCTATTGGATTGAGATCTGTGGAGGCCATTGGAGTACAGTGAACTCATTGTCATGTTCAAGAAACCAGTTTGAGATGATGGTGACATGGTGCATTATCCTGCTGGAAGTAGCCATCAGAAGATGGGTACATTGTGGTCATAATGGAATGGACATGGTCACCAACAATACTCTAGTATTGGCTGTCACGTTTAAATGATGCTTGATTGGTATTAAGGGGCCCAAAGTGTGTCAAGAAAATGTCCCCCACACCATTACTCCACCACCACCACCCTGAACAAAGCAGGATGGATCCATGCTTTGATGTTGTTTAAGATGTCTGACCCTGCGCGAATTGTAGCATCAGTTTCCTGTTCTTGGCTGACATGAGTGGCGCCCTGTGTGGTCTTCTGCTGCTGTAGCTAATTTCGTGTTGTATGTACAGAGATGGTTTCTCATCCATGCTGAATATCACAGGATAAAGGAACAGGTTTAAAATCAAATCAGGTTTAAAGTTCTTTGATGGCCTTGTTTATTAATTAACTGACTTTTACTATAGTTGATAATCTCTCCTGGAGGCTTCCAACGTGGTCATAAGGGCTTTGTAGTAGATACCCTCTCCTGGACAAAGTGGCCAACCAGTGGAGTCCATGCATGTGTGGTATATGGTGCGTCTGCAGGGTGAGACAAAGCATCTCGTATTTCCTGTGTAAAAAAAAAAATAATAATAATAAAAAAAAAAGATTGGAACACCATACATCAATTCAAAAGGCGTTTTACCTGAATTTGAAGCAGGAATATTGTTAATACCTAATTGTACCTTCGTTAGGAGTCGTTTTTATTTTGACTTTTTTCCTTTCCAGAACCCCACAAAAAATTGAGACCGCTAAGTGTGGTGTTAGAATTCGCCGCACATACAGGGTACAACCAAATATTTATTTACCTTTTTAGTGGTAGCGGGTATAGCTGCAGATGCTGTAGCCCTTTCTTGTACTCTGCCTTTCCTTTCAGAAAATCTGTTAGACGAAGCAATTTGGGATCTCTCTCTTGGTCTTACATCTTGGTGAGCCTGCCCATATCTATCAGGGGTACGAATGAAAGGGGGTGCAAGCCATATAAATTTTGGGGTTCCTGTCTCCTTATTTCCTCAGTCAGTGGTCTAGATGGAGCTTCCCTTCTGTGCTCACTTTCCGTCACTTCTCTGTGTACTGCTTGAAGCTTTGACCTTGCATGTCTGTGTGAGTCACTGTCTAGCACGAAAATTATTTTTTTTCCCCTTTTTTCTTCTGTCTTCTATTACTGTATGTCACTTCACCAGTTAAATCCTTGCCTAAAATAGTATAGGTATGTTTTATTATTTCAGGGACTCTTTCACAACGTTCCTCTTTAGAAAGTCTTTCAACCTGTCTTTCTCAATCTAATATAAGTCCTTGTCCCCTTATAAGGGACTTTAAACAGCCCCAAACTATCTCACGAATATTTTGAGTAAATCTCAACCCCAAAGAATATGCTGTAACAATGCCTGTGGACCTGTGCTAATGTGTCAGCTAAAGAAGCCACAGTAACTTTTCCATGAGTCTTTTCATACAAAGTACTATGGAATTCCAATCATTAGCTTCCTGGAGTGTAATAGACAAACCAGGAGGTAGCAAAGCATTAATTAAGGCTTCTTTCTGTGCAGGTGTAGGTCTAGGAAATACCCCATCTAATTAGTGTGTTCTGTCATTAAGCCATAGGGGAATTTCTTTAGTATGTGAGGGAACCTGACCCACAGCTGCCTTACTGTTAGACATAGGAATTCCTCCTGTGTCACATTTGGTCAGGGACTTACCTGCCATCTCCGACATCCGCGAGTATCTTCACCTGGTGGGGACTCCACCGATGTCTTCGTCCGCGGACCACATCTACGAACTGTTACCCTTTATTGCTGCTCAGTGAATAAATCTTTGCTGTTGCACTATATCCTGGTTCTGCATCTGCAATTTTTTCTGGTGTGTCTCTGCACTGTGCTCCAACCCCAACACTCCTTACACATTCCAAGCTCCTCGAATTAGTATCTGCTCTAATGTGGCAGTGACTAGATTCAGTTCTCTTAATAACTGTTCTCTCCCTAGCTGAGGATTAGACACCAGTGGAGGTTATTCCTCCTTCTTAACTGGTGAATATAATTTAGAACGGGGTGTACCCCACCTCTCACTCTGGACATATGGCCCTTCCTAAAATGATCTGACATTCATGGTAGATCAGATTAACAATGGTATGCCGAGCAGAATTAAAATCAATACCCTCAAACTCAAATGTAGAAGTTTGCAAAGCAACTCCAGTTGGTCCTAACAGTTCATCAGTTAAGCAGTATCTAGCTCCTGATCCCCAGGGACCATTCTGTTTTTCAAGTGCTAAAACTTAATCATTTTGTACATCTCTGCCTTGTTGCGATCTGCATAATATATTTAATCGCTGTATATCAGGACTCCGGTAAGAAAATGTGATGGGTTCACACCTTTCCTCCCGTATAATGTCTTAAGAATAGGTTATTCTCCACCCTAAGTGATAAATTACCAAATCTCAATTTTATGCATGTGGATAGGTCTCACATTCAATAAGTGAGCACAATTATAAGAAAGGACCGAGAATTCAATATCGTAATTACTTATTTATTAAAGATCACAAATATTACATAAATCCAAAATTAAGCAATGTGAGTGTAAAATAGAATGCCTATTAAAATTTATATGCATTAAAAGTAAACATACCAGTCATTCTCCGTATGAGGTCTAGCTTCTGTCTCTCGGTCTGCCCCACATTATAAACAAAGATCTGCATATATAGAGATATAAGGTATAATAAATAGACCTGCGTATCGCTACCTCAAAAATGGTACAAACGGTCAGGAAAAAAATCAGAGGAAAATTACCAAGGCCAAGCTGTTGATCGTTTTTACGGAATAGCCAAAACATTCTAATCTTATAACATAAAAACATCTTGGGTAATATATTAGTCCTGCATAGTTAAATCCTTAATCATACGTCTACTGGGGCCTGTAAAATTACTAAAATACTCAAACCAGCCAGTCTGACACCAATAACCATGCCACGTTCAAAGTCACTTAAAACCCCTTTCTTCCCCATTCTGATGCTTCTGAACTTTAGCAAGTTGTCTTGGATTTGCTGCCATGTGATTGGCTGACTAGCTATTTGTGTTAAGCAATTGAATAGGTGTAGCTACTAAAGTAAATTCTAAATATAAAATTATGCCATATCAAATGTAGCCTTCATTTCTCTGTAAAGTTTATATTATGGGTATGTAGTAGCATGATGACACGCCTTGCGTACTATACTACAGGCAAATATCAATTTGTTGGTAAAGGGGAAAAAAAATAATGCAATATTTTTGTTTTCCTCCATAAGGCGTCTACAAGAGGAACAGCTACGTACCTCATCTTTACCGGCAATCCCAAACCCGTTTCCAGAACTTTGTACCCCAGCAAGCTCACCATTTCTTGCATCAGGATCCTTGCCTCAAAACGAACCTTCCGCCAAGAAGAGTGTAAGTGTATGATAGTACAAAGGGGTTTTGTACACAAAAAAAAGTATACATTTTTATATCTTAAACAAATCTCCTGTACAAGGTCACTTATTTTTGGAGGATGGATACTATTCCTTCAGTGGCAGAGTGGCATATAGGGGGGTATAAGGCATGTCTGGGGGCAGAGTGGCAAATAGGCAGTTAAGAGGCATATCTGGGAGACAGTGACATATCTGGGGTCAGAGTAACATATCTGGGGCCAGAGTGGCATATAAGGGGTATAAGGCATATCTGGGGGGCAGATGTGCATAACTGGGAGCTGGTTGGCAAATAAAAGGAAATAAAAACAAAAAATCCGACTTCATATTAAGGTCTGACTATACGACTTAGATCTAGATCCCCTGCACGCAGACAACCTCCGCTGCTGCCCAGCCCTTCCGCTAGGGCTTCCATGACAGACCACCGGCGTGACATGACCTTCCCTGGCGGAAGTGCTTGGTAGCAGCGGAGGTTGTCTATGCAAGTCGTGCAGACTAGAGCCCTGCACGGGACTACTTTTTTAATCCCGCTCCCGCGGATATTAATCCCGCTCCCGCCCGCTCCTGCAATGTGGGTGTTCCGCTCCCGCCACATTTGTGGCCAATCCCGCCCGCTCCTGCCACATTTGTGGCCAATCCCGCCCGCTCCCGCCACATTTGTGGCCAATCATGCCCGCCTCCTTACCTGATTTCCTGCGCAGTCCCGCGCGGCTTCCCTCGAGTTGTTCCTTCACGGCGTCTCTTATCTTGCTCCGCCCAGGAACAAGGCGGAGTCACAGGAAGTGACGTCACATCACGTGACTCCGTTTTGTTTCTGGGCGGAGCAAGCTAGGAGACACTGTAAGCCTTGCGAGACTGCGCGGGATTACCGGGACCCGCAGGTACAGTGCCTGACCGCCCGCAGCCCCAGCAAAACCGCCCGCGCCCGCAAGTTTTTGCCCGCGGGACCCGCCTCCCAGTGCAGTCCTCTAGTGCAGACTATCACCGGGTGCTCCCGCTGGACACCAGGGAGTCTGAAGCACGGGGGGGGACAAGTCTGGGGATGCATTGGTAAGTCTGGAAGTGGGACAGAGTGACATATCAGGGGGCGGGTTAGCAAATAAAAGGAAATAAAAACAAGAAATGCATTTTCTTAATAATAGTTTTTTATTAAATATGAAAAAAAGTGTTTACATGGGAATTAATATTTACTAGTAAAACTTTTTTCTTACATTCAGACTCTTTTTTTTTTCCTTAATATTCAAATTTTGGCGGGATCATCTTATTATCAGGGTTGTCTATATGCAACTATATTAAAAATAAATTTGGAAATGGATAGAGGGTTACAATTCAACAAATCTGTATACGGATCACTGTATGTTATCGTATACCGTATCCAATGGATAAAATAGCAATATAGGAAAATATGACCAATGGATCACAAGTTTGTTTGGCCTCTTGATTGCCTTTCCCCAAACCTAAACAGAGTCTTACATATTCTTTATGACCAATATTGGTAAGATATGTCCTCAGATGTTTGAGGGAGAATAAGAATATCCTAACTAATCTCTAAGAAGGGAGAATTTTATAAATTGAGTACCAACCTGTCATCTTTAAGGTGCTAAGCAATCCTGAGAATTGAATTACCAGCAGATGCTATCTAAGTAATGACACAGTAATGACATAATCTCCCTTCCTAGATCATATCATCCCAGAATATACGTAGAAGTGTGTGGTCTAGAAGTTGGAATACATTTAGCAATGGCAGATAATCTAATTATTCATCCTATGTTATGTTCCAGCTAGTTGCCCTACCCTATGAAATGCAGGAGCAGCTGTTCCTTGGTTTACAAAACAAAAATACCGAGAGTATCATCTTTAATGTATCCATCCAATTAAATTCAGACAGCACTTTATTATGGTGATTATTATGGTGAAGAGTTGAAGATATCCACCAGGGACCTTTTCTTATGGTTGTTTGGATGATATGATTACTTTTGATCCAATATGAATTTTAAATCTGAGTTGATGGAAATATTCTGATTTTGTAATGCGTCATTCATCTCTACTTCCCTTTCTATAGATCTGTGTTAGCCACACGTAAGGTGCTTTCAACCTTGGTAAATAGTGTCTTCAGAGACTTTGATAATTGATAGTGTGGAAGCAGTTAGTTTAACCATGATAGTTGTCACGAACGCACCCTACTCCAAGCATGCGTGTGACCTGGTTCTGGTGGTAAAAGGGTTAAAGTTCACTGTCTGTCTGCCCTAGACTGGAAATAGTGATAAAAATATCCACCCTTAATACCACCCACAATTAACTATAATGATATAACTAATATCAAAATAATGCTGGGACCACCAAGACAATTTATAAATGGGGTGCCTTGGTCCCCCAAGTGAATGTGACTAAAAAATACACCAAAATACTCTAACACAATAATTATGTGATTACAAATTACAATAAAATGGTCTAATCGGGTCACGTGAGTCTTTACCAAGCAGAACGTAATAAAGGAATATTTATTATGAACAAAAAATAGTCACAGTGCATACAAAAAAGATGATAAACAGATTTACACCAAACAGATAAAATTAAAAGGAGAAATTACAGAAAACCTAACTACTCACTGAGTGGTTAAGTAACAGTTTTTCTGTCCGTAGGGCTCTGGCAAGGAAAGATGGCGACTTGCTCAAAATTAGATCTTGGCCCCTAGTACGCACTCTGACCAATTTCCTCTCATTAAATTTATACCTTTTCCAGTTCATCTCGAGTTTCCAAGCCGGCCTAGAGGTGGTATTTCTTGTAAATTATGAAGTCCATAGATATGTCACTACTTATGACTGAATACCACAGACTTCGCAATTTCTACCAAACGGCTTCCGTTGTACTGGCCATGTTTGTATTCTTCTTGTAGGGGGTGCTTTCCCCATTCTAGATATGCACAAAAGGAGGTATGATTATGAATCTATGAGTTATTATTGTGTTGATATGACCCTGGAAGAAATGGTTTTCCTGACTGCTAGTGGTCACTTAGCATATCAAACCAACCACTATCTATGAGGGGATACAGGCATATGGTGAATGACTCAGCTAGTAGACGTAAAGCAGGACCAGACTGGGAATGAAAAGCAGCCCTGGAAACATTTGGAGACCAGCCCCATATAGTTTATCTCGCGGTCGAGCTCTTTTACCCACACGCGCACCCCTTATACATACCCGAGTCTGTCATCTACTCACCCTCTCCCCGGCAGAATGCAGCGGCGGGTTTCCTCTCCCCCTCTGCACGCCCCCTCCACTGCCGGCAGAGGCCAGCAGGAAGGAGGATGTGCTCTCAGGTTGCTATGGAGACGTGTCTCCTTCCTGCTGCTGATAGACGCCGGCAATGAAGGAGTCACGTACTCTCAGTGTGATGTCATTTTGGCGCAAAATTCAAATAATAAAAGCCCCTTTCACTCAGTAATCAGTGCTCAAGTATAAGCTGATTGTTGCCTCTATACCTAAGCGTTCCTGTTCATATCTACCCGTGTACCAGACCTCCTTTTATGAATTTTGACCAGCATACCTTGCAGCCTGCCCCGACCATTTACGTGTGACCTGACTTGGATTTTGGATTCTCGCGATCGCGGCATTTTAGGGGTTAATTCCCGTTTTGTACGTGGCTCTGTTGCTGGTGCCCCCAGCAAAAACGAGCCCCCACAAGCCCTTTTATGACTCCTGTAGGCATGGAAGCAGCAGTCATCAAAGAGGCTCCCCCCTGCAATGGCTGGTCTATAGACCAGCAATTGCGTCCCAGCTGCCAGAGGCAGCTTCAGGGACAGGGGAGAGGGTTCATTGGTCTCCACATGAGTGTGGAGACCAGCCCCAACCCTCCCCTGCTGCCCGATGGCTCCATGAGAGCGACAGTGCAGAGTTAACCCCTTCAATGCCACAATTGTGTACGACACATTCGTGGCATTGCAGGGGTTAACATTTGTCCCCACAAATATCAGTCAATGCTGTGCGCCAATGGAACATCAGCATTGAAAGAGTTAAAAATCTAAAAAATAATAAAAAAAAAAAAACTGACCTGAAAGTCCCAGGGTGCTTCCAAGGGGTCAAATGCTGTGAGTTTAGTAAGTGGGCTGATGATGATCAGATCACTTCTGACCAACTGTTAGTTTTAAAAAAAAATCCTGGCTCCTAACTTTTTTTAGCTGGCGCCTAGATTCACAACAAATTTGTCAAGCCCTGCTTTAGCCTCCAAAGAACCAGCCAAAGCTATGCATATGTGATATCACTGTACTCAGGAGATGTTGCTGAACACATATTGGGGTGGTGTTTGACAGTGACATATACCAGGATCTGTATATTCGTACCTGATTCACAATGTGTATGTAACCCCCCCCCAAAAAAAAATATACTACCAAAAACAGGCAAAGGCTGGTAGTAGAATTAGTGCATGAAAAGAGTTAAAATGTTGGCCACGATCGCCTTCTAAACTTCAATGGTGTACCTGACATGACTCGATAGCGAGGCATTTAGTAACACCGAACGACGTGCTGTGACAGCTCCCCTTGCAGGATGAATACATGTATTGCATTCAACCATGCAAGTCAATGGAGCCCAGCTTTCTAATCACAATGTGGTCAGTTAAATAAATTAACAAAAAAATTAAAATAGTTTAGAAAAAAACAAAAACAGGGGAACCTTCCAGTTCCAAAAATGTAAACAAAAAACAGCAAATAAAAGATGTATATATATATATACATTGACAAATTTGTTTTGAATCTAGGAGCCAGCTAAAAAACTTAGGAGCCAGAATTTTTTTTTAACAAAGTTTTATTTTACCTCGAACCCCTATTTTTTTGTTTTAAATACTTATATTTTCGCTTTTCTTTTTTGCCCCGCTCTCCTCCGACGTGACCTCTCCCCATCACGAGGAACTCTTCTGTGAGCCTGCCCCCTGGAGCCTCAAGTCGTGAAAGGGGCGGGACGAAGAGCCTGGCAAGATAGTCCCTCGCCCTTTCTCTATATTGGTGCTGGCTCCTGCAGGGGAAGCACCACCCTTTTGAGCAAGTCTGTTGCCGGTTCCCCATCACAAAAGCACTGTGTGCGGACCATGCTGCGACCTGGTGCCTGGGATTTGTTGAGCCCTGATATATAAAAATAATATATATATATATATATATATATATATATATATATATATATATATATATATATATATATATATATATATAGCTGCACTTCCCGTAAAGTAAAGACCTAAAGTGGGGGTTGTCGCACCAACTGGTGAAATGCATACATGGACTTACTACCTGGTAGAGATGGTAATGCCAATTTCAGCATGAGAGGGGTTCATTTGATTGTATAGGCATATGGTGCCAAAAGGTAAAGATAAATTGGTCTTTTGAAGCTGGGACTCCAACCAGGGCCCTCTGCAAGGTGTGAAATGTTACAGCGGCGGTGTATTTTTCTCAGTCACAGTTTTTCTTAAATATGAAAAAATAGTTTGCATGAATTAATAAAGAAATAAACTTTTCTTACAAGAATAATGTGATCATTGTTTTGTTCCACTGAATAAAATGGAACTTTTTAATCGAAAAATGTTTGCAATAGCAAATGTTTTGATTCCATTATGTCCAATGTATTTCATTTATTAGGGCCTTTTAACACTTTTGCTTTCTGGCTCGGGTATGTGTAAGGGGTGCGTGTGGGTATAAGAGCTCGACCGCAAGATAAACTATATGGGGCTGGTCTCCAAATGTTTCCAGGGCTGCTTTTAATTCCCAGTCCAGCCCTGCTTTACGTCTACTAGCTGAGTCATTCACCATATGCCTGTATCCCCTCATAGATGGTGGTGGCTATTGATTTTCTGTTTGTATATAACATATGCTGACAAACTGTATAATAGATACCCAAAATGTTAAAATACATGTATTCCTGTTAATTAGATAAAATACTGTTTAACCATTCCACCAATGTGTATTTTTTCTTTAAAATAGCACCAAACTTTATTTAACATTAATTTTGTTTTTTTAAAACATTTTTATTATACGGAAAGGAAAAACATTAGTCAATGGTTAGGATGTCAAACATGAATAATATTCTTGTGTGTTTTACAGAAAGATAAAGAATATGGTTAGTATAGAAATTTGTCAGTTAGGCATTATATCAAACTTTAATTACAGAAAAATGTAATCTTCAGTTTAAGCTCATGTGGCTTATTATCAAAGTTAATACCACATTCAAAGTTATTCTCACTTCTTTATATACATTTGTAACCAAATGACAATAAAAATAAAAAAAAAAATAATAATAATTTTATTAAAGGTGCGGCCTATATTTGAGCCAATGCGGTATATATAAATTATTTTTATGAGCAAGTCCTAAAATTTGCGCTATATCTTCAAACAATTCTCGCATGGAAAGAGTTAAAATACTGGCATGTGAAATGCCCATGCGGTTTCTACTTTAAAAAAAAATGTATGATTTCATGGGGTAAATTTAATTGGTTGGGTTCAACAATGTCCAATTAACACAGGGGGAAGGATGACTACATGCTAATTTCCAATTTGAAAATTGCACATGTCCCAAATGTGGCCTTTTAGCCCCCAAACAACCTGACAAACTCATGCATCACTATACTCAGGAGGGGACAGTGACATATACCAGGAGCTGTAAATTCATACCTAAATTTCAATATGTGTGGGGGGGAAATACACACAAAAAATACTAGCGAAAACTTTGATAACTGGTAGTAGAATAAGTGCATTGAAAAAGTTACTATACTAGCATTTGAAATACCCTGGGATGTCTAGTCTTCAAAAATATATAGTTTCATAGGGTAAATTTTATTGGCCGGCTTTAAAGATACCTGACATAGCACATAGGGCAGAATGACCAGATTGGGGAAAAAATGGTTTTGAAATAGCAAAACTGTACTTGTACTTATTGCCCTATAACGTGCAGAAAAAAAGCATAAAAACATTGGCTATTTCTAAACTCAGGACAAATATTATTATAATTATATTTTATTTATATAGCGCCAACAATTTACACAGCGCTTAATACAGTAAATATATTCAAGGGGTATGACAAGACGAGAATTGACAGACGTTAGGTGGAGAGAGCTGCCCTGCTCGCAAGCTTACAAATAGTAGAATCTATTTAGCAGTTTTTCTCATTAGTTTTTATGGATGAGTAAAAGATTTTTCAAGTAAAAGTCAGAAAGGCCTTTTCTCAATTTTTCGCAATATTTTATATATAACTTGTGTAAATCTGAAAGAAGAAAATTACAACTAAACACGAGCACCGCAGAAATGTTGCAGCCATTGTAGCAAAGAGGATAAAACAACTAGTTATATAACATTGTTTATTATTATTTTTGTTTTATATAGCTCCATCAAATTCCGTAGCACTGTACAATGGGTACACAGGACATAAGTAGTATGTAACATAACAAATTTACTAACAGAGACAACAGGTGAGGAGGGCCCTGCTCAAACGAGCTTACAGTCTAGTCTTGTTTACCTATTTAGTTTTGGGCCTAGGATGACAAATTTGATTAATATGAGCCCATTTTTCAGTTAAGTTACCATGCTCCTATATTTGAGTTTTATATGTTACCGTAGGTATGCTGTTGCTAAAAACATATGGTCACAAACTTCAGAATATTTGCTAAAAATTAGTTGTAATGTCCACACCTTAGCTTGAAGGCTATATGCAATTTTTTACACACAGTATCTTCCATCGCTTCACTAAATCTGGTGGACTCAATATGCTGGGGGCAGGCCAAATCTGGATTTTGAGGGCATATTAACCCCTTCCGTACCGGGACGTACCTGGTACTTCCTGGTTAACTGTCACCGGTAGACCGGGACGTACCAGGTACGTCTCCTCCAAAAAACGCCCCCACATCACCACAATCGCGGTGATCGCGGGGGCGCTGCTGCTGCCGTCTGCCCAGGAGTCCTGGGCAGACAGCACAGCCTGTCTAAGCCCTCCCCCAAGCCTACGATCACTCCCACGGAGTGATTCTCTAGGCAGAAACAGCGATTGCAGAAAAATCTGCAATCGCTGTTTCAGCTGCCACAGGCAGCTTCAGGGAAGGGGTGGGGGTGTTGAATGGGTCCCCACACAAGTGTGGGGGCCTGATCCAACACCCCCCTGCTGCCTGATCGCTCCATGAGAGCATCAGTGCAGCGTTAACCCCTTCAATGCCGCGATCGCGGCATTGAAGGGGTTAATTCCCGTTTTTTAGGGGGTTCTGCTACTGGTGGTCTGCCTGGAAGCCCAGGCAGACCTCCAGCAGCAAAAACGAACCCCCAGAAGTCCTCTGATCAGCCCTGTAGGGCTGATCAGAGAGACTCCTCTCCCACAATCTCCAGTCCACTGGAGATTGTGTCCCAGCTGCCAGAGGCAGCTTCAGGGACAGGGAGACAGGGCTCCACTAATGTGAGACCAGCCCCCCCACCCCCACCCCCCATAGTTAACCCCTACCCCCCCTCTTCCTCAATTAACCCCTTCAATGCTGCGATTGTTTATGACCCCCATCGCAGCATTGCAGGGGTTAATATTAGTCCCCACAAGCTTGTGGGGACTAAATATCAATCAATGCTGTGCTTCAATGGAGCATCAGCATTGAAAGAGTTAAAAAAAAATAAATTAAAAAATAATTTTTTTAAAAAAAATACTAATAAAATAATAAATAAAAAAAATAATAAAAAAATAATAAAAATAATAATAAAAAAAATACCAGCACTGACCTGAAAGTCCAGGGTGCTTCCAGGTCAAATGCTGGGCTGATCAGATCGCTCCTGGCCAATAGGAGTGATCGGATCATTATGGCAGCCCACGGATGACCCTGCTCTACAAAGAGAGAGGGGTCATCTAGGGTAATTATGAAAAAACACAAATTATTAATAAATGAAATAATCATAATTATTACCTGATCACTTGTCGGTGACATTTTAAGTGGCTGATTATTGATCGGTCTCCCTGATTGATGTCAGCGGCCTAAACCTGTCACTTACAAGCAATCTGATAAAAAAAATATTTAAAAAAATGTAAATGCACATGTTCCAGTTTTGCCCTCATAGCTTCCTCAAAAAATGCATGAACCATGCATGTGAGGCCTTGTTGGAACCGGGGGATGTTGGTGAACACAATTTGGTGTTTTTTTCTGCAGTTGCACAAATTCTATACAAAATATAATATAAAATCTAAAGCAACATTGCAACATATGCAAAAAAACCCCAAAAAATATAAAAATACCTCAAAATTTGGCAGCAACTGGCGATAAAATCCCTGTTTGAAAAGTGTCAAAATGACCCTAGTTGTACACCTTGACTTATCTACTTTTCATAAACATATAATTTTGGGGGGATAATCAGTATCTGTGACAACTATTGCAGTTATTAGACTACCATGCCAAATTTGAAAAAAATTACATTTCAAAAACACGATGCATGCCTAGCAATATTTGCCCTATACTGGTCAAAATAGATGAAAATCCTGGCCATGTTGGGTGGTTTCCAAATCAGGACAACTCAATGAATATATTTGGGATAATTTTTTCCCATTGGTTCAATGTGTGTACAATTTGTATGTATACAAAACTGTAAAAAAATGCGTTTTTTTCATTTTTCACCACTTTTTCCAGTTTATTTCAAACAAAACAATGTACTACCCAGCTTAATATGGTTTCAAATGAAAGCCCTACTTGTCCTAAAAAAAACAATATATGATTTGTGTGGGTGCACCAATTAATAAGAGAGAAATTACAGTTGAAGAAAGACATGGCAAAAACACAAAAACGGCTCCGGTCCTTTAGCGACACGTTAGTATCAAAATCCCGGTCCTGAAGGGGTTAAACATCTTTCACAATAGGTTAGCGCATCTCTCAGCATCTGTGGCCAATAAGCACAGAATCTTTTAAATTTCATAATTTCAATCACCTGAAATAGGTGCAAGCATAAGAACTTGAAATACTTGTAGATACAACCTATTGCTTATTTCTAGGTTAAATATTCTTACCAATAATCCACTTTGTGTGCTAAATTGAAATTTATATTTCATCAAGATTATTTAGTCCTCTTTTTGTCTCTCTTTCCCTCTATCCCTCTTCCCCTCTCTCTCCCTCTTCCTCACACTCTTCCTCTTCCCCTCTCTCTCTCCCTTTTCCTCTCAATCTCTTATAAAATATAAAATTCTATAGGAAATTCTAATAATGGATCTTCCACCTGACTGGCAACTAAATCCTCACTAGGAAAATCTTAACCCCACTGAGCAATAGAGTTCTGTATATTTTCTTGTTTATCACTGTCCTAGTGATAGCTTTCATTTGAATTGATCCAATAGGGTGGCCAGTGTTCAGGTCTTCCCGCTTTATGGAGTCTTGCTTTGATATTAAGTTATTTCCTTGTTTATTGATACATCTTGCAATGGGCATTGGTTTTCTTCTAATAAATTATCAAAGCAATAGATGTTACCAATTAAATTTCACAAAATTATTTTCTGCTGGCTTATAAAACTGCATGACTGTGAAATCTGGTTCTATATAAAAAGCTCCTTTTTAACCCCTTAATGACAATTGCTGGTTCTGGCACGGCACGAAAAAAAAGTCGATTATGACAAATGATGTGCCAGAACCGGCACGTCTTTAAACGGGTGCAGAAAGCGATCTACGTTCGCTTTCTGCACCCAAACGGCGTTGCTGTAATGCCTCGACCTCGAGGCATTCAGCAACGCCACGATCGGCACCAGGGGCCATGTCTGGCCCCTCCCCGGAGCCTCAACGCCCGTTTTAAAAGCGTTTAGGAGGCGATCAACGATCACCTCCTAAACTTAAATGGTGTCGCTGGAATGCCTCGATCAGGAGGCATCCAGCGACACCAAACACTTACCTTTGGATGGACTGTGACCGCTCCAGAGAGCGGTCACAGCCGCAGCTGCACGCTGTCTTCGCCATCCGCAAGATGGCGGCGGCCCGGGAAAAAGAATAATAAAGTTCTAAAAGTTGGCTAGACGGTCTCCAGACCCTCTAGAGAACTCTGGCTCCACTTGCAGGTTGAATACAGGTACTGCATTCAACCATACAAGTCAATGGAGCCCAGCTTTCTAATCACAGTGTGATTAGTAAAAATAAATTAAAAAATAAAATAAAATTAATAATAATTAGAAAAAAATAGTAAACAAAACAGTAAAATGTAAAAATAATTTCCCACTGATGTCAGGGGAACCTTCAAGTTGAAAAAAAAAATTAAATTTTTTTTTAAAAAAGGCAAAAAAATAAAATATATATATAAAAAATATATTTTTGTCAGCAAGTCCTAAAATTAGCACATTAGCTTAAAACAATTCTCGCATGGAGAGAGTTAAAATACTGGCATATTAAATGCCCATGGGGTGTCTACTTTTAAAAAAGGTATGATTTGATGGGGTAAATTGAATTGGCCGGGTTCAACAAGGTCCCAATTAACACGGGGGGAAGGATGGCCACACATCTAATTTCCAATTAGAAAAATGCACACATACCAAATGTGGCCTTTTAGTTCCCCCCAAAAATGACAAACCCATGCATATGGGGTATCACTGTACTCAGGAGATGTTGCTGAACACATTTTGGGGTGTTGTGTGACAGCAGCACATACCAGGAGCTGTAAATTCATACATAACATAGGTGTGTGGGGGAAAAATACACACAAAAGAATACTACTGCAAACTTTGAAAAAATTCTGGTGGTAAAATGTATGCATGCAAAGAGTTAAAATAACAGCATTTAAAATACCCTGGTGTGTCTAGTTTTCAAAAATATATGGTTTTGTTGGGCACACTGAAATGGCCCGGCTCAAAGATGTACCAAATAGGGCATGGGCAGTGGATCCCCAAATGCCAAAGTTCAACATTGAAAAATGCGCATGTCCCAAATGTGGCCCTTTTGCCCCCAAACAGCCAGGCAAAATCATTCATGTGAGGTATCGCTGTACTCAGGAGATGTTGCTGAACACATATTGTGGTGTTTTGTGATAGTGACATATACGAGAACCTTTTAATTCACACCTGAAGTAAAATGTGTGTGACAAAACAAATGCAAAAAAATGACTACCACAAAGTTTGACAAATACCAGTGGTAGATATGGTGCATGGAAAGAGTTAAAATACTAGCATTTGAAATACCCTGGGGTGTCTAGTTTTCAAAAATATATGGCTTTATTGGGCATACTGAAATGGCCCGACTCAAAGATGTACCAAATAGGGCATGGGCAGTGGATCGCCAAACGCCAAAGTTAAAGATTGAAAATGCGCATGCCCCAAATGTGGCCCTTTTGCCCCCAAACAGCCAGGCAAAATCATTCATGTGAGTTATCGCTGTACTCAGGAGATGTTGCTGAACACATATTGGGGTGTTTTATGATAGTGACATATACCAGAACCTGTTTATTCATACCTGAAGTAAAATGTGTGTGACAAAACAAATGCAAACAAATTACTACCATAAAGTTTGACAAAGGCTGATGGTAGAAATAGTGCTTGGAAAGGGTTAAAATACTAGCATTTGGAATACCCTGGGCTGTCTAGTTTTCAAAAATATGACTTGATGGGGTAAATTGCATTGGCCGGCTTCAAATATACCCGAAATGGCACATGGGGGGAAGAATTACCAGATTTGGAAAAAATGGCTTTGAAATAGCAAAACGCTACCTGTACTTATTGCCCCATAATGTGTAGAAAAAAGCAAAAAAAACATAAAAACATTGGGTATTTCTAAACTCAGGACAAATAGTAGAATATATTTAGCAGTTTTTTTCATTACCTTTTATAGATGAGTAAAAGATTTTTCAACTAAAAGTTAGAAACAGTCATTTTTCTCTAAATGTTTCACCATATTTTATATTTTTATTAATAGTAAATAATATGATACAATCAAAACAATGTCATCTAAAGAAAGCCCTTCTTGTCCTGAAAAAAACAATATATAACTTGTGTGGGTTCAGTAAACGGGAAAGAAGAAAATCACAGCTAAACACGAGCAGCGCAGAAATGTTAAAACGGCCATTGTCACGAAGGGTACAAAAAGTAAAATCAGCCTTTGTCACGGGGTTAATAAAGACAAAATTACCACAAGATGGCAGCGTTTCTTAAAAACCAAACAAACCTGACGTTTGCTGCCATGAAGAGCTATTGTAAGTAAAATGTATGAGAAAATTAAAATTTTTCTACTCAGGTAGGACTGGAACCAAAGTACAAAATACCCCTCCATGTAATTAAAAATACATAAATGCAAAGTAATGCAAAAATCAATTTAAGTGGGAACAAGGGCTGCCAGCAGATAAGCAGGGAAAATGAATATGGCAAGTAGATTTTTTATTTTCCCTTGGCAGCCTTTAAATTAGAGATAACACAAAGATAAAGGGAGGTATTAGAGCAAGGGCCATGTGAATACCGGCCTTAAGTGTTCTGGCGCCCTGTGCGGACTACTCCTCTGGCGCCCCCCAACCCCCCAAAAAATAAAGGAAAAAAATCTCCCACCTCTGCCCCTTCTCACTGCCTTCCCCCTCTGCCCCTTCTCACTGCCTACCCCCTGCTCTGCCGCGGTGCGTGCTTCACAGCTGAGTGCCAGAATAATTCCGGCGCTCAGCATGAAACGCCGGCACCGCGACGGAGTCACGGAGAGTGAGGGGCGCCGAGCGGTTGCTGAAAACTTTACGAGCGACCGCTCTGCGCCCCTGCCCGGGACTTAAATTAAAACACTGGTTTCATTTTTTGTTTTAACTTTATTTAACATCCTCCGTGTTAAATAATGTTACAAAAACTTTATTTAACATGGAGGATGTTAAATAAAGTAACCCCCCCCGCGATGTTTTAATTTAAGTCCCGGGCAGGGGCCCCTGTTGCGATGTCGCACACCCTTAAGGCCGGCCCTGCCCCCCCCCAAGTCTGCATCTGATGAGGAAAGATAGTCAATCTTATAATGCCTTTAAAGGATGTGAGGTCTTGCATACGGCTGGAGAAGTTTCTGCTTTCTCTTAGTGATGTCTGGATCATGAACGAATCGTTCTTTTGATCCGATTCTTTTCAGTGATCCGGATGAATCGGTTCAGTAGACTGAACGATTAATTTGTAATACTTCAGTCTGTGAATCATGCAGTTGTAACCTGATCCTAGAATGAGTCGTCTGCACAGCACTCAGACACAGACTCTGGGATCAGGTTACAGCTCATTGATTCACAGAGGAACTGTGACTCATAGATTCAGAGAGTCATTCAAAGATTCGAGTAATTCAAAGAGTAAGTGAAAGAGAAGTGTGGCTTAGTGAATGCGGGGACAAAGGGATTCTGGGGATGATTACGGGGGAGAGGACCTCTCATTGTCACGGTAGGGTCAGAAAGAGGGAAGACTGCACTGACTTTCACAGTCTTCCCCTAAACTGCGGTCAATGTGGCAATTTTTTTTTTGGTGTGTAGCGGAGGGCGTGATTGCATGCTAGGGAGTGTGGCCCAAGGAAATAAATGCCACTCTGCCCGCGGAGGTTGTCTACGCACATCACGCAGATGTCCGCCGGCTGCCGGAGAGTAGGATCCAGGTCCCCTGCAGCTCAGCTCAGCTCTGCCTTGGCTGAGGATAAGGCGATGGCCTCAGGGTACAGAGTGGCATAATCCACCACGGTAAGAATAAATTGTTTCCATGTGCTGCTGGGTATAGCGAACAGCCCCACAATATCTACGGCCTTCTCACTATCTACCACCTCTGCCCCTTCTCACTGCCTTACCCCTCTGCCCCTTCTCACTGCCTTCCCCCTCTGCCCCTTCTCACTGCCTACCCCCCGCCCCTTCTCACTATCTACCCCCCGCCCCTTCTCACTATCTACCCCCTCTCCCTTTCCTTACTTACCTTGTTGCCGGAGTCCTGCGGTGGGAGCGTGAGGTGTCAGTCTTCCCGCTCTGCTGCGGTGCGCGCTTCACAGCTGAGCGCCAGAATAATTCCGGAATCGGTACAGAGTGGCATAGTCCACCACGGTAAGAATAAATTGTTTCCCTGTGCTGCTGGGTATAGCTAACGGTCCCACAATATCCCTCTCGAGGGATTATGTCGTCTGTATTCACCACTTCAGGGCGCACCAAGGTCAATGAAGCTCCAGAATCTCTCAGTCCCATGGTCACCCGGTCACCCACAGTTACACTCTGCAGGTTATCCTCCCTTTTCCCCATAGGCCCACCCACAAGCAAAACTGATGGTGCCCCTTCAGGGATGCTCCCACCTCCACGAGCAGGTTGGGGTGGATTTCTAGTGGGGCAATTAATGCTCAGATGCCCAATCTGGTTGTATCGAAAACAACGGCGGGCATGCGACTCACCAGACATAGCCTCTACCCCATTGGCAGTTGGTGGTGAAGTCCTCACTGCTGATCTTGTGGATTATGATGATGATGGAACTGCAGCCCCTCTCCATGTGGAAGTACCAGCTGACACAACTCCACGCCTAGATGTACGAATGTCGGTGTAGTCATCTGCCAGCTCTGCGGCATCCCTAGCTGTTTTCGGCTTTCTTTCTAAAATCCATTCTCGTACATAAGGGCTCCGGGTCTGTAAGAACTTTTCCAGGACCATTAAGTCATTAACGGCCTCATAGGTAGTAACTTGTACTCCCAGTAACCCATTGCTTGTACGCGGTTTCCAATTGTGCAACATATAGAATGCAGCTGGATGACGCACTCTGCTGCATGCTCCTAAACTTTTTCCTGTAAACCTCAGGAGTAAGGTTAAATGCTTTTTGCAAGGCAGATTTGATCGTTATCAGTCTCTGAGGGAAGGGACACAAACACATCCAAGGCTTTTCCTTTCAGTTGTGGGGTTAAATATCTCCCCCTATTGGTTTGAGGGTAGTTGGTGCTGCCTGCACACTTTTTCAAAACTTTTCAGAAATACATCCAAATCAGTCCCTTCTTCTAGGGAGGGTGTTTTGGTCATGGTCTGTTTTATGCAAAATGATGCTAATATTTAAATACACAATTTAGACAAAACACATCTAACAATACAACAATAAATTTGATTCAGGAATACAGTTAAATTATGTAAAGACGAATACCAACAGATATTATGATATATAATATACTTTATTAATTCCTCTAGCGGTAAAAACAATATATCGAAAAAGGTTACCATAACAAAGTTACAGATAATTATATTCTAATAACATTGTGATGACATATGTACTTAGCTTCAGGGAGTATCAGCATATCAAATGACTCCTTTGGTGTTCAGTTTCCAAAATGGCTCTAGATACCAGGATCATATAGAAGACTTTAAAGGATTCTTTCAGTAGTAGTTTTCTAATTTTTAGTTACTATACTAGGCACTAAACTAGTCCTAGCTTCATGGCACTTAACTAGCCCAAGATGGAAGAGCAGCTTTCTATTTCATACTTTTTCTTTGGCAAACTTTTGCAGCTCTCTTAGCTTCTGCCATGCTGCTTCCTTCCACTCGTTCCAGTCTCCTCTGCCCCTCCTCCTTCTTCCTGGAGTTCCTGATATCCCATTGTTCCTGGTATAGCCCACATGACTTTTCATGTAGGTAGCCATTATCTATGGTCTTAGATGTACACATCACTCACTCTCTAGTGCTACCTGGTGGTAGAGGTAATGCACTTCTTAAACAATAGAACTAATTGGTATTGTAATGTATGCCACAGTTAGGGGAGTGGTTTATCCAAAGGGAGATACAGATATTGTGTCTGTGATGGGAATCACTAATATTGGACGACACAATCCATGTCCACAACAGAGGGAAAAGCATCATTGCAGAGCTTATGTGTGGTGGGATCTGATGCATTACTGTTCAGTAAGGACTGAACAGTGGACTGCAGCTTTGGCCATTTCTAGCTCATGTTTCCTTTGTGCCCCTCTTCCTGCCAGCCTTTCCGCAGCTTCTCTTTCTGCCAGCCTTTCTTGTCTCTCTGCTTCTCTTCCTGCCAGCCTTTCCGCAGCTTCTCTTCCTGCCAGCCTTTCTGCAGCTTCTCTTTCTGCCAGCCTTTCTTGTCTCTCTGCTGCCTGCTGTTGAATCATCACCTGCAAGGGCTCCCGAGGATTTGAAGCCATCAGTTGCCGAAATAAATCCATGTGCAAATGTCCATAGCACTTTGATGGGTACAACCACTGGGCTTTTCAATAAGTAGGGTTCCTGCAGTAGTAGGGAGCTCTGTAACCCTTTCGGTGTCAGTTTCTGGCTGGACAGTGTGCCTATCAGTCTCCATAAGGTCAGCAATAAGTTGTTCCTTGCTTTTGCCAAAAGTTTGTAAATCCCTTGCTTGGCACATCAATTCCAGGACCTCTTTGGGTTGTTTGCGATAGGCCTCCATATTCAGAAATGGTATAGAGAAAGAAAAACAAGAGTAGGGAGGGGAGAACTGTTTTGCACTTTGTATGTCTTTTTAACCCCTTAAGGACAATACTGTATCTTACTCGTAGTATATTGTGGGACAATGGCTCTTTTAACATTTTTCAGTGTTGCTGTATAGCTGTGATTTTCTTCTTTCTCATTTCGTATTGTGGTTTTTTTAGGACAAACAGGGCTTTCTTTAGATATTAATTTTATCATATCATCTAATTTACTATAAAACAAATTATAAAATATGGGGATTTTTTTGGTTAAAATTATTTTTTCTCACTTTTTAAACAAAAAACGTTTACTCATCTGCAAAAACTAATGAAAAAACCTGCTAAATAGATTCTACTATTTGTCCTGAGTTTAGAAATACCCAATGTTTTTATGTTTTTTTTGCCTTTTTCTGCACGTTATGGGGCAATAAGTACAGGTAGCATTTTGCTATTTCAAAACCATTTTTTCCAAATCTGGTAATTCTTCCCCCCATGTGCCATTTCGGGTATCTTTGAAGCCGGCCAATGCAATTTACCCCATCAAATCATATATTTTTCAAATGCTGGTATTTTGATCATTTCCATGCTCTAGTTCTACCATCAGCCTTTGCCAAACTTTATGGTAGTAAAATTTTGTTTTAATTTTTTCACACACGTTGTACTCCAGGTATAAATTTACAGCGCCTGGTATATGTCCCTGCCAAACAACACCTCAATATGTGTTCAGCAACATCTCCTGAGCGCAGTGATACCCCACATGCATGGCTTGTAGGGTTATTTGGGAGGTAAAAGGCCACCTTTGTGAGGTGTGTATTTTTTTGCCATTTAGACATCTGGTCCTACTGCCCCCATGTCCCATTTTTGGGACATCTTTGAACCCGGCCAATTCAATTTACCCCATCAACTCATGCATTTACTCATACCCTATGGGCATTTGTAATGCCAATATTTGAACTCATTCCATGCAGGAATTTGTGAAGATAAAGAATTGTAGGACAGCAACCCCGTACATGTAAAAATCTCTAAAAAAAAATAAATAAATAAATAAAAAAAAATTTAACATTTAATCTGACAAAAGACGTCACAGTGCTGTGTACAAACATAAAGAAATAAATGACATACGGAATACAAGTTACAAAACAGTCCATAAAATCATATGGGAGAAAACACAAGAAATTACCGATATATATAATCCTTGTGGGAGATTCAGATGATAAAAGTTCTCTGTGCAATTGTTAAAAGAAAAGAGAGCTTTTTTTTCTCAAGATCTACAATCTTCTTATATTGAACCCTGGTTGTTCCTAAAATGACCATCATATTCCTCATATCTTTGTGAATATTTAGATACCAAACACACTAGGTTTATCTATTTTGGGAAGTAGCCATTCTCATCTCTCAGGGGAGAAATAAACCAGGTGGGCATGTTTGGTACCCAACAAAAGGAAACAACCTGAGCAATCCAAATATACATTCATATTGGACCCTCTCACAATACATACACAGGATCTCAATATTTCATTTTATGTGATTATGCTCTGACTTTTGGGTCGTTCAGAGGGCATGGACTTCTTCTATGATGCATGGGAAGTGCAGCAACAGTAAAGCTGCAGATGCTAGCTGTGAACTAAAATTCCTATGATTCTCAGCCAGCCATCCAGGTGTCCACCATAATGCTGGCTGAACATCATTGGAAGAGTAGTCTATAGCAGCAGTTTTTTTTTTTTTTTTTTTATTAAAAAAGGCTAATGATAGCCTCCCTCCCAGGACCCCTATACACTGCGTTTTCACACACTTGCTCATAAACACACATATACACGCACACATATACACGTACACTGCCCTTACACGCACACATATACACGTACACTGCCCTTACGCACGCATTTACACGTACACTGCCCTTAAAGAAAAATACAGAGACGTAATCTACCCTTACACACGCATTATTCTTCATGATATTCTTGTAAGAAACTTATTTCTTTATTAATGCATTTAAACTTTTTTGGTTTTTGTTTTTATTTCCTTTTATTTGCCAACCTGCCCCCCAGTTATGCACATCTGCCCCCAGAAATGCCTTATATCCCCCTATATGACACTCTGCCTCCCTGATATGCCTTATACCTTCCTATGTGCCTTTTAACCCCCTAAGATAAACAGATTTAAATTAGTTAATCTTTCTTCATAACTAGAAAAGTGTTCCATTCCTTTTATTAATTGTGTAGCCCGCTTCTGCACCTTTTCCAGTGCTATAATATCGTGCTCACATTGTATTACTTTACAGAGTTTAGTGTCATCTGCAAACACAGAAACATGACCTATTGCACGTCATAGAACAAGATCTAGACGTATTTCTTTCAGTTTGAATACCAACCTATTGTGTGGAACGGTGTCAAACGCCTTGGCAAAATCCAAGTAGATTACATCCGCTGCAACACCTTGATCTACGCTTCTACTTCTTCGTAGAATGCAATTAAGTTTGTTTTGACATGACCTATGTTTTATAAAGCCATGCTGGTTTTTGCTAATAACACTGTTCTTCTCGATGAATTCCAGAATATTATCCCTTAATAACACTTTTAAATATTTGTCCCAGCCACAGAAGTTAAGCTGACAGGTCTATAATTTCCATTGGGTATGTCAAATCAATCAAAATAATGACATATAAAGAAAGCACTTGTCCTGAAAAGAAGAAAATTGCAGCTAAACACAAGCACTGGAGAAATGTTAAAACTGCCATTGTAACAAGTGTGCAAAAAATAAGCATCTGGGTAAAACATGTAAGGATAAGACCTTGTCTCAGACGTCCTGCATAGACGGGTAGGGAAAATAGTGGAGCCGGAGCCATTCTTACCTGTTCTGAATACCAAACTCTCCTCGGCCGATCAAAGGTGATTAGAATTACCAATGCACCCTCTCCGGATATTCTGGGCCACTCGAGGAAGTGGTGGAGAAGCATACAGAAGGCCTTGACTTTGGAGAAGGAGTTCATCCTTTTCTGAGTTCACAGCAGAACTCGCAGTAGAACCTTCAAAGCTTGCTGTTCCTGGATGATGCCATCAGATTTATCTCTAGTTGCCCCCACCATTCTCCAAGAAGGACCCAGTGACCACCTCTTACAAGACTTAAAGGACCTGCTGCTTAACGTCTTGGTGCTAGGTACCACAGCACACCTTCACAGGTCTAGTCCATACCTTGTCGGGTCAGGACTGTTTTGGCAGCAAAAGGGGGCCTACACAATATAAGCCAGAAAGTCATAATGTTTCATTATGATCAGTGTGTGTATATATTGTGAGATTGTGAACCCCAGGGAGATGATTAGCATGGCATCTGAGTACAGCTACTATGCAGATTATACATATGGGTCCCTGGGGTGGAGCAATTGGAGAGCAGGGTGGGCCAATGCTCCATTTCCCCATTTTGTGGAAATTCCATGCCGGGTTTTCCAGGAGGCAAGAAGTCCACAGGATCCGGTCCGGGATTCCTATGGGGCCGGCATCAGGCACAGGTGCTGGACATTAAAAACCCCTGGAGCCTGATACTCAGGGAGACTGTTGGGGGAAGAGGAAGTTCCCTGAGCTCCCAGGGCAAGGAGAGGCCCTGAAGAAGACAATCCCTGAGCCAAGTGAGGCAATACCTGCCTGGACATTTTGTGTGTTGTCTGGGGGAGGTTTTCCAGAGCCTGGCGTAGCTGGGTCTGGCTGGGAGGTTCAGGTAGTGGGTGATTAGGCTGGTCAGTCTAGACCAGCATAGTTAAGTTAGAGAGGGCTCCAATTGGGAGCTAGGTTTTATTTTTATGATTTGGTTTTTGGGGTTTCAGCAATTAAGAATAAAGTGCTGTTTTGTTCAAAGCTGCTGTTCCTGACTCTGATTGCCCTAGAGGACTGTGCTTAGGACCCCTAAAAGTGACATGTATGGCCCTCATCCTATAGGGTTTGTCACAATATAAACCCAAACACTTAAAAATAACTAAAATAATCTAGTATCTAAGGGACTTACCTCTTTATCTCTATGGGATCCAACAACTTATTTTGTAGACTTTGGAGCAGCAAGAGCAGTCTGGTTCCCATGGACCCACCGGGACCAAAGCAAGAGCCTGTCCTGCTTCTGGAACGCCACCAGTTCGAGGGAGATCAATGATCTCCCTAACCAGCTCTGCTCCCCCAGCAGCGGGCGGGCTAGCCAGCTCCAGGGAAGGCGCTCCACAGGCTAAGTGCGCTCTAGGCCGGGGCCTGCCTTGCTTTTAAGTAGCGCCTGCTCTGTATAACATCACTAGCTCTGGACTAACATGATAATCGCATTATGAAATATGGAGAAAGTGTGTGTGTGTGTATATTTGTATGTATATGTGTGTGTGTGTGTATATATATATATATATATATATATATATATGTGTATAGTAAAAGAATTCAACTTAAATATATATTTATAATGCCCAGGTTTTATCCCTTTGTTAGATACCAAACATACACAGGGAGGAGTGTTCATGTTATGAGATAGTAGAAGGGCTAGTTTGAAAGCAGCTACACCTATCATATTTGATGTGTAGATATTCACTCAAACATGATGAATGCAATTAGGACAAATGGAGGTGCATGTTTTGGGGAATATTGTGTATTTTCAGGTAAAAAAGTAACAGTACCAGTGCAGCTTGAGCGGGCCATAAATTGTCACGCCAAACCCCCGATACTCCCCGATTAACGCCCAGGGTGTTGGGTCTCTTGGAAACAACTCCGATATCTATATACCGTATTTGCTCGATTATTATAAGACGATCCTGATTATAATATTAATTTAGGAAAAAAAGAAAAAGCCTGAATATAAGACGACCCTATAGGAAAAAAGTTTTACCAGTAAATGTTAATTCATGTAAACTATTTTTGTTAATAAAAGCTATGATTGAGAAAAATATTTTGGTTTTATTTCCTTCTATTTTCCAACCTGCCCCCCCAGTTATGCACATCTGCCCCATAAATGCCTTATACCCCCTATATGCCACTGTGCCCCATGCTATGCCTTTTAACCCTATATGCCACTGTGCCCCAAAATATGCCTTTTGACCCCCTATGTGCCACTCTGCCTCTAGAAATGCCTTATACCCCTATATGTCACTCTGGCATTAAGGGGCTTAAAAGGCATATTATGGGGCAGAGTGGCATATAGGGAGGTTTAAGGCATTTCAGGAGGCAGAGTGGTGTATAGAGTTAAAAAGGCATTTCTGGAGGCAGAGTGGCATTAAGGGGGTTACAAGGCATTTCACAGAACACTCTGCCTCCAGAAATGCCTTATGCCCCCCATTTAACACTTCTTAACGGTGCTTCTGACTCCCCTGTCATGCAGCCGGGGCAGCGGGTAGATGCAGCCGGAAGGAGGTGTGGCTAGCAGCGGGGGTTTTCTGCGTCCATCGTGCAGACCTTCCCTGACTGTCGGAGAGAATTCCCCGCACCGGCTAACACCGGGGACTCAGAAGCACCGGTAAGTGGGGTGGGGGCGGGGAGACAGGAGGATCCAGGTCCCCCGCAGCTGCGGGGGGGTCTGGATCTTAGTCGTCTCATAGTCAGACCTATTTGAGGTCTGATTATAAGACGACCCCGATTATAAGACGAGGGGTATTTTTCAGAGCATTTGCTCTGGAAAAAAAACTCGTCTTATAATCGAGCAAATATGGTAATATGCGTTTTGGATAATGAAATAAATCTTTTTAATAACTTCATGGAGAACGTTTCCATCGAAATATCCCACGATTCCTGTATTTTTGTAAATGGCACTGTGAGACGTTTTTTCTTCTTCTTCAGATTAAATGTTCAATTAATCAGCTCTGGTCTTTGCCCTCTAATATGAACTCATTACTACCAAAAAACCTAGCCCTTAGCCCTCATTTGTGACATGCAACCTTCCCTGGAGCTGACTGGAGGGGAGAATATCATGTGCAGGGAGATGTATTCGGACAGATCCATCTCCTGCAGGGTATGTAGCTGTGGGGTGGGGAAAGGGGCAAATGCATTTGGAGGGATTCTGCAGAATCCTCTTATGCATTTGAAAAACAGACCACATTTTTAATTTAAAGAGACCATGCAGCTATCATGCATTAAATTGCATATGATGGCTGAAGTATCCTTTTAAATCTCTATATTTAAATGTTTATCTCATATCTTTCCTCCAAGCTATCCGTATTGACATCCCCCAGTCTTTCCTGATAATTTGTATCCCGCAAACCATTCAGCATTTTAGTAGCTTTTTTAGAATGCTGTCCAGAATGTCTATATGTCATAGTGTTCTAGGATAGGCTGACCAGAGATCAGTAAAATTACATTCATATTCATTTTTCAGACCAGAGATATATTGAATCTGTATGGTTTCATGCAAGGTATATATAGGTCCGACCATTTCAATGTTGTAGCATAATATGCCAAGAAACAACGAATAAGATTAACGGGCATTGCCAGTATTTTCTTGTCAGAAATATTTTGTACTAATTATGGTACTCCCAAATTTCATGCACAGAGGTCTCAAACACAAGAATGACCTCACCAGCTTTGTCTGTTAACCTTATGCCATTCCGCTGACCAGATCTCCCAGGAAAATCTAGGTCACCGGAGCCACCGTTTGGTTTACTATGTGGCCAGAAACAGGCTGGGTGATTAGCTTAAAAAAAATATTTAAAACTGCTTCAAAACTATAGTACATACAGTGGATATAAAAAGTCTACACGGCCCTGTTAAAATGCCAGGTTCTTGTGATGTTAAAGAATGAGGCAAAGATAAATCATGTCATAACTTTTTCCACCTTTAACGTGAACAATTCAATTGCACAACAAACTGAAATCCTTGAGGGGGGGGGGGGTTTAAAAAACCAAAAAAAAAATGTTCAGAATCAACCAATCACATTCCAACTCATGTTAAATAGATGGCATTACACACCTGCCATCATTTAAAGTGACTCTGATTAATCACAAATAAAGTTCAGCTGTTCTAGTAGGATTTATATGACATTTACTTAGTTGCATCTCAGAGCAAAAGCCATGGTCCGCAGAGAGCTTCCAAAGCATCAGAGGGATCTCATTGTTGAAAGATATCAGTCAGGAGAAGGGTACAAAAGAATTTCCAAAGCATTAGATATACAATGGAACACAGTGAAGACGGTCATCATCAAGTGGAGAAAATATGGCACAACAGAGATGTGGACGTTCCTCCAAAATTGATGAAAAGACGAGAAGAAAACTGGTCAGGGAGGCTTACAAGAGGCCTACTGCAACATTAAAGGAACCGCAGGAATTTCTGGCAAGTACTGGCCGTGTGCTACATGCGACAACAATCTCCTGTATTCTTCATATGAATGGACTATGGGGTAGGGTGACAAGACCGAAGCCTTTTCTCACAAAGAAAAACATCCAAGCCCGGCTGAAGTTTGCAAGAACAAACATCAAGTCCCCCAAAAGCACGTGGGAAAATGTGTTATGGTCTGATAAAACTAAGGTTGAACTTTTTGGCCATAATTCCAAAAGGTATGTGTGGTGCAAAAACAATACTGCACACCACCCAAAGAACACCATACCCACAGTGAAGCATGGTGGTGGCCGCATCATGCTTTGGGGCTGTTTTTCTTCAGCTGGAACTGGGCTTTTGGAATGGCCTAGCCAGAGCCCAGACCTGAATCCAATTGAACATCTGTGAGGTGATCTGAAGAGGGGTGTACACAGGAGATGTCCTCGCAATCTGACAGATTTGGAACGCTTTTGCAAAGAAGAGTGGGCAAATATTGCCACGTCAAGATGTGACATGCTAATAGACTCCTACCCAAAAAGACTCTTTGCTGTAATAAAAAGGTGCTTCAAAAAAGTATTAGTTTAAGAGTGTTGCAACCAGGTTATTGTGAGTTTTTATTTTTTCTCCCCTCAGTTTGTTTTGCAATTTTTGAATTGTTTTGAATGGAAAAAGGTGAATGGAAAAGGTGGAAAAGTTCTTTGTCTCATTCTTTAAAATAACAAGAACCTGGCATTTTAACAGGGGGTGTGTAGACTTTTTATATCCACTGTATGTTGATACTGATGGCATATGGTCTTCACAGCCTGTTTAACTCATTTAAAGATACTAGTTTTCTTAATAGTCTGGCAACTCCACAGGGCAGTTAATCTCATTTTTATTTAACAACTCAGTTTTGAAATTGTTGCATATTTAATAATGAAAACTGTGTGTGTGTGTGTGTACGGCATATACAGTATGTTTTGTAATAAAAATTGTTCAAATATTTAAACAAAATTGATCCTGTAGTTTGGGGTAGCTGTATTAGTCCAGTGTATAAGAATGCAAAAAAACCAGAATGTTGCAGAATCTTGTAATACCTTTTTTATTGAACTAACAGTATTTAAAATAATAAGACGAGCTTTCGGGAGTCCTCCCTTTATTATGTCAAAATTGATAAAACCTATACATTAGCCCCTTCTTCTCTTTTTGATCTATACCATCATAATCACAGCATATAATGAGGGGATAGAATGACCATTAACCAATGATTCCCTGTGATAGTCATAACTGTAACCTTGCCTCCACCTACTTTCTATAGTTATTTTTTTTTTTTTTAATTTTTTTTTTTTGGATGTACAATCTAGAATCATGTAACATCGTTGTATATGACCCTGTGAGTGGGCTGGTCCTCAAGGCAAGGGGAATGCCAGATAAGCGCATTCCAAAGGATGAGGCAGTCCTTGAGAAATCTTGTAAGTGTGCTTTAGAAATAGAAATCAAAACAGGACAGACAAAGATCATTGGAGTGGAGAGACGGTAAGAGTGTATTGGGAGTTGAATCCCTTGTTGGGAGGAAAGGGATGTCTAGGAGAACAAATATGTTGTTGAGAAAGGGAATTAGAGGGGAAGGCTATGACCACCGTAGTTAGTAGGTATGCTTGGTTAGATAAAAGGAGGAGGTCATAGAAAAGAAGTTAAAGACCACATGACCCAAAGAGTTGTCTACTGGGAGGTTGAAGTCTCCAAGGATCATGTAGGAACATATCGCACAAAAGGAAATGGGGAAGTCATCACGAGAAATGTTTAAGAAAGATGTTGGGAGTTGGTAAACTGCGATGTTTAAAGATATACTGAAGAGGATGTACATGCTCTTCTTTCCTCTTGTCCAACCACATGCCCCCTTGACCCGATCCCTTCCCATCTCACCCAGTCTCTTTCATCTACCCTTGTCCCTACTCTGGCTCATATCTTCAACCTCTCCCTCACGACTGGATCTGTCCCATCCTCCTTCAAGCATGCTACCATTACGCCTATCTTGAAAAAGTCTTCCCTTGACCCGACTGATCTCTCCAATTACCGTCCCATCTCTCTACTTCCTTTCACCTCCAAGCTTCTTGAAAGAATTGTTTATAGTTTCGGGATTCCAACTCCCTGTTTGACCCTCTTCAATCTGGTTTTCGCCCTCAACACTCTACTGAGACCGTCCTTACTAAAGTTACTAATGACTTACTCACTGCTAAATCCAAGGGCCACTACTCCATGCTAATCCTACTGGACCTTTCTGCTGCTTTTGACACTGTGGACCACCCTCTTCTCCTTCAAATGCTTCATGATCTCGGCCTCCGTGACACTGCTCTCTCCTGGTTCACTTTCTACCTCTCTGATTGTACCATCGGCATCTCCGTATCCAAGTAACACTTCCCTCTCTCAGTTGGGGTACCCCAAGGCTCTGTTCTAGGACCCGTTCTGTTCTCTCTTTACACTTCCTCTCTTGGTAAACTGTTCTCATCCTTTGGCTTTCAATACCACCTGTATGCTGTTGACACCCCGATCTATCTTATCCTCCCTTGATCTTTCTCCCTCTTAGATCATGTAACTAACTGCCTTGCATCTGTCTCTACCTGGATGTCTGCATGTTTCTTGAAACTTAACCTCTCCAAAACAGAACTTCGCATCTCCCCTCCAATGCTAACATTCCCCCATAAATTTCCTTCAATGTTAATGGTGCCATCATATCCCTGTCTACTCATGCATGCTGTCATGGTGTCGCCCTTGACTCCGACCTTTCTTTCACCTCCCACATTCAGTCTGTCTCTAAAAACTATCGCCTCCATCTTAAAAACATTGCCCGCATCCGTCCCTTTCTAACAGAGCATGCCTCTAAGATTCTTGTCCATGCCCTGATTATCTCCTGTCTTGATTACTGTAACTCTGTCTTAGCTGGTCTCCCTCTTAACCGTCTCACCTCTCTACAATCCACCATGAATGCTGCTGCCAGACTTATCTTCCTCTCACCGCTTTACTAACGCCTCTCCCCTCTGTCAGTCTCTTCACTGGCTGCCTGCGTTTGAGGATTAATTTCAAAATCCTCACTTTTACTTTCAAAGCCCTTCACAACGGTTCCCCTCCCTACATTTCCTCACTCATCTCTAAATACACTCCTAACGGATCTCTCCGCTCATCCAACGATCCCCTTCTATCCTCTCTTTCTAGCTCTCATGCACGCTTACAAGATTTCTCCAGGGCTGCCCCTATCCTCTGGAATGCAATACTAACGCAATACTAACACTAGTGTGGCTGGTCCATCCCTTACAATGGCACTTTTAATTATTGTGTAATACACCCTAAATCCCTCTAGATTGTAAGATACTTATGTCCTGTCTACCCATTGTACAGCGCTACGGAATTTGGCGCTATATAAAACAATAAAAATAATATACGATAGTATGAACCTCAAAAAAAAAAGTGATGGAGCAGGGGGAACTTGTCAAAAAGTACAAGTTGGGTAAAGTAGGAAACCTACACCATCACTCTTTCTGTCATCAGGTCTGGGAGTGAGGTGGACCACCATAGGAGAGAGCACCTGGAGAAGCAGTGTTAGATGAGGTTAGCCAGGTTTCAACTAGAGTAAGGAGGTGTAGGCAACTAGAGGTGAAGTTATAGTGAATGCTTGTTTATTATGTGTGTCCAATGGGGCAAAGTTGAAAGGAGTGCAAGAGGAGGGGCAAGGTATTCAGATAAGGTTGTTGAGGTTTCCAGATTATTGAGGGAAAAAGAGGGAGCAATAATGGAGGCACAGGATTTGGGGTGTTATCCTCAGCTGCTAAAAGCAGAAGAATGGTTTAAGGTGGAAATAAGACTTGTAGGAGTGGGGAGATTGTGGAGAGTGGTAAGAGGGAAGAGAGAAGGAAAAATGCCTAGGATAAGTAAAGAGGATACAGGTAAAACAAGGGAGCAATAATAATTTAGTGTGGTGATGCTGGTGGCTGGAGAGAGGGAGAGGTTCTACTGATGACAGAGGAGACTCGGAATAAAAGCAAGAAGATTTGAGTGTAGTCCACTGTAAATAATAATAGGAGTAGAAGAAAAATGGTAGTGGAGATAAGATGAAGTGGACGTTTATGGACAAACACATGCAATCGGTATGGCAGCAGTTGGTAAATAATAAGTGGAGTATGGATTGAAAGGATGCTTCTAATTAACTTGTTTGTCCTTTCCTGTACATATTTTTATTAAAGTTGTATATAGACGAAAAGTCAGCCCAGGTATAAGGAAGTGCTTCTTGTTAAGTATGTGCTAATTCATCAATTATCCTTACATACAATCACAGACATATGATAGGGAATAACATAGCTAACAGGCTACAAAAACTTCAATAAATCAAATGACAAAAAAAGTGAATGATTCTGATGCAAAGAAAGTGATGGCAGTAATGCAGATGATGGATATGAAAGCTTACAATAAACTTGAGGCTTTAATCCCAGGATGTGAGATCTGCTGACGAGTGACCAATCAGCCTTACATTTTAGAAAATAGTAAAATAAATAAAAATGATGGTGCATAAACTGAGGCAGCCAGTATTCAATCTTTTTTTTTTCCTTTTCTTCTAGTCTGCGTGCTCTGATCTCCATCTAGTTCCCATACTAGCAAAACACTCACACCTGTCTCCACACCCTGTAACTAAATTAACATACACAAAAATAAATGACAGATTTTTTGTGACTACAACCCTCCTCGTCCTGGTGATAAGGGTGGTAGAAGTTGTAGTCCACAAGAGTGTGTCTACTAGGGGTGGAAAGGGTAGACTGGAAAAAATACATTTTAACAATCTTGGTTCGTTTTTTTTCAATATTTAACAATCGCCTCCTAAACTTAGATTTTGCCACTAGCGAGATGACGGCGCGTCCTTTAACCCCTTCCGTACCGGGACGTACCTGGTACTTCCTGGTTAACAGTCACCGGTAGACCGGGACGTACCAGGTACGTCTCCTCCAAAAAACGCCCCCACATCACCACAATCGCGGTGATCGTGGAGGCGCTGCTGCTGCCGTCTGCCCAGGACTCCTGGGCAGACAGCACAGCCTGTCTAAACCCGCCCCCAAGCCTACGATCACTCCCACGGAGTGATTTTGTAGGCAGAAACAGCGATTGCAGAAAAATCTGCAATCGCGGTTTCAGCTGCCACAGGCAGCTTCAGGGAAGAGGGGGGGGTGTTGAATGGGTCCCCACACAAGTGTGGGGACCTGATCCAACACCCCCCTGCTGCCTGATCGCTCCATGAGAGCGTCAGTGCAGCGTTAACCCCTTCAATGCCGCGATCGCGGCATTCAATGCCGCGATTGCGGCATTGAAGGGGTTAATTGCCGTTTTGTAGGGGGCTCTGCTGCTGGTGGTTTGCCTGGAAGCCCAGGCAGACCAGCAACAGCAAAAACGACCCCCCAGAAGTCCTCTGATCAGTCCTGTAGGACTGATCAGAGAGACTCCTCCCCTACAATCTCCAGTCTATTGGAGATTGTGTCCCAGCTGCCAGAGGCAGCTTCAGGGACAGGGAGACAGGGTTCTTTGGTCTCCACATGAGTGTGGAGACCAGCCCCCCACCCCCTCCCTTGCTCAGTTAACCCCTACCCCCCCTCTTCCTCAATTAACCCCTTCAATGCTACGATTGTGTATGACCCCCCAATGCAGCATTGCAGGGGTTAATATTAGTCCCCACAAGCTTGTGGGGACTGAATATCAGTCAATGCTGTGCTTCAATGGAGCATCAGCATTGAAAGAGTTAAAAAAAATTAAAAAATAATAATAATAAAGAAAAATAAAAAAAAATTAAAAAATAAATAAATAAATAATTAATAAAATAATAATAATAAAAAAAAATAACAGCACTGACCTGAAAGTCCAGGGTGCTTCCAGGTCAAATGCTGGGCTGGGCTGATCAGATCGCTCCTAGCCAATAGGAGTGATCGGATCATTATGGCAGCCCACGGATGACCCTGCTCTACAAAGAGAGAGGGGTCATCTAGGTTAATTATGAAAAAACACAAATTATTAATAAATAAAAAAATCATAATTATTACCTGATCACTTGTCGGTGACATTTTAAGTCGCTGATTTTTGATCGGTCTCCCTGATTGATGTCAGCGGCCTAAACCTGTCACTAACAAGTAATCTGATAAAAAAAAATATTTAAAAAATGTAAATGCACATGTTCCAGTTTTGCCCTCATAGCTTCCTCAAAAAATGCATGAACCATGCATGTGAGGCCTTGTTGGACTCATGGGATCTTGGTGAACAAAATGTGGTGTTTTCTTCCACTGTTGCACTTATGCTGTGCAAGAAATTCAGTGCAACATTGAAATGTATGCGTTAAAAATGCAATCAAATAATTTCCCTGTGAAGTTTGGCAGACATCAGTGAAGAAATGGCTGGCTGAAAACTGTCAAAACTACCCTAGTTGAACACCTTGACTTGTCTACTGTTCATAAATATATACTTTTATGGGGTAATTTACAGTGGGGGGCTTCCAAAATGTCCCAAATGGGATATGGGCTCAGCAAACCAATTTCTGAAAATTCCAAATTTGAAAAGGAAAATGTGCATGTTCCAGTTTTGCCCTCATAGCTTCCTCAAAAAATGCATGAACCATGCATGTGAGGCCTTGTTGGAACCGGGGGATGTTGGTGAACACAATTTGGTGTTTTGTTCTGCAGTTGCACATATTCTATACAAAATATAATATAAAATCTAAAGCAACATTTCAACATATGCAAAAAAACCAAAAAAATATAAAAATACCTCAAAACTTGGCAGCAATTGGCGATAAAATCCCTATTTGAAAAGTGTCAAAATGACCCTAGTTGTACACCTTGACTTATCTACTGTTCATAAACATATAATTTTGGGGGGATAATCAGTATCTGTGACAACTATTGCAGTTATTAGACTACCATGCCAAATTTGAAAAAAATTAAATTTCAAAAACGTGATGCATGCCTTGCAATATTTGCCCTATACTGGTCAAAATAGATAAAAATCCTGGCCATGTTGGGTGGTTTCCAAATCAGGACAACTTAATGAATATATTTGGGATAATTTTTTCCCATTGGTTCAATGTGTGTACAATTTGTATGTATACAAAACTGTAAAAAAATGCTTTTTTTCATTTTTTCCACACTTTTTCCAGTTTATTTCAAACAAAACAATGTACTACCCAGCTTAATATGGTTTCAAATGAAAGCCCTACTTGTGCTGAAAAAAACAATATATGATTTGTGTGGGTGCACCAATTGATAAGAGAGAAATTACAGTTGAAGAAAGACATGGCAAAAACACAAAAACGGCTCTGGTCCTTTAGCGACACGTTAGTATCAAAATCCCGGTCCTGAAGGGGTTAAAAAATAAAATAAAATAAATAACAAAGTTGGAAACGTTCGCCTCTAGAACGCTGGCTCCACTTGCAGGTTAAAAACAGGTACTGAATTCAACCATCAATGAAGCCCAGCTTTCTAATCACAATGTGATATTTTAAAAAAATAATAAAAAAATAATAAAAAAAAAAAATATGGAAAAGAAAAAGCTAAAAAAAAAGTGGTAACGTTTAAAAATAATTATGCATCGGCGGAACCATCCAGTTCCACCAAAATGTAAAAAAAAAAAAAAAAAAAAAGTCCAAAATCAAGTGCTAAAATTAGTGCTAAAATTAGTGCAGTATCCTCCCAAAAATCTTGACATGGAAAGTTAAAGTAAAAGCATTTAAAAAACCGAAGGGGTGTCTATTTTGTTTTTAAATGAATGGTTTGATGGGGTAAATTGGAGTGCATAGGCACAGGCTGACTAAAGTGTGGGGGGGCACACTTACTAGCATTTGAAATACCTTGGGGTGTCTAGTTTTCAAAAATGTATGGTTTGATGGGGTAAATTGAATTAGCCGGCTTCAAAGATGGCCCTATTAGGACATGGGGCGGTAGGACCAGATGTAAAAGTTCCAAGTTAAAAAATGCGCACTTCCTAAATGTTTTTTTACCTCCCAAACAACCCCACACATGGGGGGGTATCACTGTACTCGGGAGATATTGCTGAACACATATTGGGGTGTTGTGTGACAGTGACATACACCAGGAGTTGTAAATCCATACCTGAAGTGCAATTTTATTGATAAAAAAAAACAAAACAAATTACTACCACAAAGTTTGACAAAGGGTGGTAGTAGAATTAGTGCATGGAAACCAGCATTTGAAATACCTTGAGGTGTCTAGTTTTAAAGAATATGTTTTCATGGGGTAAATTTCATTGGCCAGCTTCAAAGATACCCGAAATAGCACATGGGGATAGCAAAACGCTACTTGTGCTTACTGCCCCATAACGTGCCGAAAAAAGCAAAAAAAAAAAAACATTAAAATATTGGGTATTTCTAAACTGAGGACAAATAGTAGAATCTGTTTTTTGGATGAGTAAAAGATTTTTCAAATGTTTTTTTTTATCATATCATATTTTTTTTATGTATATATATATATATATATATATATATATATATATATATATATATATATATAGGTAATTAGATAGTATGATCAAAATGGTATCTGAAGAAAGCCCTTGTACTGAAAAATATATAACTTGTGTGGGTACACTAAATGAGTGAGGAGAAAATTACATCTATACACGGGCACCGCAAAAGTATTAAAACAGCCTTGGTCCTAAAGGGTACAAAAGGTTAAAAAAAAAAAAAACAGCCTGGTCCTTAAGGGGTTAAAATAAGTATAACTGGCTTATGGATCAACCACATGCAACAGCAGAATTACATCCCATTGTATAACCACTTCATGTCCAGTAACGTACAAGGTACGTCATGCCAAAAGGTTCAGTGACTTACCTGATACGTCATGCCTAAAAAGTGCACCCACGTCACACACCCACCCAGCGCACACTTGTCAGTGTCAGTTTAGGTAACTAGTATACAGGTGATATCATAGCTATAATTTAGAATGTATATTTAACCTAATTGCTATGTGACCTCTGACCTTTTTGGTCACTGATAATTGATCAGTCTCATAATCAATAGCTAGTGACTTAATCTGATTATGAACCCTATCGCTAACGTTATACAGTACTGTGATCGAACATTAACAGGACCCCAGTGTTACCCCTTATACTATACGCTAACACCTAACATACACCCTTAGCGTTTTCAGTAAGCTGTTATATTAGTTATTTGAAAAATCAGCCCCAGACCTAGAGAAGGAAAGACACCAAAACAATATTTATAAAATGCCCCCAGTGAAGGAACTTCATCAAAAAGCCCTACCGAGGGCGCAATACAAAATAAATCCTGATAGTCATCCTTTTATGTGCAAGAAATGTGAAAAGGTAGAAGAAAAGACCTCAGTCTCCACTGTTCCTGTTAGATTTGTGGTCGTGTTGGCCCACATAGAAAGGTAAGGGGGTGATTGTGAGGTCCATGGGCTTTGTGCCTTCAGGGAATACGTAGTTTATAAGGTTATTTTCTTGTTTAGAAGTAGTATTACCCCCTGAAATGAGATTTACCTGGTTCAGCAGAAAAACCTCTTTGCATTTGGGGGGATGTCTTGTGACCAGTTAATGTTTATATACCACACGCATGTATCGGGTATCTAAATGCTTAGGAGAAGAGTGATTATTTTTTGTTTTATTTCTTGTTACAGATATCTCTGTGTGCAGCATGTGAAAAGGTAGAATAAAAACCTTAAACTTGTGTGTTCCAGTTATATTTGTGGTTGTGTCAAATGAGGCCTAGCAAGCTGATCTGTCAAAATTCCGTGTTTGAAAACTGCAATGCGCATGTTCCGATTTTTAAACCGGCAGTGCCAAAAGAACATGCTCTATCCATGCATGTGGTGTATTCCTGTACTCAAGGGGTGTTTGAATACAAATCACAAGTTGTTTCGCTTATTATACACATAGTTAGAAAAAAGAAATGTACAGTAATACTGTGTATGTATAGAATGGGTTTGTTAAAAAAGGAAAAAAAAATTACTTTAATGTTTGGGACAGATTGGATGTCAACTTTCAAAAAGTATATTAGCAGTTATTCTTTTTCTGGCCACTATTAAGGCGCAACTCCCAGCATCATTAAAAAAAATGTTGCCTAGACACAGCAATCAGAGCGGGCCTTAGGGCAACTGCCATGGTGCCCCCCATAAACATTGACACAAGAAGAGAGGAAAAAAGATCTTTGTAACAAATCATTTTTAATTAAAGATAATTTATGTGCAAGTGCAATAATAACTGGGGAGACTGGTAATAGAAATGTACACCTTCTGGCAAGAAATATTAATTAGAAACTCAAAATACAACTTTACGCGCTTTTGCTTTTGCAAACTCATCAATGATCCTATCCTATGTCTTCAATACATCGCTTTCAATGGATAATACTGATAAAGATGTTAGTCTGTCTTCAGTCATCGATGAGCTCAGATATGTTTTAATGAGCTTTAACTTGGAAAAGCTGCGTTCTCCTGATGCCACAGAAACAGGAATCGTAAAAAGAATCCGTAGTGCAATCCTCCAATTGAGGGAGAGGATGTCACTGTAAGCACGACAGTATAGCCCTAAATTCACATGAGGGCAAAATGACAGTGCTTGCAGTGAAGTCCTCTCCCCAAAATTGAGGATTGGGCAGGACATCACTACAGCGCCGCAATGTTGTGGAAGTTGCCGGGTTATGTTCAGACAAATAAAAGAATATTAAGGATAGAAGAGAAAAGAAAAGGATGAAGATACATTTAGAGAGCGTGGGCAGGGAATGAAAATAAATGAATGGTTCAAAAAGGAACCAAAAAATGTGCCTGAATAGTTTTGGCCCATTTGCACATGTATAATATTTACCAACTAATGTTGCCGGTGTTCAACTGGTCCCTGTTGATATAATCTAGGTTTGGTGCAAGATTAATTGGAAAAAATAATTTTCTCAAAATTATTCGATTGCCATGAAATTCTTATCAGTCAGAATATGATATAGTATTCGCAAAATCAATATTATAACTTAAAATAATACCCACTAAATAGTTTCAAATATTGGCAGTTAGAGCCATACTGTGGATCATTCTACATTCACTGATAAGCAACTTGTACCTCCTACTTTTTCTCATAAATCTCCTTTAATTGGGCCATACATTTGAATAGGGACATACTTGCTTAAACAGATATTTCTTTATTCTCTATGTGGGAAAGAGATCTTAATATGATTTAAAGAAAACAATATGAAGCGAACTCCATTTTGTTTTTTGTGAGCCTAATATGTCAAGGTATAATATGTGTTTTTCGGTCTACATCTGACAATATGTGTGTGTATTTAAATGTGTGTATGGATATGTGTGTGTGTATATGTGTATATGTATATATATATGTATATATATATGTATATATATATATATATATATATATATATATATATATATAAATGTGTGTGTATAGAATGAATAAGAATACAGATTTTTATGGATGTGTATGTTTGAATGCAAGATGTTTTCTAATTGTGTATGTGTATTACAATTTAAATTTTTATGCATTGTTTTGTGTGTATGTTGAGGTAGAATTAAGTATCATTAAATTAACCATTTATATGTGTATAGTATGTGGGTGGGTGAGATAGTTTTCTCTTGAAGTCCCTTAAGATTAATAAAACTAATGCTGCAAAAAAAACTATTATGGTACAAAACCCTTCCACTTAAAATTAAGGGGTAGTAGAAGCATTATTAAACACTTATCCACAACTACCAGACAAGCCAGAAGGCTTGTTTGTTCCCAGAAATCCCATGGTGCTGCCACAACCAGAAGGAATTCTGGGTAGGCGAATGCAAATAAGGCCAACAATGATCACCTTTTGCCTCTATATCCACTTCATACATGGATCCCTTGAAGGTATGTATGAATGATAATCACGTGCGCATACTATTTTTTTTTGTTTTACAATGGATCTCATGAGGCAAAACATCCATTTGATTAATGATGTTGGAATGAAAAGTCAGTTAATTGTATCTTTTATATTGCAGGTTGTAAAAGTATTCAGTGAAGATGGAACACGCAAAGTCGTGGAGATTCATGCGGACATGACAGCCAGAGATTTCTGCCAGCTTCTTGTTTATAAAAGCCATTGTGTGGATGACAACAGCTGGACACTAGTGGAGCACCACCCCAATATAGGATTAGGTAGGGAGATACAAATAACGCTGATCAGTTGATCTGAAAAGAATTATCAATGTTTCTGGTGCCCAAAAAAGCACAATTAGGGTGTAGTTGGAGGCAGGGCCAGGAGCAGGACCCTACATTATGAGGAGGTCACGCGGGAGCTTTATTTCTTCATGCTGTATGGATCAATAGCTCTTCGGGGATCTCTCATAAATTACTAATGCCATTGCTTACATTGCTGCCTGTAATATTTTTTTTGTTCTCCTTTCTTCACATTTAATTTTGGTAAATTTTGTACTGTGTCCTTTTATATGAGACCTGTGGTTTCACAATGTGTTCTGCAAGTGGAGTGAACATTTCCACCACGATGACATCAGTAGGCCAATAATACATGCAAATTCAGTGGCAAGAAAAAGTTAAAGAAGCCTTTAGAGTTTTCTGCATTGTGTTCAAAAAATGTGATCTGATCTACATCTAAGTAACAAGTGTAGACAAGCAATGTACTTAATCTAATAACACACAAACAATCATCTTTTATGTGTATATTGAACACGCCCAGTAAATATTCACTGTGCTGGTGGGAAAAGCAAGTGAACCCCTGGATCAAATAACTAGTTGAACCTCCTGCGGCAGCAATAACCTCAAAGAAATGGTTTCGGTAGCTGCAGATCAGACCTGCACAACATTCAGAAGGAATTGTAGACCATTCTTCCTAACAGAACTTCTTAAGCTCAGCCATATTCTTAAGATAAATGGTGTAACTGAAGTAATGTCACAGCATCTCTAATGAGTTAAGGTCTGGGCTCTCATTGGGACACTCCAAAAGGTGGATATTTTTTTTTAGCCATTCTGTAGTAGATTTACTTCGGTGTTTAGGGACATTGTCCGCTTGACTCATCCATCTTCTACTGAGCTTTAGCTGATGTACAGCTAGTCTGACGTTATCATACTTGATACCTTGCTAAACTTGGGAATTCATGTTTCCCTCAATGATGGCAAGCTATCGAGGCACCAAAGCAGCCCAAATCATGATGCTCCATTCGCTGTTGGGATTATGTTTTCATGTTGTTATGCAGTGCCCTTTTTACGCTGTACGTAGTGCTTTGTACTTTGTGTATTGATGCCCCAGCCAGGCCCCCCTTTAGTTTTAATGTATTCCCCCAGACCCTTGTGTATCGCCCCATGTGTATCTGTGCCCCCAGAAACCCCCCTCTGTGCATTTATATCAGGGATACTGGACTGCAACGACAGTAATGGAGCGGAGACCAGTATGCAGGAGAAACAGGCACGTAATAGATAATAAGTTCCAAAAACGAAGTCAAGGAGAAGCCAAAAATCGGTACACGGGTGAAGCAGCCGTTTAGACGCCAAGGCCAAGGAGGAACCGCAAGGATAAACGTAGGCCAGCCGGGTCTGGTACACGAAGGGTCAATCAGCAGGAGAGAGCACTCAGAAGGTACGTATAGGAAGCACAATAACTGAGCACTGAGCAAAGCTCAGTGCTTGGTTTTAAACTTGCCGCTCGGCTACGCCCCACCCCTAGGGGCGGGACAGTCTCCGAGCGTGCACACAGTGTTCCCAGAATGGGAACAATAAAGTTAAGCTAGAGGGCGCGCGCTCGCCCCTAGCTACACACGCCGGAGGAAGAACAGAAGATGGATGTCGCGGCGATGGAACCCGTACCCGCGGGCAGCGGGTACTCCGGTGAGTCGCTGCGGCGAATCCTTCCTGCAGGACCCTGACAGATCCCCCCCTTAACGAGAGGCCTCCGGCCTCTAACAGAACCGGGGCGTCCAGGATGGAGGTCATAAAAAGAAGAGACTAGGTCAGGTGCATGAACTGTGGCGGCCGGTTCCCAAGAGTCCTCATCTGGGTCATAGCCCTTCCAGCGTATCAGATACTGCAATTGGTTGCGGTGGTAACGGGAATCCAGAATTTCTTCTATCTCATATTCCGGAGTGTCATTGATTAAAACAGGAGGGGGAGGAGTGGGATGCCGGCCCGGGAATGGATTGTCGTGCCAAGGTTTAAGTAGTGATACATGAAACACTGGGTGTACAGACATGGAGCTTGGTAATTGTAGTGCTACAGCCGAGGGCGAGATGAGGCGTGAGATGGAGAAAGGCCCGATATATCTAGGGCCTAGTTTTGTTGTGGGGCATGTCAATCTAAGATGTTTGGTAGAGAGCCAGACCTTCTCTCCAAGCTGATAGGTTGGAGCCTCTCGTCTATGACGATCTGCAAATGCCTTATAGGAACGTTGAGCATCGAGTAACGTGGAACGGATTAACTGGAAGTTTTTCGATAGATGAGTGACGTGGTCAGTAACAGAAGGAACAGTACTGTGAATGGGTGCACCGGGTAACATAGTCGGATGGTATCCATAATTAGCAAAAAACGGTGACATCTGGATGGAGCGGTGTAAGTGATTATTATAAGCAAACTCTGCAAGGGGTAAATAGGAACTCCAATCATCCTGTAAGTATGTAGTATAACATCTGAGGTATTGTTCCAGTGTTTGGTTCGTACGTTCCGTTTGACCATTGCTTTGAGGATGATATGCTGACGATAGGAAACGACGTACATGAAGTTGTTCACAAAACGCCCTCCAGAATCGCGAGGTGAATTGAGACCCCCTGTCGGACACCACTGTCTCAGGTAAACCGTGTAAGCGAAAGATATTCCGGATAAATAAAGTGGCAGTCTCTGTGGCAGATGGGAGATGATTATACGGAATAAAGTGAGCCATCTTGGTAAATCTGTCCACAATCACCAATAAAGTAGTAAAACGATCAGAGGTAGGTAGATCCGTAACAAAATCCAGAGAAATCTCAGTCCATGGTCTAGCCGGAGCGGGAAGGGGTTGAAGAAGACCTGCTGGACGTTGAGGCATCCCCTTAGAACGGGCACAAGTGTCACATGAAAAAACGTACTTGGTCACGTCGTCTTTCAGAGTGGGCCACCAGAAGGAACGTTTTATTAAGTCCAAAGTCTGATGAAGACCCCCGTGACCTGCAACAGGTGAGTCATGGTGTGCTCGTAGAATTTGGAGCCGGGCTGCAGGAGGTACGTATACCCGGTCTTGGTGGTAATAAAACCCCTGTCGTTTCTGTAATCCTGGGATTTTGGAGGAGTCAGCATGAGTGGAGTATCTCCGAACTGACTCCCAAATAGAGTGGGTCAAAGCAAGGAAGTGTGAGGGAGCTAAAACGGTATCTTGATCAGGAGGGGAGACAGGTGCTCCATCAAACATACGTGACAGGGAATCAGCTTTAGTGTTGCGGGACCCTGGGCGATACGTGATGTGCAGCTGAAATCGGGTAAAAAACAGTGCCCACCTAGCCAGGCGGGGTTGCAGGCGTTTAGCCGAGCGTAGGTACTCCAAGTTCTTATGGTCGGTATAGACCGTGACAGGATGTAATGCCCCCTCGAGATGGTGCCTCCATTCTTCTAAGGCCAGCTTAATAGCCAGCAATTCTCTCTCTCCTACACAATAATTCCTCTCAGCAGGAGAAAGGGTCCGAGAGAAGTAAGCCACGGGGTGCAGTTGACCATCAGTCTCCTGCCTCTGTGATAGTACTGCACCTACCGCGGTATCCGAGGCGTCAACCTCGAGGGTAAATGGGTTGTGGGGATTAGGTAGCTGGAGGATAGGAGCAGAAACGAATTTGTCCTTTAGAAATTGGAAAGTCTTTTGAGCACCCTCTGTCCAGACAAACTTATTGCTTGTAGATGTGAGAGCTGAGAGAGGCTGTATGTGCTTTGAAAAGTCTCTGATAAATTTACGATAATAATTAGCGAAGCCAATGAATCGCTGCACCCCCTTCCGGTCGATGGGTGGCGGCCAATTAAGAATCGCCTCCACCTTTTTGGGATCCATCTGGATGTTTGTGGGGGACAAGATATACCCTAAAAACTCGATGCTTTGGACTTCGAACATACACTTTTCAAGTTTTGCATACAGTCCATGGGTTCGTAGTCTAGCGAGTACTTGGTTAACATGTGATCGATGAAGCTCTAGAGATGGAGAAAAAATTAAAATATCGTCCAGATACACTATAACAAAGTGATCCAAGATGTCGCGGAAGACGTCGTTAATAAAATGTTGGAATGTGGCGGGGGCGTTGCATAGCCCAAATGGCATTACAAGGTACTCATAATGACCGTAGCGACATCGGAACGCTGTCTTCCATTCATCTCCTTTGCGGATCCTCACTAGGTTATAAGCTCCTCGTAAATCGATCTTGGTGAAGAAATTCGCAGAACGAGCATGCTCGAGAAGTTCAGGGATCAACGGAAGGGGATATCTATTTTTTACAGTAATGTTGTTAAGATCTCTGTAGTCAATGCAGGGACGTAAGCCTCCGTCTTTTTTGTGTACGAAGAAGATGCCTGCACCGGCTGGAGATGTGGAGTGACGAATAAAGCCTCTAGCGAGATTGTCGTCCACGTATTCCTTTAAGGTAGTCAATTCAGGTTCAGACAATGGGTAGATTCTGCCGAATGGAATGGGTGCCCCAGGATAAAGTTCAATAGGACAATCGTATGACCTAGAAGGTGGAAGTTCCTCAGCGGCCTTCTTTTCGAAGACGTCCGCGTACTGTCTGTATTGGTCTGGTAAACCGGCAGTGGACTGGGTGAGACAGACCGTAGTACGCTGTAAACAGTTCTGGTTACAATGATGCGAGGTAAAACGAAAAACCCCCGTCTCCCAGTTAATGGAGGGATTGTGTAGGCGCAGCCATGGGAGACCGAGAATGAGGGGAGAAATAGGGGATGGAACGACGTCAAAGCGGAGAGTTTCCACATGCTTGTCGCCGATCTTAAGGTGCAGGGTGCAGGTTTCTTGGATGATAGGCCCAGTCTTTAGAGGACTACCGTCCACGAGCAGGATGGAAATAGGGTGTCTCTTGCGATGTGTAGGAATAGAGAGGGACTGAACATATTTTTGATCAATAAAGTTTCCACTTGCTCCGGAGTCAATCATTGCAGAAAGGTTAGCGAAGCCCTTCCTCCACTGTAAAGATACGGAGAGGGATAGGTGAGAAGGGTTACTTGTAGCAGGATCAGAGCGAATGTGCAGGTGTGCTAAAGATCGCTTACTCTTGTTGGAACGGGGTCGAGCTCTACAGTCCTGGAACGCATGGCCAGCTTTGCCGCAATAGAGACAAAGTCCTAGGGAGCGACGACGTTCTTTCTCCGCCGCAGTTAAGGGACCTCGAACAATCCCAATCTGCATTGGTTCCTCCTGAGGTAGAGACACCAGGGAAGTTGACGAGGATCTGGCCGGAGTCCAGGAGGGAGAGGTGGATAACCGTTCTTTACGTCTCTCACGGAGTCGGCGATCAATTTGAGTGGCCAAGGTGATAAGGTCTTCCAAGCCAGTAGGAGTGGTGGTGCGAGCCAGTTCATCCTTCACAGCCTCCGAAAGCCCCCAACGGAACTGATCATGAAGCGCTGCCTCATTCCAGGAGGAGTCAAGAGCCAAACGCCTGAAATCTGTGATGTATTCTTCGACTTGCCGTTTCCCTTGTTTAAGTGTTCTCAAGGAGGTAGTAGCAGAGGAAGTACGAAAAGGATCATCGTAGAGAGCATCAAAGGCTTGACGAAATGATGGCCATGAATCCAGGAGAGGACTGCCGGAGTGGATGAGATTGTGGGCCCATGCTTGCGGTTCATCAGACAGGAGAGCAATCACGGTATGAACCCGGATGTAATCAGTAGGAAAAGTTCTGGGTTTAAGTGTAAACAAAATCTGGCAGGAGGTGATAAAAGCACGATATTTAGTGCGGTCACCTGTGAAGCGTTCAGGGAGTGGAATTGGGGGTTCAGGGGCGGAGGCCCCCTCGGGAACTGGAGCAGGATTAGCTTGAGCCGGAACAGGATTTTGTTGAAGTTGCAGCTGAATTTGGTGAATCTGCTGTCTCACATGGTTTTGATTGCTCTGCAATTCTTGAAGGGTCTGGTGAATCGCTGCTACCTGTTGCGTCAGTGCAGCGATAGCATCTGAGACTCCTGCGGCCTCCATCGGGCTCAGTTATTATATCAGGGATACTGGACTGCAACGACAGTAATGGAGCGGAGACCAGTATGCAGGAGAAACAGGCACGTAATAGATAATAAGTTCCAAAAACGAAGTCAAGGAGAAGCCAAAAATCGGTACACGGGTGAAGCAGCCGTTTAGACGCCAAGGCCAAGGAGGAACCGCAAGGATAAACGTAGGCCAGCCGGGTCTGGTACACGAAGGGTCAATCAATAGAGGAATCAAGGCAAGCCGGGTCTGGTACACGAAGGGTAGGTAAGTAGAGGAGTCAAGGCAAGCCGGGTCTGGTATACGAAGGGTCAATCAGCAGGAGAGAGCACTCAGAAGGTACGTATAGGAAGCACAATAACTGAGCACTGAGCAAAGCTCAGTGCTTGGTTTTAAACTTGCCGCTCGGCTACGCCCCACCCCTAGGGGCGGGACAGTCTCCGAGCGTGCACACAGTGTTCCCAGAATGGGAACAATAAAGTTAAGCTAGAGGGCGCGCGCTCGCCCCTAGCTACACACGCCGGAGGAAGAACAGAAGATGGATGTCGCGGCGATGGAACCCGTACCCGCGGGCAGCGGGTACTCCGGTGAGTCGCTGCGGCGAATCCTTCCTGCAGGACCCTGACAATTTATGCCCCACAACCTTGTTTGTTTATTTGTGATGTCCCCAGCTAGCTCCCTTCCTTGTGTATTGATGCCCCCTTTTGTACTGTTTAATGTACCAATGTGTATTGCCCTCAGCCACCCACCCCCCTTTGTGTATTGATATATGTGATGCAACAACCACCCTGTTGTGTACCTATACCCCCAGCCACCCCCTTTTTGTATTTAATTGTTGTCCCCTTTGAATATGGGTTCCCTTCCACCCATCACCCCAACTATTATTTTTTTTTTTAAATACATTTTTTTGCTGGCTTCCTTCCCCTGCAGACTCTGCTCTCCTCCAATGTGGTCTCCCTGTCACGAGGAACTGTTCCGTGTGAGCCTGCCCCTTTCAGCGGCACGTCACTTCTTCAAAGAGGCGGGACGAAGAGCCTCACTGAGGCACTTTGGAGCGGCATGGGGCAGGCACACCAGCTGCTTCAAAATCATTGAGCGATCGGCGGATGCGTTCTTACGGCCACTTTAAAACTCGCAGCCGCATCGGCTGTAATGACATCTCGGTGTGCCGGCCCATGGACTGGCCGGCCCACCGTGGGTGCTGGGGCAGTTAAGTTTAGATTTAGGGCAGCCTAGGGGTAATTGTCCCCCTGGCCCAGCGCGCCCCTGACTTTAGGTATGGATTTACAGCTCCTGATATATGTCAAACACCTGAATATGTGTTCGGGAACATTTCCAGAGTACAATGATATCCCCCATGCATGGGTTTGTTTGGGAGGTAAAATGCCACATTTGGGAAGTGCGCATTTTTTTACTTTGACACATGGTCCTACTGCTCCTATGTCCAAAGTGGGCGATCTTTGAAGCAGGCTAATTCAATTTACCCCATCAAACCATATATTTTTGAAAACTAGACACCCCAAGTTTTTCAGATGAGCATATTTTAACCTTTTCAATGCACTCATTTTACCACCAGCCATTGTCAATTTGTGGTAGTGATTTTTTAAAATTTTTTTATCACAGAACTTGTACTTCAGGTGTGAATTTACAGCTCCTGGTACACTGTTAAACACCTCAGTATGTGTTCAGTTTGTCTGGTAGTTTGGGGGCTAAAAGGTCACATTTGGGAAGTGCGCTTTTTTCCATTTTGGTCAGTCTGTGCCAAGCCCTGTCTTTGAGCCTGGCCACTCCAGTTTACCCTATCAAACCATAATTTTTTTTTTTAAGTAGACACCCCTTGAGTATATGAAATGCTTTTACTTTAACTCTTTCCATGTCAGGATTTTTGGGAAGATACAGCGCTAATTTTAGCACTTGCCCATAATAAACTTATTTTACATTTATTTTATTATTTTTGCCCTGACATCACTGCATAATTATTTTTAAATGGTTTTTTTTGTATTTTATTAGCTATTTTTATTTTTTCCATGTTCGTTTTTTTTATTTCAGATATTTTACTAATCACAGTGTGATTAGAAATTTGGGCTCCATTGACTTGCATGGTTGTAGTAGTACCTGTATTTAACCTGCAAGAGGAGCTCCAGACATTATTAATACAACCACTCAACCATTGCATTATCCATTCAACTAATCAAACTGCAATTCACCAGTCTTCTATGTGGTACACTATGAAATGCCTTACTGAAATCGGGAAGGCTATATTCACTAACCCCTTTATGGTCTGTTATTTTAGTTACCTAGTTAAAATAAATAAATCTGACAAGATTTAATTGCCGTTTGTCATCTTGCAATGCTTTACATCCAGCTATTAAAGAAAATTTTTCTTTAGCATGAATTTCCCAACTAGTGACATAAAAAGTCTGCCATCTATTTTATCAGCATTGCAAACACCCAAGTATTCCACCTATATACAACTGTTTTGGGAATTGTTCTAGCCCATGCAGGTGAATCTGAGAACAACATTTTGGCACGGTGTAAGAGCAGCGTGATTGATTGGAATACATCAGAGAAGAAGGGAAGGCAGAATCCATAGAAACAAGGGAAAGGGATTGCTTAGAGTGAGCTAAATCATGGGACACAAGATTCAAATTTATGGGAAGCAACCACAGATCTCTATTCAACATGTGTAAGAAGCATATCTAGGTATTCAACCTGTTTCTCCCACTTCTCACTGTAGCTGATCGAAGTGATCATGAAGCATTTCTGTTTCCAGAAGGGGGCCATCAGATACTGTGGGGTTCTCCATGGCAGTCACCAATGTTTCTGATGCACAATCCTACTGGACCTTTCTACTGCACCCTCTTCTTCAAATGCTTCCGTGACACTGCTCTCTCCTGGTTCACTTCCTACCTCTCCGGTCGTATCTTCAGCGTCTCTGTCTCCAGTTACACTTCTCCTCCCTCTCTCAGTTGGGGTACCCCAAGGCTCAGTTTTAGGACCCATTCTGTTCTCTTTTACACTTCCTCCCTTGGCAAACTGATCTCATCCTTTGGCTTTCAATACCACCTGTACGCTGATGACACCCAGATCTATCTATCCTCCCCTGATCTTTCTCCCTCTGTCTTAGATCGTTTAACTAACTATCTGTCTCTACCTGGATGTCTGCACGTTTCTTGAAACTTTACCTCTCCAAAACTGAACTCATCATCTTCCCTCCCTCCAATGCTGAAATTCCCCCATCCATCTCCCTCAATGTTAATGGTGCTATCATCTCCCCGCCTACTCATGCACGCTGTCTTGGTGTCTTCACTGGCTGCCTGTGCGCTTAAGAATTTATTTTAAAATCCTCACGCTTGCTTTCAAACCCCTTCACAGCAGTTCCCCTTCCTACATCTCCTCGCTCATCTATAAATACACTCCTAACCGGTCTCTACGCTCATCCAATGATCTCCTTCTATCCTTTGATTTCTTGCTCTCATGCACGCTTACAAGATTTCTCAAGGGCTGCCCCTATACTCTGGAATGCTCTCCCCGGCCTTTCCGTCTTTCTCCGTGCCTTTATTCTTTCAAAAAAATCCCTCAAGACCCACTTCTTTAAGGACGCTTACAACATAGCACATTAACGCTCTCCCATATTCCTTTAGCTCACCTTTCCTGGTCCCTCTCCTGCAATTCTTTTACTAGTGTGGCAGGTCTATCCCTAACGACGGCACTTTTACCTATTGTGTAATTACACCCTAAATCCCTCTAGATTGTAAACTTGTTTGAGCAGGGCCCTCCTCACTTACCTATCTGTAAGTAAATTTGTTATGTTACATACTACTTATGTCCTGTCTACCCATTGTACAGCGCTACGGAATTTGATGGTACTAAATAAAACAATAAATAATAATAATGCACATCAAATGTAATAGTACTGACTCCTGCTGACAGGGTAGAGTTCAGACTGTCATTAGGCTGAGCCCCATTGTATGTGCAGAGAGATCTCATCACTGAAACAAAACCCTAAGGATTTACTATTATGTTATAGTGGTCATATATATTCATATGCCAGTGGTTCTAATGTTTTAGGAGATTTTTTTTCTCACCAAATTTGAAGGGGTTTTCAAGGACAACCTTTATTTAAGAATTTAAAGAGACATATGTAAAATGAATATACATTTATAAAACCAGAAAAGTCAGATAATCTAGCATACAAATTCAGTCTGGTGAATAAACTTCAGCATTCTATGTATTCCACTGTATCGCCGTGTCAAGTCATATGCAAGAGAGTATAACATCCTGTTTTGGGTTTACCCACTGAGGATGGTACACAAATTCCATAGCATTTCAAGCTGACTGTTTGCTTACATTGGTAATACGGTATATGTGTTTCATCAGTAACAAAATATTTTTTCTGTTTTTAATCTAGAGAGGTGTTTAGAAGATCACGAAATAGTTGTACACGTCCAGACCATGATGTCAAGTGAAAGCAAATTTTTGTTCAGAAAGAATTATGCAAAATATGAATTTTTTAAGAATCCTGTGGTAAGCTTGCATCTTTTTCATTATCTTCTTTTAAATATGCAAAGATCCATTACAAATTAACAGTGTGAAATAAAATGCTTACCCTTTTTATAGTCTGCATTTCTGCCCAGTGATTCTCTCTTATGAAATAAAAAGTTATTACTGGCACATTACCTCTTATATAGATACAGCATTAAAACAGGTTAGTGGTAATCCCATACTCACTTTCATAAGATTTTTATTATTATCAATGGTACCATTATTATTAGCGATGTCGTCATCGTTTTTTCATGTCAGTACACCCTTGTGCTGTTCTTGGTCTGGTTGGTTTATGATGTCCTATATTTGTGGCCAGCAGAGCGAGATCACAATGTGTGGGAATAGATGGAAGCTACACTTGAACAGAGTTTGATTAATGTACATACTGAGAGAATAGAATTAACTGAGACAAAACTTTTTTATATAATCCCTCAAACCCTCTTTTTCTCTCACTTTCTCTATCAATCTATTCAAGCAATATTTTACTAGCTAAGCAGTCTGGTAACAGCATAGCCAACAAGGGTAAGCTCCATGTGCTTCCCTTTGCTGCAGGGTTGACTAATGATACCAAAAGTACTTAGTCTGTGCTTTTCCCTTTTACATCCACTTTTACTCATGACTCCCACTACCCCCCCATACCAGGCTGCTATCTGACATACATTTTTTAAAAAAAACATTCCATTGCGAGCAGTCCAAGTCTGCCAGTAAGTACCCTATATGGACAAAAGTATTGGGGCACACCTCTTAATGAATTCTAGTGTTTCAATCAGACCCATTGCAACAAGTGTATAAAATCAAGCACGAGCAGCATCTGAATAGCTCAATTCAAGAATGGTACTGTAATATGATTCCACTTTCATGGTCAACTGGTATTATTGGAAAGTGGAAGCGTTTTGGAACGGCAGAAACTCAACTACAAAGCAGAATACCACGTCACAGAGCAGGGTTACCGAGGTATGAGGTGCATGGTTGCCAACACTGAAGAGTTCCAAACTTCCACTAGCATTAATATCAGCGCAAAAACTGTACGGCAGGAGCTTCATGGAATGGGTTTCCATGACCGAAGAGTTGCATGCAGGCCACGCATCACAAAGTATAATGCCAATAGTCACAGTGGTGACTAACGTGTTATGTTGAGCGATGAATCAATCTTCTCTGTTTGGCAGTCTGGGTGAGTCTGAATTTGGTGGATTTCAGGAGAATGTTACCTGCCTGGCTCCATTGTGCCAACTGCAAAGTTTGATGGAGGAGGGATAATGGTATGAGGCTGTTTTTCAGGGGTTGGGCTAGGCCCTTTACTTCTAGTGAATTGAAATCCTAATCATAAATCTGTCCATATAGGGTAGTACTATATTACATTGCCCTAACAACGTCTGTTATATTTATTGGTAAAATATACCCGACTTATAGAACTTCTCATCTGTTGATCAGCATTACAGTAAAATAGGCAACATGTTAAAAATACAAAATCGAATTGCAATGTGGCTAAAACGTTACAGCTGATCCAGAAAGAAAGAACACAATTTTATTTGCCTGTTTGCTCTTTTTTGTCTTTTTTTATATTCGCTTTCTTTTGACCAAAAACATATACATGCTCTTGCCTTTGCTTTTAACACTTTATTTATTTGCTTTTTAGAGTTTCTTTCCAGAACAGATGGTGACCTGGTGTCAACAATCAAATGGCAGCATTCCTCAATCTCATTTATTGCAGGTATTTTAATAATTAAACCTACATAAATGAGTCAACATTAACATCCCTCAATGTTAACTAATAGTCGTATTTTGTCAAATCACACCCGTGCAGCCACTTAAGTCATCGGTTGATGTAATTTGCTAATGCCTTCAGTCATGAGTTTTTATCTTTATTTTCCTCTTTTTTCTTTACAAAATAGAGTATACATATGTAATCTTCTATATACAACATATCTTAAGACAACACATCAATAGACATAACATACATAAAATGGTAAAGAACGTACAACTTATATATAACGTATTTGCTCGATTATAAGACGAGGTTTTTTTTCAGAGCAAATGCTAGATTTACATTTTTTTGTGAACAATCTCCTGTATATAGGTGTCTTTCTATTACATTTTTTACCCTCAGATAGTTAAACAGTTGGCTTTGTGGTAATTTTTTTGTGTAATTCATGGAAAGTTTTCATTTTATTATTATTCCATCAGTTATCAGATATGTTGTTAATCCCTCTTTGTGTTCTTAAATCTAAATTATCAACATTTTTGGATATCACTCTTATTGGAAGAATCGGAAGAAGTTTATTTGTGAGCCCAAGTTGTCTCTTTATTAGTCTCCATTCTTCTAAGATATGTCCTAAAGTTAAACATATGTTAATATTCTTTTTTCTATCAAATTGCCAAGAGAGAGATAAGGCATCCCTTCCTTTCCCCTCTATTGCAGCTTCATATTTGAACCATCTCTCTTTCTCTGCCAGGCATGACTGTGAAATGATTGAATGGGATAATAGCACTGCCTGAGCATAATCTTGTATCATGGGACTTCACAAACCACCTTGTATTTTCTTTTTTGACGGTATTTTCATTGAAATCCTCGGGCGTCTGTTTGCCCATATAAATTTATTGAATTGAGTTTGATCTAACTGTTTGGAATTTTCAAAGGAATCATTCTAAATAGATAAACAAATTTGGGCAGAACATAGGTTTTACAATGTTAATTCTTCCCCACCATATATATCCATTATTCAATCGGGATATAGACCTGACCAAATGGCAAATATGTGAAATTTCCTGTATTGGTAATCTTTTAAATCAAGAGGCTCTTGATTTAGTTCAACTACCCTTTTACCATCTCTTCAAAAAGATGAGAAAGACCCATCGATCTTGAAGTGGGAAAACGATCTCGGTATTGATTTCTCCTTGGAACAATGGTGTCAGGCCTTTGTATCAACTAAAAAACATGTCCATTCGATACATTTAATAGAGATCTATATTAAGATCATTTACAGATGCTATTTGGTTCCAACTAGACTCAAAATCAGTAATATACACCCAAATAGGTGTTAGCGTTGCTCTGCTCACATTGACACATTTGCCCATATATGGTGGGAGTGTCCGCAACTACTAAATTTCAGAAACAACGTTTCGCAATTACTTGGATCACTTCCAGGATCAACTAGATCCACAGATGTTTTTGTTTCATCTGGGTCTTGAGAAATTTCAGCTAAACCACAGGATTATTATTATGCACATTCTTCTGGCTGCAAACATTTGCATAGCTAGACGCTGCAGACAAGCAGGCTTAATTAACTGGGAATTAGTTATTAACCAAACCCATTATCAGTACTTAATGGAAAGAGGATATTTCATTAAAACTATAAAGCTTGATAAATTTGATAATATCTGGCTACCTGGGAAACAACTTTGGGAGCCTGATCAGTGGCATCTCCAGCTTTCATATTTAGGGGGGGCACATGGGGGTCCAGGGACCAATTATAAAACGGTACATATACACTATATATATATATATATATATATATATATATATATATATATATATATATATATATATACACACACACACACACACACACACATATAGGCGTTAGACGTGTATTTTTAACTACATAAGATGTACTTAATATTAGACCCTGCTTCCAATATATAGACCTATTACACCCTGCTTCCGTTATATAGAAATATTACACCCTGCTTCCGATATATAGAAATATTACACCCTGCTTCCGTTATATAGAAATATTACACCCTGCTTCCGATATATAGAAATATTACACCCTGCTTCCGATATATATTATTAGCCCCTGCTGTAGATATACATAAAAATTAGCCCCTACTGGCAAAATATATTGATATTAGCCCCTGCAGCCAATATTTATTGATAATAGCCCCTGCAGCCAATATATATTAGCCCCTGCTGCAAATATATATAAATATTAGCCCCTGCTGCCAATATATAAATAAATATTAGACCCTGCTGCCAAAACATATATAAATATTTGCCCCTGCTGCCAATATATATATAAATATTAGACCCTGTTGCCAATAAATTTTATAGTGAAAAAATTGGACCCTACCCAAGCATTTCCTTGGGTGCCGCCCAATGCTCCCTTTCATACAATCACTCCCTCCGCTACCACACCAAATAAAAAAATATTTGCCACACTGACTGCAGATCTGGGGAAGACTGTGAGAGTCAGTACAGTCTTCCCTCCTTCTGACTGCACTGTGACATTGAGAGGTCCGCTCCCCCATAATCATCCCCAGAGTCCCTTTGTCCCCTCATTCACTAAACCACACCTCTCTTTTACTTACTCCCTGTAGCTCAGGTATAGATCAGATAAGCAACACGTGGAAACAGCGCTCCAGGTATTGATCAACTGAATAAGACATACAAATCCTATATTTGCAGGTAAACATATATAATGTATGGAAACACAGCAGATACAGATCAACAGAATAACACAAAACCCAGCTTTGCAGGTATATATCAATTGGAAATTACACACAAACTCTGCATTAAAGGTATAGATAAAACCCCCTAAATTACAGGCATAGATCACAGGTTGCACACCCCAAAGCCACCCTGACGTCCACATTGCCCTCATTGAACTTGACCAGCACCCAACTTACACATACTTAGGACATGCCATCTTTGTCGCCAAACAGCCCTGCATGAGTCAACATTGTCCCCAAACAGCCGAAAGTACGCCATCTTTGTCTCATAAACACGCTACCTGTGCCATCTTTGTCCAGAGTGCTAAACACCCTGCTTATACCATCTTTGATTTTTTACAAATCAATAATACACCTATGATTCACACACACTTTTACAGTCACTCACTAATTCATTTTCATTCACACAATCATTTATTCTTTCATTTACACATATTCATTAATGCATCCACATATTAATCCATTCATTCTCTCTCTTTCTGACTCATTACTTCAATATTCTTGCCACCCTCCTTTCTCCCTATCTATCCCTTTTTTTCTATCTACCCCCTCTCCCCCTTCACCCTGTCTACCTTCTCACTCCCTGTCTACCCCTTCTCACTCCCTTTCTACCCCTTCTCACTCCCTTTCTACCCCTTCTCACTCCCTTTCTACCCCTTCTTACCCCTGTGGCTGGTCTAAACACACCAGTTAAATGGACTAAGGTCATTTGACTCCCCACACATGGGGTTAGTGCAGGAAACACAATGGAATTGTGCGGGGGGGGCATACGTGAATATATGATCTAGAATTATCAGACTACGTATCTGCTCCATACAAATCCAAGAAAAGTGGGGTTGCAATATTAATCAGTAAATCTGACACATATGGTTCACAAAACCACAATTGACCCAGTTGGGAAAAAATTAACAATGTCTCCTTTTCCAATCTTATTTTAATAACACTTTAGACCCCAGACTTCATAGAACAGGACCATCTTCTATGATGACTTTTGGCCCAAAGACTACGATTAACAGACCCCTGGAGAATAAGATACCCTACAATGAAGCAGTTCACTCATATTTCATGTGCTCCAGACTAGACTATTTTTTAATTCCCAACTGAATAGTCTCTCAGATTGTAGCATCGAAGATAGAAAACATTGCAATTTCAGATCACACTCTTGTTTGGATAATATGATTTCCGACAGGGCTTGATCTTCACCAGACACTGGAGATTTCCAAACTAGACTATTTTTTAATTCCCAACTGAATAATCTCTCAGATTGTAGCATCGAAGATAGAAAACATTGCAATTTCAGATCACACTCTAGTTTGGATAATATGATTCCTGACAGGGCTTGATCTTCACCAGACACTGGAGATTTCCAAACTATCTAGGTGCGAGAGAGGTTTCAAATACTCTTTTGGAGGGCTCCTGGGCTAAATATGTGGATGACAATTTGGAGCGTACTTAGGAGGCCCTGCTGTTCTGGGAGACTTCCAAAGCAGACACATTATACCATATTTGCTGGATTATAAAGTGACCCTGATTATGAAACCAACCCCCCAGAATTTAAATATTTAGGAAAAAAAGAAAAAGTCTGCATATAAGACTACGCTATAGGAAAAAGTTTTAATTGTAAATATTCACATGTAAACTATTTTTTCATATTAAATAAAAACTATGATTGCGAAAAAGTCTGCATATAACACTACCCTATAGGAAAAAGTTTTTCATGTGAATTAATATTTACAATTAAACTATTTTTTCATATTAAATAAAAACTATGATTGAGAACAATGAATTTCATGTTTTTTTTCCTTTAATTTGCCAGTGATGCACATCTGCCCCCACATGTGCCTTATACCCCCCATATGCCACTCTGTGCCCCCACCCGACTAGCCAATGCATCCCCAGACTTGCCCCCAGTGCTTCTCCCTGGTGTCCAATGGGGCAGTCTGTGAACGTCTGTGCGATGCTCGTAGACAAACTCTGCTTCTGACCGACACTTCCGACGGGTCATGTGATGCCAGCGCTCTGTCGTGGAAGCACCAGTGGAAGTTACCTCCGCAGCTACCCAGAACTTCCACACAGCCTTCTATGGCAGAGCACCAGAAGGTCATGTCACACCGTGGCAGCGACAGAGGATGTCTGCACACATCATGCAGATGTTCATTGGCTACCAGAGATGAGGATCCAGGTCCCCTGCAGTGCTGTGGGGATCTGGATCTTACTCTTATAGTCAGACCTCTATTTGAGGTCTGGTTATAAGATGACCTTGAATATAAGATGAGGGGTATTTTTCAGAGCATTTGATCTGGGAAAAAAACTTGTCTTATATTCAAATACGGTATATTTTGGGGCAAAACAGTCCAGGGCATGGTGGGCAAGGTATCAGACCCTAGCTGCTTCCCAGACAAGGGTCTGTCAGAATTATCTAGAGAACCTTCCGGAGAGCACAAAACAAAAATATTTTTCCAAGCAACTTGATACCTTTTTAGAAAAAAGACCCAAACCCGTCTAGACCATACACAAAATCATTATTTTATTTTTTTTAAACTTCTTTATTCCACAGAGAAGACAAAGCATAACACATAAAAATAAGTTTACATCCAGACATGTGGACATGTTGACAAAACTTGACATGTACAAAGACAAGTGATGTACAATTCCAGTATAACGTACAGTACAGACAATGATCTGAGAGACCAAAAGTAAGGTTATGAGGAGGACAATCATGGAATCAATCGTAAGGTACAAAATCTTTCCCTTCACAAAGTTATCATTACCCCCAGCGACGCAAAGCCTCGGGCCACAACATTCATCCAGCCCGCCCAACATTAAGATCAAAAGCCCGGGACGGGGCGAGTACCTCTCAGGACCTGAAGGCAGTACCATTCTGTAGTATTAAATGATTGGTATAACGACGATCTGGTATTACTATCCAGCGTCGCGATAAATGGGGACCAACGGTTAAACAGAAATTTAACCTTGCTTTCCTTATGGAGAACGGCTTCAAGCCAATCCATCTAAAACAAAAAGCGTAAGTGCGACAGGACCATAGGCAATAAAGGTGGCTGAGGAGCAATCCATTGGGTCAATATTGCCCGTTTGGCCACTGCCGAGATAGTGAGCAAGAGAGATTTAGCTCTCGCTACAGAGGGGGGAACATGGTCAGGGAATATACCAAAAATTGCCCATTCAACAGAAATTACAAAACAAATGCCCAGAGTATCTGTGATGTACAACTGTAGGGCATTCCAGAACGGGACAATAGAACTGCAGGATCATAAGCCGTGAAGAAGATCCGCCACAGGTGAGCGGCATTTCAAACATCGGGAATGATCAGATAAACCCATTAAGAACTGGAGTTTGGGGGTGACATACGCTTTATGCAGAATTTTAAGGAACATTTCACCATAATCCCTAGATACCAAAAGTTTAGAATTGCGGGAGTATGCCTGGAGAACTTGTTTTGGACACAGAGTTGGAAAATCAGTTTTCCAGGAGGCAATACCTGCTGTATGGGACTCCCAATCGATAAGTGGTCGAAGCAGATTATATATCGTAGACATTGCGAGCATTGGGGCAGACGACAATATTGTGATCTGGTCTAAGGGGTTGTGGGAGTTAGCCCCAGAAAGGTGGGGAAGTAGCGTATTAACATAGTTACGGAGCTGGAGGTAATGAATAGGATGAATTTGGACAGTAGGGAATTTAGCTTGGAACCGCGAGAACGACAACAGTTTACACTCACGTGGGTCAAGGAAGTCACCAACGGCGCGACCTCCCACCCGGGCAAGTCTTCTAAAGACAACATCCTCCCTCCCGTGTTGGAATTGCGGGTTGCGAACCAGGGGCAAGAACCGGGAATAATGAACCTCCAAGCCCAGGCGACGTCTAACACGCTCCCAAGCCTTCATTGTATGATACAACAACGGATTGGCAACCACATTGTGAGGCAAAGTATTTCTAGGCTGATGCAGGAGAGAGGCCAAAGAAATGGTTGGAAAGAGTTGCTGCTCCAGGGTCACATTGGTGAACCTAGACCTGCCACGCAGCCAATCTGCCACAAAGCGGTAGTTAGAGGCCAAATTATAGTCTAAAATGTTTGGTAAATTCACCCCCCCGTTATGAGCAGGCTGTTGAAGCTTCACCAACGAAATTCTAGCTTTTTTGTTGCACCACAGAAACTTACGCAGCAGTACATTATGATATTGGATATCCTTCCTCTTCAAGGTAATGGGCAACATGTGAATCGGGTACAGTAGTTTGGGGAAAAAGGCCATTTTGTATAAGTGGCATCTACCTAAGAAGGAAAGATTAAATTTGGACCAAGTTTTAAAAGAGTCTTCCATCTGACGCAACAACGGGGAAAAATTTAGTTTGTAAAGATGTGCCAAATGTATGGGGATTGTAAGGCCTAGATACTTCAAAGAGGGAAGTCGAGTCCAATTGAAAGGGAATGCCCCCCCCCAGCCACGTTTAGCCTGCGGGAAAATGGGAAGCGCTTCGGTCTTAAGCTTATTGATTAAGAATCCCGAGGCCTTATGAAATTGGTCGAATAGATTAAGTAGATGAGGCATCGCTGCTTTGGGATTGGAGAGGTATAACAAGAGATCATCAGCAAAGGCGGCAACCTTCAACTCAACCTCACCCACCCTGATTCCCTCAAGCTCAATAGCACGAATTAGAGGTTCGATCGCCAGATTAAAAAGTAGAGGAGACGGGACATCCTTGGCGAGTACCCCTACCCAGGGAGAACCAGCTGGAGTTCATATTATTCACCGTAACCTGAGCCACTGGGGAATGATACAACGCTCGAAATATTTGTACAAAAGGCAACCCGAAATGATGGTACTTGAAAAAACTAACAAGGTACGGCCAGGAAATTCTATCGAACGCCTTATCAGCATCACAACTAATTACAATAGAGGCCTTATCGTTAGTAAGTTTGGCAGTAAGAATAGCTTAAATAAGGCCCCTAATATTTTGAGTAGAGTGGCGCCCTTTAACAAATCCAGTCTGAGAAGGAGAGGTGAGTTTCATTAGAATAGGTTGCAGTCTAGAGGCCATAATCTTGGCGTATATTTTTAGATCTTGGTTCAAAAGGGAAATGGGGCGATAGGAGGAGAGCAAGGTAGGATCCCTGTGTGGTTTGGGAAGGACTATGATACGGGAGGCTGTGAAATCCCTCGAGGGGGTCTTCCCCTGCAGAAATCCATTATAAACATCAGCAAGGTGAGCCGGTAGATACGTAGAGAGAAGTTTATAATATTCGGCTCCCAGGCCATCCGGGCCAGGGGATTTGCCATTAGGAAGGGACTTGATAGCAGCGGCTATCTCAGACGGGGTGAACGGTTTGATCAAACGCTCACGGTCTGCAGGTGACAGTTTTGGAATATCAGCCCGCCGAAACATTTGAAGCGCCTCATCAGGATCATTAGGGTCTGAAGAATAAAAATCCTCAAAGTATTTAGCAAAGAGTTGAGTGATTTTATCAGGGTCGGTCACGACCGATTGAGAAGAATCCTGAAGCCGGGTTACAGTATGATATTTAGATTTAGAGTGACGGATTTATTGCCCCAGCGGAAAAAAGTATTACGAGTATAATTATAAGAAAGCTGTGCCTTTTCAGTAACCCAGGCATCGTAGAGGGATTTAAGCTCTTTATATTTTTTCAGGGTATCTGAACTAAGATGGGTTTTATGGGACACAAAATCATTTTATTAGGTGGGGTAATAGGTCAGGTAGAATTTTAGCAACTATGTCCACAAGTGTTGCCCATCCTCCTACAAAAAGCTGACATGAAACCAAAACCAAAGAAAAAAAAAACAGAAGAGAAGAGAAAAAAAAAAAAAAATAAACATGTCCCAAACATATGTCCCAAACATATGTAACAAAAACAATAAAAATCCATCTGAACACAGTTAATCCACAGGAACAGTGTCACTGGTGTCAGAAGGCTTGTCTTCTGAAGGAAGGTGAGGGGACGAAGAACCTTCAGGATTTTTCCGTGTCCTATGGAAGGACCGACTGAAGTCGCGTATTCGTTCTTGAAGTTGTAAGCGGTCAGGAGGGTGGCGGTGGAGCTGGGGACGACCCCCATCCGTCAGGGTGTCAGAGGTGGCAGGACAGGAAGAAGGGTTATGTGGTGGGTTCAAGCTGGTAACCTCAGAACCATGAGGAACCAGAATCAAAGGCCACCCCAGAAGGTGAATTCAAGTTTTCAGAGTCAACCCAATCGCCATTCCAGATGTCCTCCGTCTCATTCAATTTGAAATCGGGAAGTTTGGGGTTCAAGGGTTCGGGTAACCGGGAACGGGACCTTAATTGGTCTACATGTCGTCTGGTAACAGAACCATCTTCCAGACGGACTGTGTACATCTTGGGTCCCAAAGATTCCACAATAGTGGCTGGAAGCCACCGAGTATTGGAAGATCCATAAGATCGTGTCCAGACTGCTTGGTGGACTTCAAAAAAGGAGACTCTTTGGACGTGACTGTCACGGAGCTGGCTAGTCCGACCAACTTCCTCCGCTGTCTTGTGCTCCCTTAGCCTGGGACAACACACTTTCCCCGGTTCCCCAGTCACTAGCCGAGACTCAGTGTAGGGTGAAAACCAAACGAAGACTGATTTATTTTGGACACACAGGGCTGGATATATCCAGCAAAACACACATTTACATAAAACAAGATATTGGGACACAAACCGCCCCCTTAATCTGCCTCCCAGAGACAACAGGGGCAGTAACGGGATTAAGGATACAATAGGGGGGGGGACTGATTTATACAACATTAAACTGAAACAATGGTGGTCACTCCCTGGTTGCAGATCCTGGCTGTCTGCTGGAGATAATCCCCTCAACCAGTGATGAGATGATACTGCTGGGGGTAGCCACAGAAGCCTTTACAGACCCAGGGCCCATAGTCAATAGGGAGGAGGTTGGCAGTCATGCTTCTCCAGTGGTCCCAGTGATGGAGGCTTCCGTCACAATTCTGCCCCCTCCGAATTGGACTGACAAAGGATGAGACCCCAAAAGGGTTGACTCCGTAGTCAGTCAGTTTATTTGGCCCATCAATGCCCTCCCAAAATTGGTGCTTCTGCTGCTGCTGGGGAGATGGGTCGGCTGCGCCATCTCCCGGGTACTGCTGGGGAGTGATGCTGCCTGCATCCCCTCCCTGGTGCTCCTGCTGCCATTTAGGAGGGAGGTCAGGTTGATCCAGTCCCGGAATTAGGTTCTGCTGCTAGGGAGATGGACCGGCTCTTCCACCTCCCTGCTTCTGCTGGGGAGGCGGGTCAGCTGCAGTATCTCCCTGAATTCCTGCAGCTTTGGTGGGTGCTGGGCAGAGGCCAGTGATGCTCTGTCCGGGTGCCAGCGCTTCAGCTGGGGTTAGGGACTCTTGTGGGTCGGCCTGCCGCTGGGGAAGGAGGACCGGTTCCTCCGCTCCCAGACATGTGAGCTGCCGCTGGGGAAGGAGGACCGGTTCCTCCGCTCCCAGACATGTGAGCTGCCGCTGGGGAGATGGGCCGGCTGCCGCATCTCCCTGGATCCCTGTAGCCATTGAAGGTGTGGGGCAGAAGCCAGCAGCGCTCTGCCCTGTTGCCAGCTCTTCAGCTGGGTGGGTGCTAGTGGAGACCGCAGTCCCATCCACTACACCCAGAAAACTTTCTTCCTTTCCCTGGGAAGAGAAGCCAATTGCAAGCCCTCCCGGACCAACATCCTCAGATGTAAAATCAATTAGATCCACAATCTCTGGATCCGGTTGTGGCGTAAAGTCACATAGCTCTGGTATCAGATCTGGATTAGCTGCCCAGTATCCCTGTGACTCAGGGGTGGAGACCGCAGTCCCATCCACCCCGCCTGGGTCAACATCCTCAGATGACCACTCCATAACATCCACAAAATCAGTGGACACTGGGGCATTCTGCTGAACACGGTCGAACAGTTTTTTATATGCCTTCTCCAGTTCCCACTCCTGTGTAATTAAAAAGTCTAAATCACCTTTAAGTCCTAGTGCATCTGGGAGATCCCGCTCCCTGAAATCCTGGATGTCCTCAATCCGCAACTACGCTGTACTGCCGAAGTCCGGATCCTCCTGAAGACTATCCCATAATAATCCGGGGCCACCAAAGTCATAGCCCTCTGGAGAACATTCTTTCGCAGTTCCCCAATATGCTTGTTCTGTATACCACTGCAGAGCCCTATAGTGATTTTTTCAGCTCTACCTCCTGTTGGACCAGCTTGTCCAATTTGGATACTCATTGCTCCTGGGGTTGCTGTCCCAGGAATGACATCCGTAGTTCCCGCTGGTCTCTAATCTTTTGTTCGGAGCTTGGAAGACACTGACTCCGTCGTATAACAGCCCTCTGCCATAGTGACCGTCGAACCAGTTGCCAATACCAGATTCTGGTATTGTTCTGTAGGCAGAGTAGTGGTGTAGCAGGAGAGGATGACCCACAGCAGCCCCTGGAATTCTGATACCACATCCATGTCCTTGTCAAGGCGACCGAAGTCTGCCGTCCTGTCTGTCAATCCCGGTAGAAAGAAAGTGTCCCTCAGACTAAGAAGCAATCCCGCCGCTTGCCACCAGATCGTCCTTTGCCCCAGACTGGACACATCCGCCCGTCAGCTCCTTCCCTCTCCCAGTAAGCGGACACGCTGTGGCTGTCCGAAGAAAGCAGTCACAGACCAGCGCTTCCCTCAATCATGAGACAGGACTTCATGCTTTGAGGTTAACAGAACTCTCTTTATTACAAACACAGAATTTATGTAGAATCTCCATTCACTGTGCACCGAACCCAACCTCCAATCCTATCAGCCACATCCCATCACAAATCCCATCAGCCACATCCCCTCACAAATCCCATCAGTTTACAGGGGATGTAACAGGTGAGGGGATTAAGGGATACAATGGGTTTCCCCCACCTGTGTTATCCCCCCTGTAGTGCGGGTGCCGTCTGGGCAGACAGGGCTGTGCTGGCTGATTAAAAGCCCCAGCCAGATTATAGGATTGTCTCTTTGAAGGCTGGAGCTGCAGCCACATTCAAACAGGGTACACATAAATATAATAATAATAATAACAGTGAAGATCAGACATGGTTCTTCACAGTGACCATTTTCTCCTGGGAGTGCAATACATGGTCATGGACAGTTTTAGGATGAAGCATGTCAAAAGCAGTCCATGGCCGTCGGCCTAAAAGCAACTCAGCTGGTGGTGTACCAGTAGTAGCATGTGGTGTTGTTCTGTAAGCGAAAAGAAGAGAGTCCAACTTCTGAGGAGATAGGGACCTTTGGCTAGTTGAAGCCACTGTGGCCTTGAAGTAATTCTTGAAAGTCTGTAAAAACCGTTCCGCTTGGCCATTGGTCGCTGGGTGATAAGGCACGGTTAACTTGTGCTTGATGATATGAACGGTAACAAAACTCTTAAATTCATGGCTTGTGAATTGGGCCCCATTATCTGTGACAATCTCTCTAGGGTATCCAAATGTGGCAAAGAGATGCAATAATATGACAATCGTAGCTTTTGTAGTTGGCTGGGTTATCGGAAACACCTCGGGCCATTTCGAGTGGGCGTCAATTATAACCAAGAAGGTTTGCCCTTTTATTGGACCTGCAAAATCCAGATGAAGGCGAAACCAAGGAAACGTGGGCCAAGTCCAGGGCTGAATACATCCTTGTGGTGGGTCTCTGGCAGTTTGTGCACATCCTATACAAGCATTGACATAGGCTGTGATATCTGCATCTATGCAAGGCCACCACACCTAGCCTCGTGCTTTCTGTTTCATGTAGCAAGTCCAAGATAGGTCTCTGCAGGGTTTTTGGAATGATCACTCGTTCTCCCCATAAGAAACAATTGTCATTCACAGTCAATTCCATCCGCCTCCGGTAGTAAGGTTCATAATCCTATAGTCACTGGCCAGCCTGTTTGTGCAAAGGAAAGCACTGTTTTCAGAACAGTATCCTTCATCGTATGGGCTGCTATCTCTCTAGAAGTCAGGAGGTGTGTGGTGGTGATGTACCCACAAACCTTGACAGATAGAGAAGAGTTTGGAAGCATTTCTGTCAGCCGGGACATTGCATCTGCATTGGCATTTGCATCATGGCTTCGATACTGTATACGGTAGCTATATGCGCCCAAGAACAGGGCATAACGTTGCAGACGGGCTGCAGTTGTCTGGGAGATTCCTTTGTCCGGGCTAAAGATTTGAAGTAGAGGTTTATGATCCGTTAATATGGTGAACTCTCTGCCATAGAGGTAAAGGTGAAACTTTCGAATTGCCCATATCAACGCAAGTGCTTCTTTATCAATTTGGGCATAGTTGCTTTCTGTCTTTGTCAAGGATCTCGAGGCAAATGCCACTGGTTTCTCAGAACCATCTGGTAGGAGGTGGGAAAGTACCGCACCCAGACCATAAGGTGAGGCGTCGCAAGCCAAAGTGAGAGGCTTGTGGAGGTCGTAGTGTGCAAGCATATGTGAGGCCAATAGTTTACGTTTGGAGAACTCAAAAGCCTGTTGACATTCTGCTGACCATTCCCATCTGGAGTGTTTCTCTAGAAGTTTATGCAGTGGGAACAAGGTGTGAGCCAGGTCTGGAAGAAACTTATTATAGTAGTTGAGTAGGCCAAGCTATGATCTTAGTTGTTGGACATTTGATGGGGCTGGCGCTTTGACTAGAGCGTCGACCTTGGCTTCATTGGTGTGTATACCTTCAGCATCTACTAGGTGGCCACAAAACTCCAACTTGGGCACCATAAATTTGAATTTTGCTAAGTTCACCTTAAGACCATGGTCCTGAAGTCTTTGTAAAACACGCTCTACATTCTGCTTGTGTTCTTGGTCCGTACGGCCAGTGATGAGCATGTCATCTAAGAGACACTGTGTGAAAGGAATATCTGCTAAGATTGTATCCATCTTCCTCTGCCAGATGGCTGGTGCAGGTGCTATGCCAAACACCATACAAGCCTTTGTGTGTGTTAATGGTGAGGTATTTCCAGGAAGACGGGTGGACCTCAAATTGTAGGTAGGCTTGTCGGAGATCAATCTTAGTGAACTTCTGTCCCCCAGCAAGTGAAGCAAAGATGTCATCTACTCTGGGTAGAGGATACTGGTCTATATCGAGTTGAGAATTCAGTACCATGCGAAAATCCCCGCAGATGCGCAAGTCCCCATTTGATTTCTTTACTGGCACAATAGGTGATGCCCATTCACTAAGTTCTACTTTGGAAATGACGCCCTGTTCTTCTAGCCGGATGAGTTCAGCTTCCACTCCTGCTTGAAGGGCAAATGGTACTGTCCAGGCCTTGAAGAATCTAGGATGGGCATCTGGTTTCAGCTTGAGCTTCACACAGTCATTTTTTATTTTTCCCAACTGGTCTTTAAAAACCTCAGGAAAATGCTTTTTCAAGGATTCCACCCATCCATCATTCTGTGTTGATGGGACTGTAAGGGTGTTGCAAGGGTTCTTGATGTCTGGCATTCCCAGATGAGCAATCCAGTCTCTACCGAAGAGAGGTGGTCCTCCATGCTTCAGACTATATAATGGTAGTCTCTTTGTCTGACCCTTGTATGATACCTGTACCTTTGCACAACCAAGTGGGTGGAGTACTTGCATGGAATATGTCTGCAGCTTGATTGGGGTTGGGTGGATAGTTGCCTGAATATGTAGTTGTCTCCAGTGTCTTTGTGTGATGACTGAAACCGCAGCTCCTGTATCAACATCCATTTTTAGTGCCTTTCCTTCAATGTTTACTTCTACTGTCATTGCAGGGTTTGACGAGTGTAGGCGATGTATAGTTAATCTGTGTAATGGTTCATCGTTGTCTGATTCAGATGGAGAGGTAGGTTTCTCAACTCTGTACGTGTTCTTGGTGTACCGCAGTTGTTTTTCCCTTATGTTCCTACTATGGCAGACGCATCTGAGGTGGCCCATTTTTCCGCAATGGTGACAAGGTTGGTCCTTAAATAGACAGGTTTTGGAGTCATGGTCTGCATTGCCACACCGGTAGCAAGCTGATTTGGTTTGGGGTGGAGATCTGTATTTCCAGTTGGATGCAGCAGAAGTGACTGCTGCTCTGAAAAACTCCTCTTTCACTCCTTCTTTGTGAACCTGATGGCTTAATGCCTCTGTATCCCTGACAGCCATTTTCATGACAGATGCAATCTCAATCACGTGTAAGGGTGAGTCCTTGTTCAGTCAGAAGTTTCTTTTGAATGGTTTCACTATTCAGTCCCAGGACAAACTTGTCCCTAAGAGCTATGGGTAGGTACTCCCCAAATGAACCGGTGGAGCCCAGTTTGGCCTTATAGGCCCATATAGGCCTTAATATCTTCCCCGGATTGCTGCTGCCGCTGATAAAAGCGAGATCTTTCTGCAATTTCCAGAGGTTTTGGCTGGAAATTATCCTCTAGTAGTTTTAGTAATTCCACTAGTGTTTTGCTTGCTGGTTTCTCAGGAAACAGAAGGTCTCTTACAGTGTCATATGTTTTAACTCCCACCACTGTCAGGAATACAGCTACCTGCCTTTCAGGTGGTATGTTCTAATCCTTCAGTCCAGGAACTCCAGGAAGTCTGCTCTCCATCAAACTCACATAATGTGCCTATCAGTGCCATGATCTTGCTGGGCTGTCTGTGGATGGCAGTGTGCAATGATTACAATACCTCTTGTTATTTTCTAGTTCAGGCTGAGTAGGGCCTTTGTAAATCCCATCCTCGTCGCCACTGTTGTAATCCTATCTGCTTCAGATATAATACCAGTAGTTTAATACAACCTTGCTTTATTGCTGAACATTACTGAATAATCAGGATATTAATGCTGACACAAATATAAGACTATCATGCCATACTGTATCACTGCTTAACACTGACTAGCTTACAAAATGGCCACCGTGCTCTCTGACCTGTGAGGCATTACAGAGGCGGAGCCACTAGTTAAAGTGAGAGGGACAGTGAGATGCAGTATCCTACATTCCAGGCATAACAGAAACTCCTTAACTGATTAATTTACTGATTAGTATATTTAAACTCCACAGATCATAACAACATTTGGTACTTAATGTGGGAAATTACAATATGGCATCTCTCATGAGGCATGCTATTGACTGGATTAAGCATGAAGAACCACACCTGACACTATCATGTCTTCTTCAGAAGATCAACAATAACCCTCGGTTGTATTCAACATTTAAACCCTGTAATAGAGTATGCTTAAAATACAATGCCCAGTGGCGTGATTTCATTCATCTTCTCTTGATACGCAATCCAGAATTTCAAAATGCCCCCCAGCTATATTTTAAAAATGGTATCAGGAAAGCATCCGAAACATTGGAGATCTCATAGACGGACATGAAACAACCCCTAACATTACATAGCTGCCGATAACAATACCCATCGTCCCTGTTCCAATGGTTTTTCTAGAAGTGAGGTGTTAGGATTATTCCAGTCTGTCTGGGTGAAGTGAGCCATAGCTGTTCTAATCTATTGATCTAATTAGGTCTACCCAGAGACTCCCATACCCAATACATAAACACTATTCTCAGGTGAGGTGGGGGAGGAAGTACACTTCCGTGTACAGGGCTCTCCTACTGGGTGAGGAAAGTGCCCTGAGTGGAGCTAGATGACTTGGTCCAAGTGACCCTTAAATTAACTCTTCCCGGCTTCCTCTTATACCGAAATGGCTCAAAATAGCTGATGAGGCGTATTGTCCCCTAAGCAACAAGCCGATATGGGTCTAATGATCCAAATTTTAAACCCCAGAGGCAAATTTATAGCATTGTTTTTGGCAATGTTCGACCATGCAATTTTTTGGTCCTAATTTTGGCAGTATGTGGTACGGAACAAGAACAGCAGATCTACCTGCCAGTGGCCATATTTGGTGTGAGTGACCAAACTGATACACTTGACGTGGCGGGTGAGCTTAATTATGCTTTGGCCAATTCATATAACCAAAACCTCTCATTCATATTATGTTTATATATTTGTTGCCAACTTTATTAGGGTAAGAAGCGCAGACAGTTTTTGTTTTTTGATACACATGACCCTGGCTGTGCGCGCAAAACCATCTTCACAGGTATTTGAAACAAAACTTTTTTGTTTTATTTTGTATGGAGTGGGTTGAAACCTCAAATGCATTGAATAATTTTTTTTTCACTAAATGGGAACCATATGTTAACATGCTAGATGCGAAAATCAAACAGTTGATTACACTTGCCTTTTAATACACTTATTGATAGTCAACTGCTAATAGCAGGGAGAATCCCAATAAGAGCCTGGAGCATAATATATAAGGATAAAGGGATGGGAGAGGACAATAGACTTTGCATTTCTATAAGGGTGCAGAACTTGTATAAACTTATTAGAATTCTATTTTGATTAAATACATTCTGTTTGGTGTCGGGATGTAGGGGGGGATCAGAGTTTGGTGATTGTTACACTCAGGTGGTCTAAGGATAAGATTCAAGATATTTAGGACAACTTAAATATAGACTTCCCAACTTCAAATCGGGTTAGTGTAATTCCAGTAGATAAATAACAATGGGTACTGATAAGCGCAAAATTTTATGTGGTTTGTGAATAAAGCCACCTAATAAATATTTAGTGAGTGCAGCACACAAATGAGACAGTCTTCGCCACTGTTCACAACATAATGGAAATATTATACAATATAACAGTGGCGCACATCTATGTGGAGAATCGTTAATTTCTAACGATAATTAGTCTTCCCTTAGTCCTAACGGCAGCACAAGAGGGGTATTACTGCCCCTGTGAACAATTAGGACAGGTGGAAAATTAATGATTTACACAATTAAATAAACAATTAACCCCCTTACCCCCCTATAAAGGGAACTCCACCCCTAACCACAGTGTGCTATAACAATAATTAATAAAAAAATATAAGAGGGAGGGAAATTAGTGTGCTGCCGTTAGGACTAAGGGAAAACAAATTATCGTTAGAAATTAACGATTCCCTTACGTCCTAACTGGCAGCACAAGAGGGGAAGTAGCTAGAAGATTACCTATGAGGGAGGGTCTTCCGGCTGAACGACGTTCAGAACAGACCGCCCAAAGGCGGAAGAGGGATGAGGCCCCTCTCAGCAGCCGAGGTAGCTACCGCTCTGGTAGAGTGAGCGCGGACAAAGGCGGGAGGAGGCAAGCCTTGAGCTGAGAAGGATTCTCTGATGGCTTCCTTTATCCACCTGCTCAGGGATGGTTTAGAAGCTTTAGATCCTTTGTTCCTGCCAAAAAACTGTAGAAAGAGATTGTCATCTTTCTTGAAGACACCGGATCTTTGTAGATAGATCTGCAGACATCTAGAGACGTCAAGAGTATGTAGAAGAGATTCTTCTTCTGTTGAAGGATCCGGGTGAAAAACAGGTAGAGAAATGGCCTGATTAATGTTCTGAAACGAAGGAACCTTCGGTAAGAAAGCTGGCAGGAACCTTAGGAGAACCCTATCAGGCAGGAATAGGGTGTAAGGCTCAAAGGCACACAGAGCTTGCAACTCACCAATTCTCTTGGCAGAGGTGATCGCCACTAGGAAGGCAGCCTTCCAGGAAAGTTACTTCATGTCCACGCTTTCCAGTGGCTCGAAGGGGGGAGAGCATAACCCCCTGAGCACGACAGAAAGGTCCCATTGAGGGACTGGTCTCAGGATCTTAGGTTTTAACCTTTCGGCTCCTTTAAGGAACCTCCTGATAAGGGGTTCTTGGGACAGGGGTTTTCCTAGAAAAGCCGATACGGCTGAGGTGTGCATTCCAGAATGGAATTATCGCAATAATCGAGGTCTGGTCCTGTCTGATCTTCATCAATACCCTTGGTATCATGGAAATTGGAGGGAAGATGTAAGCTAGCCCGAACCTCCAAGGGATGGACAGAGCATCTATCGCCCAAGGATTGTCCTCCTTGTATAGGGAGCAGAAGATCTTCACCTTGGCGTTGAACCTCGTAGCCATTAAGTCGATTTCTGGCATTCCCCACCGAAGAGTAATTTGATGAAATACTTCCTGGTTTAGCGACCATTCGCCTGGAACACTGAGACCCCGACTCAGACGGTCCGCTACCACATTGAGAGATCCCCGAATGTGGACTGCAGAGAGGTGGGAGAGGTTCTGCTCTGCCCAAGATAGGATCATTCCCACTTCCTTGAGAAGAGGTTGAGATCTTGTGCCACCCTGTTTGTTGATGTAATAAACCGCCGTCATGTTGTCTGAACGAACTCTCATTTGTGGAGCAAAATGAAGGAGCGCCAATCTAATTGCTCTGAGCTCTCTGAAGTTCGAAGACATAAGGCTCTCTGGACGGGACCAAGTACCTCGTACTGGAATGTCCTCTAGATGGGCTCCCCAACCTAGAAGGGATGTGTCTGTGGTCAACAGAATCCAGGCTGGCTGAATCAAGGACCTCCCATCTTTCAGATGCTCCCACCAACTGAGGGAGCGATGGACTTGAGGAGACAAGGTGCACATTTTGTTCAACCCTAGAATGTTGCGATTCCAAATGCCCAAAACTTCCGATTGGAGAGGGCATACGTGCCAAAGGGCCCAAGGAACTGCATCCGCAGTCGCTGACATGTGCCCTAACATCTTCATAAGCGTTCTGATGGACACCGACTGAGGGGTCCTTAGAGAACTGGTGGCTCTGACAACTCGATTGTGTCTGTCGAGCGATAGAGAGAGAGTCATCCGTGTCGAGTCGATTATGAACCCCAGAAACTTCCTGGAAGTGGATGGAACCAACTCGGACTTTTGGTAGTTTACTATCCACCCTAACTGGTGGAGAAAAACCAGAGCCTGCTGAAGGTGAGAATGCAGAATTTCTGCAGAAGCGGCTTTTAGAAGCCAATCGTCTAAATATGGGACGATTTCTAGGCCTTCTAGTCTCAAGATTGCTACCACGGCAACAAAAACCTTGGTAAAGGTATGCGAAGCAGAGGAGATTCCGAAGGGAAGGGCAGCAAACTGAAGCTGTTTCACTACGCCACAAAGGGATACAGCCACCCGCAGGTATTTCCCGTGGGCTTGGCAAACAGGAACATGTAGGTAAGCGTCCTTGAAGTCTATTGAGACCATCACGTCTCCCGGCTGTAAGATATTTATTACAGAGCGTATGGACTCCATACGGAATTTCTTTCTCGCTACGAACTTGTTCAAATAGCGTAGGTCTAAGATCATCCGCCAGTCTCCTGTGATCTTGGGCACTAGGAAGACTGGCGAATAGACGCCGAATCCACGCTCTTCTGGAGGAACTTCCTCCAAAGCCTTCTTCTGTATATAGGCGTGGATAGATTCCTCTAGGACTGTCACGTTTTCACCCTTCGCTGGCTGGACTTGTTCATACTTTGTGTGGCTCATTCCCGTTTTCAACCACTAGTGGCCGCCCTTGCCACTCAAACCACTCTGGCTGATTATCATGTCCAGGTGCACCTTGCTACCTGATTATCACAGCATTTATAAGCCTGCCCAGCCCTGCAGTCTGGGCCTTGACATTGACGTTTGAGGACCACCTGCTTTGGTTCCTGCTTTGTTACCTGCCGTGTGCCCTGCAAGTGGGCTTCCTGCCGTGTGCCCTGCAAGTGGGCAACCTGCCGTGTGCCCTGCAAGTGGGCAACCTGCCGTGTGCCCTGCAAGTGGGCTTCCTGCCGTGTGCCCTGCAAGTGGGCTTCCTGCCGTGTGCCCTGCAAGTGGGCTTCCTGCCGTGTGTGCCCTGCAAGTGGGCTTCCTGCCGTGTGTGCCCCAACCAGAGGGCTTCCTGCCAAGAGACTTCGTTGTATATATATATTGTATCATAAGCAATACAACTCTTTATCCTGATATTCTGTCTGTGGTTTATTCCTGCGCCTGTCTGTAACAACCCTAAGCCATCATGCATCGTGGGGTACAGACAGAGCCCCTCGTATCCCCTGCACCTGGGCTCCTATCAAACCTGCTCCCCCGGTTCGTGACAGAATGTCAAGGCCAATACAAGGAGTTCGCGGGGATACCTGCAGTACTGGAATTATTGGCAGAATGTGTACTCCACCTATGCAAGTCAGTAAGGACTGTGTTGGAAGCTGATTGTGTGGACACAAAGACCAAGACCCAGACCATAAGTAAGAAGGCTGCTACAAAGAGCCGTAAGCGAGAGCCGCTCACCAAAAAAGAAAAACAAAGAAGACAAGAGGACGACTTATGTTTTTACTGCGGATAGACTGGCCACAGGATAACGTATTGTCCGCACAAACCAGTCAAACCGTCCGCAACCCACCTGGAGAAACCCCATGCCCCGGAACCTGCATATGACCCCAGCAACGGCACAAAGCAGGAGCATACCCTGTCACATCCACAGACAGGTAATGCAGGGGTTAACCAGTCCTCGGCACCTGTGACTCCTACGCCCTCCATCACAATGTCAGAAGACCTCCAGACCTTGTCTGACACCCCCGAGAGGTCCTATATGGACAGTGCGTCATCTGATGCTGAGGTCATGGACACATCCATGGAGATCAACCCCCCGGCTGTTTGTGCAGTCAGAAGCACCACTCCTACCACTCACAGGAGCAGAAGTAGGACAAGACAAGCACATACCGGGACTATCACATCTGTGTATCCAGTAGCCCCAACCAGAGGGCTTCCTGCCGTGTGTGCCCCAACCAGAGGGCTTCCTGCCGTGTGTGCCCCAACCAGAGGGCTTCCTGCCAAGAGACTTTCGTTGTATATATATATCGTATCATAAGCAATACAATTCTTTATCCTGATCTTCTGTCTGTGGTTTATTCCTGCGCCTGTCTGTAACAACCCCAAGCCATCATGCATCGTGGGGTACAGACAGAGCCCCTCGTATCCCCTGCACCTGGGCTCCTATCAGACCTGCTCCCCCGGTTCGTGACAAGGACTCTTTGCCTCTCGCGCGAGAGAATCCTTGTCAGAACAAAAATTGGGAGGAGGTAGGGAAACAAAATTTATTTTGTAGCCTGATCGGACTACATCTAACACCCAGAGGTCTGGTATGGACCTCTCCCAAGCCTCCAGAAAAAAAGATAGACGACCTCCCACCGGGGGGTCTAGTACTGGAGGAGGGGTTACCTCCGGACTCTCTGGTGCCAGACTCTCGGCGTCAAAGGTCCTTTCTCTTCTCATAGGATCCGCGGGAGCGACCTGCTCCTCTCTGCTGAGTCCCCTGACGCCATTGGGATCTAGAAGGTCCCTGGGACCTGGATCCTCTGAACAGTCTGCCCCTCCCTCTGGAAACCTGCTGGGGGAGGGATTTGCCTTTCTTGTCCGAAAGGCCCTCCATGATCTTGTCCAGCTCACTGCCAAACAGCTTGCCAGGTTCAAAAAGCAACCCACAAAGAGAAAATTTGGAGGCATTGTCCCCTTTCCAGGGTTTTAACCATAGGGGTCTCCTTGCAGCAGCAGATAGCGCCATAGATTTGGAGGCTAGCTTCAGATGTTGAGGCGCAGCGTCCGAAAGGAATTCCACAGCCAGTTGAGCTGTCTTGAACTGCTTCAAGATATCGTCTCTTGGAATACCTGCATCAATATCCGACTGGATTTGAGACATTCTGGTGCGCAGAAAATTAGTAACCTCAGTAGAGGCTATAGCCACAGTAGCAGAGGCAGAAGCAGCCGCATAATTGCGGCGCAAGGAACACTCTATGCGCCTATCCATAGGATACAGTTGTAACTGTGTTCTACAAGAATGAAAAAAATATAAAAACAGGGTACTTAGCTTTTTAACCCTCTATTCATTCCTCGGAACACATATGTGGTAGCTTCCCCAAGGACTCTTCCTTCAAAAAGCCCCTTATAACAGGTATATGGATAAAACAGAAAACATTCTGGGGATACAGCTTTAAAAATACTCTGTAAAAAGAATAAAAACCACAAATGGTGCAATAATGTTTAAAAGGTTTAAAACAGCCCCCACTAGTTGTGCCACACTCACAAGATTGTAGTAGGAACTGCGCCTTAAAGATAGCCTGTATCTTAGGAATCCTGAAGATTTACTGGTTAAAACCACCTCAAAGTTTTAAAAACCGGTCATCTGCTGGATACAAACGGATGATAGGCAGGCAGGGTATCTTCCAAAAGCTCTTTATTTAAAATAGCCCATTAAAAATGCTTAACGTTTTAAGAAACTAAGTCCAACGCGTTTCGTCATATGTTGACTTCATCAGGGACTAGTTATAATACATCAAGAAACATAAGCTAACAAAATATAAACTAAAAACCCTTGCCCGCCCTCTACTTAAATCATCCAATCTGTTCTTCTATTGGTCTAAAGTCTTCACGCCTCCTTTGTTTCAATTAGAAGAACACAAATTTTCTTGTTTCCAGGTAGTAACCCTTTGCGTTCCAAAATATGTTCCAAGGTAGTGTCCATTATTTCTGAATGCCGTCTTTTTTATTGCAAAGTCCAGTTTAAATAGTTAATTGTTTGCACAATACTAAAATCTAAAATAAAGGAGAAAGAAATAATAATATACATCCTATAATACATATGCATGTTATTTATAGCTTTTGCAAATATCCATATACGGAAATTTAACTAAATTACCTAACCATCCCTGGATATTTTAGGGTTAACCACTATTAGTTCTTGACATAGAAAATTCATTGCTTCATTCAGAAATAAGTATCTATACTATTACAATGTATATACATATATAAAAAATATAATATAAACCAGGTTTGTATGTAGATGTTGCATATAGATGTTACATGTTAGTATAGTCCTGTATTTAATAGTGAGTTACCAGTAAAATAATTAGTGTGAGTGAAAATGTAAATAATGTGTTGTGTACAACTATATTAATATTATGTGTGTGAGTTACATTGTGATTACCATTGGTGCGTGAATATATAATAATTAATTATATATATTCTAAATTAATATAATATATATGCTAATATATATACTATTTATAAAAAAAAGTGAATAAGTATGTTTACTTATGTGTTAAATACGTGCTGTACTAAGTGTTAATGTATATATTATATGTGAATTAAAAAATGTGAATAAATATTTTATTTGTATGTTGTATGATATATAAATACATAAATATAATTAAATATGCATTGTGTATTGTGCTGGGTGCACATTATATCGTTTAAAATAGTGTGTTATTTTTAACTATTTATAATACGTTTTATTAAATGAAATTATTTAGAACTATATAGATGTTGTATATCACAGTGTATATAATTACTATTGATATACGAAAAGTGTATGTTTGTTTATATTTATGTGTATACTTAACCCCTCAACCCCTTCAGTACCGGGACGTACCTGGTACTTCCTGGTTAACAGTCACCGGAAGACCGGGACGTACCAGGTACGTCTCCTCCAAAAAACGCCCCCACATCACCACAATCGCGGTGATCGTGGGTGCGCTGCTGTCTGCCCAGGACTCCTGGGCAGACAGCACAGCCTGTCTAAGTCCTCCCCCAAGCCTACGATCACTCCCACGGAGTGATTTTGTAGGCAGAAACAGCGATTGCAGAAAGATCTGCAATCGCGGTTTCAGCTGCCACAGGCAGCTTCAGGGAAGGGGGGGGTGTTGAATGGGTCCCCACATAAGTGTGGGGACCTGATCCAACACCCCCCTGCTGCCTGATCGCTCCATGAGAGCCTCAGTGCAGCGTTAACCCCTTCAATACCGCGATCGCGGCATTGAATGCCGCGATCGCGGCATTGAAGGGGTTAATTCCCGTTTTGTAGGGGGCTCTGCTGCTGGTGGTCTGCCTGGAAGCCCAGGCAGACCAGCAACAGCAAAAACGACCCCCCAGAAGTCTTCTGATCAGTCCTGTAGGACTGATCAGAGAGACTCCTCCCCTACAATCTCCAGTCTATTGGAGATTGTGTCCCAGCTGCCAGAGGCAGCTTCAGGGACAGGGAGACAGGGTTCTTTGGTCTCCACATGAGTGTGGAGACCAGACCCCCCCACCCTTCCTCAGTTAACTCCTACCCCCCCTCTTCCTCAATTAACCCCTTCAATGCTGCGATTCTGTATGACCCCCATTGCAGGGGTTAATATTAGTCCCCACAAGCTTGTGGGGACTAAATATCAGTCAATGCTGTGCTTCAATGGAGCATCAGCATTGAAAGAGTTAAAAAAAATGTAAAAAATAATAATAATAATAATAATAATAATAAAAAAAATAAAAAAAAAAAAATAAAAAAAATTAATAAAATAATCATAATAATAATAATAAAAAAAATAACAGCACTGACCTGAAAGTCCAGGGTGCTTCCAGGTCAAATGCTGGGCTGGGCTGATCAGATCGCTCCTGGCCAATAGGAGTGATCGGATCATTATGGCAGCCCACGAATGACCCTGCTCTACAAAGAGAGAGGGGTCATCTAGGGTAATTATGAAAAAACACAAATTATTAATAAATGAAATAATCATAATTATTACCTGATCACTTGTCGGTGACATTTTAAGTCGCTCATTATTGATCGGTCTCCCTGATTGATGTCAGCGGCCTAAACCTGTCACTTACAAGTAATCTGATAAAAAAAAATATTTAAAAAAATGTAAATGCACATGTTCCAGTTTTGCCCTCATAGCTTCCTCAAAAAATGCATGAACCATGCATGTGAGGTCTTGTTGGAATCAGGGGATCTTGGTGAACAAAATGTGGTGTTTTCTTCCACTGTTGCACTTATGGTGTGCAAGAAATTCAGTGCAACATTGAAATGTATGCATTAAAAAAGCAGTAAAATAATTTCCCTGTGAAGTTTGGCAGACATCAGTGAAGAAATGGCTAGCTGAAAACTGTCAAAACTACCCTAGTTGAACACCTTGACTTGTCTACTGTTCATAAATATATACTTTTATGGGGTAATTTACAGCGGGGGGCTTCCAAAATGTCCCAAATGGGATATGGGCCCAGGAAACCAATTTCTGAAAATTCCAAATGTGAAAACGAAAATGCGCATGTTCCAGTTTTGCCCTCATAGCTTCCTCAAAAAATGCATGAACCATGTGAGGCCTTGTTGGAACCGGGGGATGTTGGTGAACACAATTTGGTGTTTTTTTCTGCAGTTGCACATATTCTATACAAAATATAATATAAAATCTAAAGCAACATTGCAACATATGCAAAAAAAAACAAAAAAATATAAAAATACCTCAAAACTTGGCAGCAATTGGCGATAAAATCCCTGTTTGAAAAGTGTCAAAATGACCCTAGTTGTACACCTTGACTTATCTACTTTTCATAAACATATAATTTTGGGGGGATAATCAGTATCTGTGACAACTATTGCAGTTATTAGCCTACCATGCCAAATTTGAAAAAAATTACATTTCAAAAACGTGATGCATGCCTTGCAATATTTGCCCTATACTGGTCAAAATAGATGAAAATCCTGGCCATGTTGGGTGGTTTCCAAATCAGGACAACTTAATGAATATATTTGGGATAATTTTTTCCCATTGGTTCAATGTGTGTACAATTTGTATTTATACAAAACTGTAAAAAAATGCGTTTTTTTTATTTTGTCCCCACTTTTTCCAGTTTATTTCAAACAAAACAATGTACTACCCAGCTTAATATGGTTTCAAATGAAAGCCCTACTTGTCCTAAAAAAAAACCAATATATGATTTGTGTGGGTGCACCAATTGATAAGAGAGAAATTACAGTTGAAGAAAGACATGGCAAAAACACAAAAACGGCTCCGGTCCTTTAGCGACACGTTAGTATCAAAATCCCGGTCCTGAAGGGGTTAAGGACCGGGCTCATTTTTCGTTTTGTACCCTGTGGGACCGAGGCTGTTTTGACACTTTTGTGGTGCTTGTGTTCAGCTGTAATTTTCTCCTCACCCATTTAGTGAACCCACATAAATTATATATTGTTTTTTCAGGACAAGATGGGCTTTCTTCAGATACCATTATTTTGTATTATTTATCGTATCATCTTATTTACTATAAAAAAAAAATAAAAAAAACGGTGAAAAATTGAAAAAAAACACATTTTATGACTTTTATTTGAAAAATCTTTTACTCACCTAAAAAAGCAAGTAAAAAAACTAGCTAAATAGATTCTACTACTTGTCCTGAGTTTAGAGATACCCAATGTTTTTATGTTTTTTTGCTGTTTTTTGTAAGTTATAGGGCAATAAGTACAAGCAGCGTTTTATGATTTCCAAATCTTTTTTAACAAATCTGGTAATTCTGCCTCCATCTCCTCTTTGGAACATCTTTGAAGCCGGTTAACTCAATTTAACCCATTCAAACCATATATTTTTGAAAACTAGACACCCCAGGGTATTCCAAATGATGTTATTTTAACCCTTTCCATGCACCAATTATACAACTACACTTTGTCAAACTTTGTAATAGTAATTTTTTTTCACACAAATTGTACTTTAGTTATAGATATACAGGTTCTGGTATATGTCACTGTCAAACAACACCCCAATATGTGTTCAGGAACATCTCCTGAGTGCAGTGATACCCCACATGCATGGGTTTGTCGGGTTGTTTCAGATTTAAAATGCCACATTTGGGAAGTGCGCTTTTTTTCTCCATTTTGGTCAGTCTGTACCTATGCCCTATCTTTGAGCTAGGCCACTCCAATTTACAAATAACAACAAAAGGAAATCCAAAAAATACGTGCTACTTAGGTGAAATGTGATAAATAATAAACAAATGTGAAAATACTTCCCTAGTATGGACCGCAGCTGCCCAAGCGACACTCTTCCTCAAAGTGTATAAAATACAAGAAAACCAGAAATGTATGGGGCGCAGGTGCATATATAGGGGAAAAAAACAAAAAACACAATATAGTGTAGATGGTATGTCCAATGTTAATTGTTAATTGATATGTTGCACTCACAAGTGAAAGAGGCAAATCCAACCCATCAATGAGGACTGTAAAAAACTTTAATATTCTTCAAGGTCAATCTAAAAAAACAAACTAAAATAGTGCAGTATCTTAGATAAAACGGTATATACCAATGGTAATGCACTCACAATTTTTTCATGCACAAAGTGCATATGCAGGCATTTGGTTAAAATGAAGTCCAATTGAATCTTTCTTCTACGCGTTTCGCCCTTTGGGCTTCCTCAGGAAATCAATTGGTGCAGATTTCTATAGGTGTCCGTGAATTCAGCAAAATCAGCAGAAGTCAGAAATATATGTATGCTTCCATCCCTTAAGTCTGTTCTTTTATAGTCTTTTAAATGTGTATTTCCGTGTATGTCATCGCGTTTTTCACCTTTGTCCTTTGTTGTCATCACGTCTTGTCTGTCATTTGATTGTTTTCCTGTTTGTCAATAAAGATTGCCGGCAGAAAAAAAGGCTGCAAAGGGCAAGGACCGCGTCACTGCTACAAAGATATTCAGCCCACGTCACTCGGGAGACAAAGAAGAGGATGTTAGTTCGTTCATCAACCTGAGACAGATGATCGCGATGTGTGCATCTCAGACAAAAGGGGCGTGAAGGAATTAAAGTAAGAGAAAAAATATAAAACTGAAAACGAAGACCAAGAGCCGGGGAAACAACCGCGGCGTGTGTGTCTCATACGGAGACCGAGACGGGATCTAACAAAAACTTAAGAGACCGAGAGTCGGGAGAATCAACAATAATAAACTATCGCAGTGTGTGTGTCCCGTATAGAGGCTAGAACGAGATCGGGTAAAGGAATCAAGAGAGAGCACGAAGAGAATCTTATTTTATAAACGTGTAATGGATAGTGCAACTAGTAGTGTCAGCCGGTATTATTTATATATTTAAACTTTCCGGAGTTCAAGTTTTTTACAGTCCTCATTGATGGGTTGGATTTGCCTCTTTCACTTGTGAGTGCAACATATCGCTTAACAATTAACATTGGACATACCATCTACACTATATTGTGTTTTTTGTTTTTTTCCCCTATATATGCACCTGCGCCCCATACATTTCTGGTTTTCTTGTATTTTATACACTTTGAGGAAGAGTGTCGCTTGGGCAGCTGCGGTCCATACTAGGGAAATATTTTCACATTTGTTTATTATTTATCACATTTCACCTAAGTAGCACGTATTTTTTGGATTTCCTTTTGTTGTTATTTGTAAATTGGAGTGGCCTAGCTCAAAGATAGAAATTTTAGCACTTGCTCAAAATAATAAACTTTATTTTTTTATTTTATTTTTATTTTTTTAATACTTTTTTAATATTTTTTTTACACATTTTGCTGGTACTGGATAGTTCATCTAGTGACATCACTGCATAATTATTTTTAAATGTTAGCACATTTTTTTTTTTTTTTTTTCCCCATTTTTTATTTATTTTTTTGAATATTTTACTAATCACATAGTGATTAGAAAGCTGGGCTCCATTGACTTGCATGGTTGAATGCAGTACCTGTATTCAACCAGCAAGTGGAGCCAGAGTTCTCTAGAGGGTCTGGAGACCATCTAGCTAACTCTTTCATCTTTATTGTTTATTTTCCCGGGCCGCCGCCATCTTGCTGATGGCGAAGAACACCGGCAGCTGCGGCTGTGACCGCTCTCCGGAGCGGTCACAGCCCACTCAGAGGTAAGTGTTTGATGTCGCTGGATGCCTCCTGATCGAGGCATTCCAGCGACACCATTTAAGTTTAAACGCTTTTAAAACGGGCGTCCGCCGCCCGCTGTTGATGCCCCGGGGAGGGGCCAGACATGGCCCCCGATGCTGATCTCGGCCTTGCTGAATGCCTCGACATCGAGGAATTGCAGCAAGGCCGTTTAAGCGAAGAAAGTGATCCTTGATCACTTTCTAAGCTTATTTAATTTTTTGACGGTTCAGGACCGTCAAAGGTCATTTAGTGACCTTCTTGTCATGACGGTCCTGAACCGGCAAAGGTCGCGAAGGGGTTAATTAAGTTTTTACAAAAAACTTACTATGTCAATCTCCGCATTTAAACCCCTTGGTTCCATAGTCTCCAATTTATGGATCCAGTATGACTCTCGTTGTATTCATTTTTTATTTCTATCTCCTCCCCTCCAATGTGCCTTGACTATTTCAATACCAATAAAAACGAAGTCTTTAAAATTGAATTTGGGACAACTTGCACAATGTACTGGTACAGAGTGGTTCCAAAGGTGTTCCAAAATTCTTACTTTTAACTTTCTTTTTGTTTTTCCTATATATTGTTTACCACAGGGGCATTGCAGTAAATACACTACAAATTCTGTATTGCAATCTATATGTGATTTTATCACACAATTCTCCCCTGTGGAAGTACTTGTAAAGCTTTTAATTATTTGGACACCTTTCAAATTCAAGCTTTACATCTACAACAATAGTTAAAACCATCTCGGTGCAAATTATTCTCCTTTTTTTTTCTCCTTTGTCACATAACTGGGTGCTAAAATATTTTTTAGGTTTCTTGTTTTCCTAAAAACAATTGGGGGTTTCTCTGGTAAAATGGTTCTTAAAATAGGATCCCTCAACAGGATTGGCCAATGTTTTTTTAAAATTTTTTCTACTTTGTTATATTCTGTGTTAAATTCAGTGATAAAGGCATAACCAAATTTAGAGTTATGGTCTTGTTTGATTTTATTTGAGGTTAAGAGTAAATTTCTATCTTTCTTTGCCATCATTCTAATATCTTTATCGATTGAATTTTTATTGTAACCTTTTTCAATCAATTTTGTTTTAATATGATTGGCCTGTCTTCTATAATCACTTTCATTGGTGCAATTTCGCCTGACCCGGGCAAGTTGTCCTTTTGCAATGCCTCTGAGCCAGGGCTTATGATGGCAACTTTTTTCATGAACATAGCCATTGCCATCTGTTTTTTAAAAAAAACACTTTGATTTAATGTTAACGCCTTCCGTAAAAAACCTAACATCTAAAAAATGTATCTCCAATGCACTAAATTCAGGGGTAAAAGACAAATTGGCATCATTAGAATTTAAAAAATTCACATAATCAATAAAATCGTCTTCCGACCCATTCCAAATAAGAATGACATCATCAATATATCTACGCCAGCCATGTTCAGACCAAACATAGTCATCTTCCCAATGTCTCATAAAGATATTGGCATAGCTGGGGGCAAATCCATAGGATCCTGTAAAGAAGATCCATCATCCGCGGGTACCACGGTCCTCTTGGACATCTTGGCGATGGCCATATCGACTTTAGGGGGAGGACCCCAAGGGCGCTGCTGGTCTACATTAAGCAGAAACATAGATTTGAACCGCTTGGTGATAACCGGACCTTTTTCCGGGAGTTTCCATTCAGTCTCCATTAACTTAATGAGAGACTCATCCACTTTGAAGGCCCTTGGCCCTCTAGAGGTGGTCTCTGGAGCTTCCTTAGAGTCAACATCCTGGTCCCCCGACTGGATGGACTTTAGTAACCGTTGGGTTTTCTCAATGGGAAACCAGAACGATGAAGCAGGTTCTTCTTCAGAAGAAGAGTCAAGCTCATCTACAGTGAGATAAGCGTCTTCAGACATAGGGACCACCCTTGCAGGGGACTGGGCCCTAGGTCTCTTTATCTGGAGTGTATCCTCAAATCTCTTGATAGAGGATCCAACAAAATCTTTAACCCAAATCATCATATCCCGTATATTGGGTTCTGCCTCAGGGGAATCTCTGCAACTTGGGCAGCGACTATAAGGGTAAGCATCCTCTAAAGGTGTATCACACCCACGGCAGGTAAAATGCCTGTGCTTGGCAGTGGACTTGCGCCCCTCAGGAGCAGGATCCTCTGGAGTACAGGAAGACATCTGCAAAAGAGATGACCAAAATAATACAAAGATTTATTTAAACATAAAAATCTTATTAGTTATACCTACCCTGAGATTGAAAATGCAAGGGAAGGATAACACACAAAGCCAAAGCTAGACAGCAGATTCTAGGAAGGCTACTAATAGCTGTACCAAGAGACAGCCTAAAGGACACTAACAGGTTAATATACACTGGCAGAGCGCCAAAACGGGAAGCCACGCCCCCGGAAGTGACGTCAGACGCCACAAAAGAAATCAGGAATCCAAGTAAGAACATAATCTCTAATGGATACTACTGCTGCTGAGGGAAAGAAATGGATTCCTCCCCCTCAGCAGCTAAAACGAGTACAGCAGACATGAAGATAAGCAGCTGGGAGGAGAAATCCAAACCAGTCAGGTATAGATCCAAACAGGAGAACACCTGAAAGAAAATAAATAAAATAAAGATTAGCAAGCTAACACAAGGTCTCAAACAGAGACTACCACCTGTCCCAATATGTCCAAAGGACAGAAAAAAGCACACTGTGGTTAGGGGTGGAGTTCCCTTTATAGGGGGGTAAGGGGGTTAATTGTTTATTTAATTGTGTAAATCATTAATTTTCCACCTGTCCTAATTGTTCACAGGGGCAGTAATACCCCTCTTGTGCTGCCAGTTAGGAAGTAAGGGAATATAAAATATACTTCCCACTAAAGAGATTTCTGCAAATTTCTTTACACAATACCTGCTTAGAGGAACGTTGTTCAGAGTCTTTCCTTAGCAAACACTTCTCTCCAGGTAGCGGTATTCTCAATTGAAGAGGGTTTTCAGACATATATGAAGACAGGCAGCAGCATAATGAGTATAGCAGCGGTTTCATATAAAAAAAAAATATAAATAATATCCATGTGACCAGATGTCTAAATGGCAAAAAAAAATACACACCTCACAAAGGTGGCCTTTTACCTCCCAAATAACCCAACAAACCCATGCATATAGGGTATCACTGCGCCCAGGAGATGTTACTGAACACATATTGGGGATAGGGACATACAGTTTGATAGGAACATACAGCAGGAGCGGTGATTTTATACCTGGAGTACAAAGTGTGTGAAAAAAATACAAAAAATTTTGACTACCATAAAGTTTGACAAAGGCTAGTGGTAGAATTAGTGCATGGAAAGGGTTAAAATACCAGCATTTGAAATACCTTGGGTACTAGTTTTTAAAAATATATGGTTTGATGGGGTAAATTGCATTGGCCGGCCTCAAAGATACCCAAAATAGTACATGGGGCAGAATGACCAGATTTGGGGAAAAATGGTTTTGAAATAGCAAAAGGCTACTGGTACTTATTGCCCCAAAACATACAGAAAAAAGCAAAAAAAAACATAAAAACATTGGGTATTTCTAAACTCAGGACAAATAGAATCCATTTAGCAGTTTTTTTTTTGTTTTTGCAGATGAGTAAAAGATTTTTCAAAGAAAAGTGAGAAAAAAGTCATTTTTAACAAAAAAAATCACCATATTTTATAATTTTTTTTTATAGTTAATTAGAAGATATGATAAAAATAATGGTATCTAAAGAAAGCCCTGTTTGTCCTGAAAAAAAAAAACCAATATATAATGTGTGTGGGTACAGCAACCAAAATATACTACGAGAAAGAAACAATATTGTCGTTAAGGGGTTAAAACAGCCATTGTTAAGTGTTTTAAGTTTTAAAGAAACAGTCTAGTCATGAATGGATTAATAAAGAGGGTACTTCTGTGCTGAAATTATTCAGCGTTATAAAGATTATGCACAATAAAGAATCACCTTAAACAATAAACCGTACTTATTTTGTTTTATTTTTAGTCTCATGAAACCAATACAAAAACAAAGCATTTTTTAGCTTGTATGGTAACAACCTGTCAGTGCACCTTTTAATGTCGCATTGCAAGCATTCAATGCAAAACTATAAAGTATCCCAAATTTCCATAGGTAAATAATTTCTGGGAACTCTTAAAAACTCTGCCTTCAAAAAAGTGAAATAGTAATCTAAGAACGCAATAATAACTGTTTATTATATATATATTTTCACAGAATTTTTTGAATGCCAGCAGCTGTCCTGAAATTCAAGGCTTTTTACACGTGAAGGACCTTGGAAAGAAATCTTGGAAAAAACTATTTGTATGTTTGAGGAGATCAGGACTGTATTGCTCTACAAAAGGAACATCAAAGGTGTAGTAAAGGGTTTTAGGTCAGATAATCTGACTGACTAAAAATGGCAGGTTATTGGGTTACATGGACTTGTAAATGGTATCTACCGTGTTTCCCCGAAAGTAAGACAGTGTCTTACTTTCTTTTTATCCCTAAAAGCCCCACTATGTCTTACTTTCGGGGTATGTCTTATATTGGGAAAAAATTGAGAGTGATGGGAGTTATGATGTACTTTTAGAGCATAATTAGATCATGAAAAAGACATTGGAAATGGTACAGCATAACACCCATCACTCTCACACACTTACCAATCAACACACCTACCAATCCACACGTATACCAATCCACACACATATACACAAATCCACACACGTATACACAAATCCACACACATATACACTAATCCACACACATATACCAATCCACACACATATACACCAATCCACACACATATACACTAATCCACACACATATACCAATCCACACACATATACACCAATCCACACACATATACACTAATCCACACACACATACACCAATCCACACACATATACACCAATCCACTCTCACTTAATGCTTTCCTACCTTTCCTTTCTTCTTTCAGCTTCTTTTCCTCCTCTTCGCTCCTCTTCTTCAGTTCTGTCTTCTTCCTGGTTCAGAGGGCACGGACAGCGGTGGGCGCGGCTTCAGTGTTGTGCGCCGGGATCTGACAAGAAACCCCGGCGCACAACAGCTGTTGCCGCGGGGATCACAAGGGAGCGGTATCGGAGGTCATTAACAGACCTCCGGCTCCCTTGAGTGATCTTAAGCCGGGTTGAACCCGGCTTAAAATCACTCAAGGGAGCCGGAGGTCTGTTAAAGACCTCCGATACCGCTCCCTTGCGAGCCTGCTCCTCCAGCGGCGGACATTACTGTCCGTCTCTGGAGGGGTGCCGGGTGCCGCAGGTTGGCACCCCCTGGAGTGTGGCGCCCTGTGCGGTCGCACACCCCAAAGGTCGGCCCTGCTCTAAGGGGCCGGCCTTAGGGGTCTGCGGCCGCACAGGGTTTAAATAAAAACATCGGGGGTTTTTTTCAACTTTATTTAACATCCTCCATGTTAAATAAAGTTAAAAAAACTTTATTTAACATGGAGGATGTTAAATAAAGTTAAAAAAAAACCCCGATGTTTTAATTTAAATCCTGTGCGGCCGCAGACACGTAAGGCCGGCCTTGGTGGGGACTTCCCGGCCCCTTAGAGTGGCGGACCCGGCAAATCCCCCGTGTTTCCCCGAAAGTAAGACATATGTCTTACTTTCGGGGTACGGCTTATATTAGCCGACCCCTCTGAAACCCCCGATACGTCTTACTATCGGGGGTGTCTTACTATCGGGGAAACACGGTAGGTCTGTCAATATCCTTTTAAAGACTTTGTTTTCAAAATATTGTTTATTGAGCTGCCATTGATCATAGATGTCTGTGAGTTGTAGTACATATATGTACGTATCTATACAGTGTCTTGCAAATTATTCACCCCCCTTGGCATTTTTCCGATTCGGATATTTTTTATAACCTAGTCCTGTACTTCTCCACAACTGTGTCCCTGACTTGTTTGGAGAGCTCCTTTCTCAGATATGTTGCAGACTGTGGGGCCTTTTTAGAACATCACTCACTCGCACTTTATTAGGTACATCTAATTGCTTGTTAACACAAATAGCTAATCAGCCAGTCACATGGTAGCAACTCAATGCATTTAGGCACATAGACGTGGGAAAAGATAACTTGCCAAAGTTCAAACCAAGGAATGGGGAAGAAAGGGGATTTAAGTGACTTTGAACGTGGCATGGTTGTTAGTGCCAGGCGGGCTGGTTTGAGTATTTCAGAAACCGCTGATGTACTGGGGTTTTCACGCACATCGATCTCTAGGTTTTACAGAGAATGGTCCAAAAAAAATATCCAGTGAGCGGCAGTTGTGTGGATAAAAATGCCTTGTTGAGGTCAGAGGAGAATGGGCAGGCTGGTTCGAGACGACAGTAACTCAAATAAACACTCGTTAGAACCAAGGTATGCAGAATACCATCTCTGAACACACTATGCGTCGAAACTTGAAGCAGATGACCACACAGTGTACCAGTCCTGTCTGCTAAGAACAGGAAACGGGCTACAGTTTGCACAGGCTCACCAAAATTGAACAATGGAAGACTGGAAGAGTGTTGCCTGGTCTGATGAGTCTTGATTCCAGCTGCAACATTCAGATGGCAGGGTCAGACTTAAGCGTAAACAACATGAAAGCATGGATCCATCCATCTCGTTTAAACGAGACTGCTTGCCTGAGTATTGTTGCTGACCATGTCCATCCCTTTATGACCACAGTGTACCCATCTTCTGATGGCTACATGAAGCAGGATAATGCAGGAGGTGTCTCAAAGCTCACATCATTTCCAACTGGTGTCTTGACCATGACAATGTAATGGCCCCATAATGACCAGATCTCAATCCAATAGAGCACCTATGGGATGTAGTAAAGTGGCAGAACTACCGGGCGACTGCGAACGGGCCCTGGAGTTCTGCCAGTCAGGGGGGCCCAAGGGGTATGACGTCATATGCCGGCACTCAGCAGTGAAGCTGTGCGCACCGCGGCAGAGCAGCGAGACAGAGGCCTTGCGCCCCCACCACAGGACTTCACGGTAAGTGACCTACAAAGGGGGGTAAGGGGAGGGTAGATAGGGAGAGGGTAGATAGTGAGAAGGGGAGGGTAGATAATGAGAAGGGGAGGGTAGGGAAAGGGTAGATAGTGAGAAGGGGAGGGTAGGGAGAGGGTAGATAGTGAGAAGGGGAGGAGAGGGGGAGGGTAGATGATAAGGGGAGGGGAGGGTAGATGGTGAGAAGGGAAGGAGAGGGGAGGGTAGATGGTGAGGAGGGGAGGGTAGATAGTAGATAGTGGGGAGGGGAGGGTAGATAGTGAGAAGGGGAGGGTAGATAGTGTGAGATTGAGGTGGGGGGCCCTTAACAGATTCTCGCACCGGGGCCCTGAGGCTTCTAGTTATGCCCATGTTGTAGTAGAATGGGATATTCGCATCATGGATGTGCAGCCGACAAATCTGCAGCAACTACGTTATGCCATCATATCCATAATATCTGAGGAATGTTTCCAGCACCTTGTAGGAAGTATGCCATGAGGAATGAAGGCAAAAGGCGGTCCAATCCGGTGCTAGCAAGGTGTACCTAATAAAGTGGCCAGTGAGTGTACATATCATGTGACACCAAGATTGCACACAGGTGCACTTTAACTAATTATGTAACTTCTAAAGGTAGCTGGTTGCATCAGATCTTATTTAAGGGCTTAATAGCAAAGTTGGTGAATATATATGCATATTCATTTTTGTAGAATTTTAAAATGTTTTCAATATTTCACTTCGCTAACTTGTACTATTTTGTGTATGTCCATCACGTGAAATCCAAATAAAAATCCATTTTAATTCCAGGTTGTAATGCAACAATATAGGAAAAAGGCCAATGGGTGTGAATACTTTTGCGAGGCAGTGTGTATGTGTGTGTCTATACACACAAACATAGTATAAGGACAAACAAATGGGACACCTGACCGTTACACCAATAGGAACTTTTATGACATTGCATTCTAAATGCATAGACATTAATGTGTAGGTGGCCCCCCTCTGCAGCTGTACGTTTCCACCCTTTCCACAAGATGTAGAGTGTTTCTGTGGGAATTTGTGCACATTCATCCTGTAGATCATTTGTGCCTGACTCACAATCTCTCTTCCAGTTCATTCCAAAGGTGTTCAATAGGTGTTCCATGTCTTTATGGACCTTGCTTGGTGCACTGGGGTAGAGCCCTGTGCAGGACTGTTTTCCCTGATTTTCACCATTACCACCCTCTCCCGCAATGTGTATTCCACTCCCGCCACATATGTGGTCAATCCCACCCGCCCGGTTCTGCCACATATGTGGTCAATCCCACCCGCCCGCTCCCGCCACATATGTGGTCAGTTCCACCCGCCCGCTCCTGCCACATATGTGGTCAATCCCACCTGCCCTGCTCCCGCCACATATATGGTCAATCCTGCCTTCGCGTTGCTCCCTCACAGCGCCTCTTCTTTTGTTCTGCCCAGGAACCCAGCAGAGTCACATGATTTTACATCACTTCCCGTGACTCCGCTGGGTTCCTGGACGGAACAAGAGACGCTGTGAGGGAGTGCGCAGGATTACCGGGACCTGCAGGTACATTGTCTGACTGCCTGCTTCCGCCCACAACTCCTGGAAAACCGTCCGCGCCCACAAGTTTTCCCACGGAACCAGCATCTGTCTTTTTTATATTTACAGGAACCCAGACATCTGCAAGGAATATGTGATTTAGAAGATTGTAATATTTATTTACTGATATCCTGTAAGAAGCTGTATAATCCACCAACAGACTTTGGGTTCTGTGTAAAGGTAATAAGAGCAAATCTAACTTTTCAGGGTTGATAAGAGCTTTGGTTTTGTTGACACAGCTGACATATATTTTCTCTCATAATGCATTTTATATATACAGTGCTATTTGAAAGAAAATAAAATATTATTGTGAAAAATTGTTCTAACCAAGTAGAAGAGTTGTACATTTAGAGCATTTTTTCAGCTGGTGTTCAAATCATTGTGTGAGGAAAACTACTGCAATTTGTGTGTCTTATAACTTCCTATTTTCAGCCTCAGTTGTGGTTTTACAAATAGGGATGGATGCTAGTTCTGCATTTAAATACAAGTGACCTTTCACTAGATAATAAAACACACACACCCTTGCATATTTGTTTTTTTCTGTCTTGTTGTAAAGATTATGGCCTTGCTACATAACGGAGAAGTAATATATAGTTAGTTGTATAGGCTGAAAAAAGACATGCGTCCATCAAGTTCAGCCTTTCCTATATCTGTTAATTTGTTGCTGTTGATCCAAAAGAAGGCAAAAAAACCCCAGCTTGGCTCTTTCTAATTTTGCACTAACCAGTGAAAAAAAAAAAATTCCCTGACCCCAAAATGGCAGTCAGATTTCTCCTTGATGTTAAGCTTAGGTTAACCATGTGATGACAACGTCTGTGAAGATTTAAGGGGCCATATATTTTAAACTTAGTCAACTGCTATTATGTTGGTTAAGAAAGGAAGGTTGTTACGTAGATTTGCTCCAAAGCTGGTATTGCTTGAGGTGGTTCTGGAAGATGAATAAAAACCTAGGGGGGTTATCCACAGCATTTTTATTTTCGAAAGTTAAAAAAAAAATCATAATGTAAATCCAGGAAGTGGACAACAGTCCTTAGAGCATTTCTGATTCTTGATTTGTGTGCTGGATTAAGCTTGGGGAATTTCTAGTTTTAGTTTTAAACACGTTGTAAAGCAAGGAAATTTCTGCCAGGTGGTTGACTTCTGGTAGTGCATTCAGTAAGGCCAGGGACCCAAAGGTGTTTTACAAGACGAAAATGTTATTCCATATTTAAACTGGCTATTCTAAATGCAGCTATAAGAGGATAACTACAGGTGCAACTTCAGTATGTCCTACAAAGGCATGGTTGGTTAATACATTTCCAGAAATCAAATAAGATTCTGTTCCTTGGGGTTACATTTGATACAACAGAGTACAGTTTTCTAACTTCAGTATAAATAAAGATAATGACCTTGGCAAAGTTGGATTTTTACAAACCGTAGCAACAAATTGAAGGTGTCTGCTAAAGCAACAAAGGCAAATACTTAAATGTAGATCCTAAAACAAGCGATATTCAGTCAGTCACAGATGCTGTGTTCATAAAATGGTGCTTCAGCTTGCATGCATCTTTCTAGTAGCATGATACCACAAGTATTGATAAAAACCATTCTAGTGACAGAAGCTGTTTGATCTATCATATTTTTGTAGCCCAACAGAGTAAGGACTGAGGTAAAGGAACTTCGTTTTTTGTGTGCAGAGGATGAACAAAGTAGAACATGTTGGATGACTGCATTCAGACTTCTGAAGGTAATAAGCTTCTTGGATATTATAATTTTGTGGTGTGTACTCCAATTGTTGGTAGCAGGTTAAGATGGCTGTGGTATTGAGTATGTTGAGGCTGCTTGTAGTGATCTAAAATCAATAGGTAAATTACATGATCGTTTATCTCTTGACAGCAGAAAATATACATGCCAATTACTATGGCTGGAGAGATTATAAAGGATGATGAGCCAGAGACAAGAATGTTTATTGTGCTAGGGATTTTCACCCACTTCAAGTAAACAAGGCTTTGAAGGGAGTTAAAAAATACATATTGAAAGAAAATGCTTGAAGGTACAGTTTCACCTGTACATTGTGCTTGGTATTTTTCTACCTAATATACAGATCTCTGCTGTTACTTAGCAGTCTACTACTACTACATGAGTTAAGGAAATAGCAGATTTAAAGAATTATTATACTTACCATAACACAGTGTATATGTAAAGTATTTACATATATATATATATATATATATATATATATCTGCAGTTACAGATTTCCCAAATTTGTGCTTGAATGGGTTTGAATAATTTTCAATTTGGAGCTGAGTCAAATGTCCATTTCTGTTTATTGCTTGAAAAAGAGACAATACATTAAGAGTATAATGTTTCCCCCCGCAGTATGGTATGCTGCTTTATCAGAATTACAGAATTCCCCAGCAGAAGAAAAACTTCTATACAAACTTCAGTGCAGTGGTAAGTGTGTTTTTTGTACTGGATAGAAAACATAATCCAATCATAACAGCATCTAAAAAATGATATTTATACAACATGCAGGTCCTGAATTTTATATAACATACCTATGATCTAATAGTTGTCTTTTGAATTACATCTCCATTAAGTCCACTTATTCATCTCAAAGCTCCGATTGTATGTAAAAATTAAGACTAGAGCTAATGCTTAAGAGCTGCTGCGTTTGCACACATTTTGTACGAAAGCTGGCACATGTTTTGTAAATTTCTTATGTTTATGTGAATATTAAATAGCAGTAATGTTCTTTTATTCAGAGAAGTGTGTCAGAAAATTCCTTAGTTGCAATGGATTTCTCTGGACAGACTGGAAGAGTCATTGAGAACCCCATGGAAGCACAAAGTGCTGCAATAGAAGAAGGGCATGCCTGGAGGGTAAATATTATGCTAGTCTTATGTTAGGAAAGGTTATTAAGTAGCTAATGTTTAGACAAAGCTGTAGATTTTTCAGTGCACTTATCAAAAAATATATTAGCATCCTGTCTTTAGCTTTATAAAATGTATTGGAAGGCTGTTAAGAACAGAAAACCTTACATCACAAGTACTTTACAAGTACAATTGAACATTTGATATAAATGGCATCCATTTCACAGTACTACCTAATTTAAAGCATGGTGCATAACTGACTTTCATTCCATGTAACAGTCCTCTGAAGTAGTACAATTTGGTGATTATGTTGTCCTTGTAGTCATTCATATAGCAGAATCATCTCCACAGATATTTTTCTACTATACCGTATTTGCTCGATTATAAGACGAGGTTTTTTCCAGAGCAAATGCTCTGAAAAATACCCCTCGTCTTATAATCGAGGTCGTCTTCTAATCAGACCTCATTCTGCTTCGGCCGTGCTGCTTACCGGGCTTCGATCGCAAGCAGCGTCTCTGCTGTTACCAGCAGGAAACAGGAAGCTAGCACATAACTCCTCACATAATCTACCTCCTTCCTCTGGGGGCGGGGCCAGAGAAGTTGCTCGCACAGCCGGGCCCCTGCAGAAGTCTGCGAGTGGGAGATCTGCAGTTCAGGTAAGGGGGTGGGGGGGTGGAGGGTTTGAGCGTGTCTGTGTATGTGTGATTAATGGAATGAATAAGTATTTAAATGTTTGTGAATGAGTGTGTGTGTGTGTGTGTGTGATAGCATGGATGTGTAAGGGGGGTGGGGGTGGTAGCATTGCATAGGGAGGCTGTAATCACACTTCTAACATCCCCAGGTTCCAGCATGTACTGGCTGCCTTGGCTTGATAGGAGTGTGATTGCTGTTAGCAATATACATATATATATATCTCCAGAAATGCATTTTAACCCCCTATATGCCACTCAGCCCCATGAAATGCCTTTTAACCCCCTAAAAAAACAGTTGATTCTGCTAGATGAATGACTACAAGCTTTCAATACAAGAAATCTACTATGGAGGGTGCCACCATTGTGTAATTTACTATACAGATTTTTACCTTGGTAACACTTTTGTGTAAGGGAGAAATCCTTTCTCTTCAGTCCAGCTGGTCAGTTCAACACAATGTTTTATAAAATTTAGGATAATATACCATATTGAGTGAACAGATAACTGTGTATGACATTTATTTAATCTATTTAATAGAATATTATGCATATAAACTGGTTTGCCAGTCAAGTTCACAGATGTTTTAAATGTTTTATTCATATGCTTAATAGCAGTCATAAAAATGATGAATAGTTGGCAAGATACATGTGGTTAATGTCGGTAGCATCTCTGCATTTCTTGAATGATGCTCAGTAAGCAAGATGGCAACAGAGCAAAATGTGCAACTTAATTATGGGGCAAATTTAATATTGACGCCCCTCCAATGTACTTGTACCTTAAATTTAAAAGCTAAAAGGACTCCCTAGCTCATCAAAGATCTGTACCTGGTAAGTGTCCCTCTTCCCTATTCTTATGCGTCTCTCTTTAAATGCTTGGGGTGATGTGTAAATGATAGTGGTCTACATTCATAAAAGCTACAATATTGTGTATAGAAAAGAAGGTATAGATTTAATTTAAAAAGTCATATATGTCTAATGCATATTATATATATATATATATATATATATATATATATATATAATATGCATTAGACATAAATTTTTAGCTACATAATATTACTTATCTCTTTGAAGTAAACACAGTGATTGAAATATGATTTCCACTGGTAGGTTGGTATACAATAATAATGCATGGAAACAGCATTGCAGGTATAGATCAACAGAACACACAAACCCAGCATTGGCGGTATAGATCAACTGGAAATCACATTTAAACTCAGCACTGATGGTATAGATTAAATAAACAACACATAGAAACAGCATTGCAGGTATATAAATAATGTATGGAAACATAGCATAGCAGATATGTATCAACAGAATAACACACAAACCCAGCTTTGCAAGTATAGATCAATTGGAATTCAAATAAAAACTCAGCATTAAAGGTGTAGATAAAAACCCCTAAATTACAGGCATAGATCACAGGTCGCACACCCCAAAGCAAGTCCTGGAATTAACATTGCCCACATAGATCCTGCCCAGCACCCAATTTACATGCATAGGGCTTGCCATCTTTTCCCCAAACAGCCCAGCATGAGTCAACTTTGTCCCCAAATAGCCCGGCCTGTGTTATCTTTGTCCTATAGGCTCCAAAACACTGCTTGTGCCATCTTTGCCTTTACACAAATCAATTATACGTCTATGATACACACAAACACTTTTACAGTCACTCACTAATTCATACTTTCATTCGCATAATTCATTCACACAATCATTTATTCTTTCACTCATTCACACAAATCATTTACACATATTAATTAATGCATTCTCACAAGTTCATTAATTCTCGCTCATTCAAACAATTCATCCACACATTAATTCATTTATTTGCTCTCATTCACACAATTCATCCACACATTAATTCATTCTTTTACTCATTCAGACAATGCATCTCACTCTTTATTTCAATATTCTTATTCCCCCTCTTGCCCCCTTCTCACATTCTCACAAATTCATTAATTCATACTCACTCATTTATCCACACATTAATTCAAACTCTCATGAATTGACAATTAATCCATACATTATTTCATTTTCTCACTTATTCACAAAATGCAACGCACTCTGTTTCAATATTCTTACCACCCCTTCTCACTATCTACCTCCCCTTCTCCCTATCTTCTCACTATCTACCCATTCTCCCTTCTCACTATCTATCCTCTCCCCCTTTGAAGTTCATTTACCTTGTAGAGGTAGAGCAAGGCTTCTGTCTTGCTGCTCTGCCGCGGCGCGCGCTGCTTCACTGCTGAGCGCCGGTATAGGACGTCATATTCCGGTGCTCAGCATGAAATGCCGGCACTGCGACTGTGCTAAAAGCCTCTAGAGTGAGGGTCGCCGATCAGTTGCTGAAAACTTTTTCTTGAACGACCGCTAGGCACTCCTCACGCTCCTCCACATTGTCCCAGATTGAGGCTATTAAAGACCCATTGCGGGACTGTCCCGGGCAATCCGGGACCTGTGGTCACCCTACCTCAAACGTGTTTCTTTTATCCCATTTGAGGTATGAAGATAATTTCCCCATGATTTGTGTTTCTTTTCATATGCTACTACTCTTACCATACAGTTTTCCTTTTAGACTAACACTGCATAAAATATGTTTAATTGTGGTAAAATATATATTGTGGTAAACAGAATAACACATTTTCCACTCCCCAGGCTGTCAGATTTAGTCTACACCAAAGCAGTACTTGTAAGGTTTGGTGTTTGCTAGAGAAAAAAAATTAAAAATAAAGGTTTCTTTTCAATGGTGTTTATTTAAAAAAAGAAAAATCAATAATAGTATTTGCCTTTTTTTTTTTTTTTTGCAGAAGCGTAGCTCGCGAATTAATGTCTTAGGGAGTCAAAGCCCTCTTCATTCTTCCACTCTGAGCACAGGTAAAAAAGATTAAATTGGTGGTTGAAGTCCATCTAAAGCCTTTTTGTTTTTCAATTTGTATTTATCAAAAGATGTAGTAGGCATGCTTACAGTGTGTCTTAAATTTCTTATTGTTGCTTAAGTTAACTAATTTTAAGCTTTGTTAGATACACTATATGACCAAAAGTATGTTGACGCAGAGCTATCTTACCTCTGAAATTGTTGGACATCCTGTTACAAAACCATGGGCATTACATTTTTCGCACAATTTGTGTGAAAAAAGATACAAAAAAAATTAGTACTGCAAACTTTGGCAAAGGCTGGTGGTAGAATTTTGTGCACGGAAAGGGTAAAAATTATCAGCATTTGAACTAAGTTGGTTTGTCTAGTCTTCAAAAGTATGTGGTTTGATGAGGGTAAATTGAATTAGCCGGCTTCAAACATGTCCAGATTAAGACATGGGGGCAGTAGGATCAGATGTACGTTTCAAATTAAAAAATGCGCACTTCCAAAATGTGGTGTTTGTTCTTCCAAACAACCCAGCAAACTCATGCATGTGCACTGTACTCTGTCTCACTTTGACAGTACACTAAGGGTAGTAGTAGAATAAATGTATGGAAAGGGTTAAAATTCCAGCATTTGAAATACCTGGCGTGTCTAGTTTTCAAAAATAAACGGCTTGATGGGGTACATTGCATTGGTAGGCTTTGAAGTCCGAAATAGCACATGGGGTATAATGACCAGATTTTGAAAAAGAAAAAAAAAAAATTGAAACAGCAAAATACTAGGGCAGCAACAACTAACTGATAAAATTTAAAATAATGAAAATTGTTGTCAACGATTTTCATTATCGATTAGTTTAATCGATTTTATCGAATATGAGATGAGGGGGGATTTAGCACAAAAGCTCTGAAATATACCCCTTGTCTTATAACACTAAGTTCCAGATTGCCTGCAGCGCTGCAGGGGACCCGGGTCCTCCTCTCGGGCAGCGGGTGAACGTCTGCGCGATGATCGCACCATGGTGACATGACCTTCCGGTGTTCAGTCCGCTACAGTCCTCCACTTCCGCTGGGGCTTCTATGATGGAGCACCTGACCTTTTCGGTGTTCAGTCATAGAAGCGCCAGCGAAAAGTTCCGGGCAGCAACAGAGGTTTGCATCGCGCATCGTGCAGACGTCCACCAGCCGTCCCCACTAGACACCAGGGAGACACCAGCAATTTATTTGCTACATTTAACACAAGCCTTTGCATATGTTTATACACAAGCTTTATACATTTCTTAAATATGGGATTTTGGTTTTTCTCTTTTCTAGTAATTCATAGAACACAACACTGGTTCCATGGCAGAATCTCTAGAGAGGAGTCACAAACTATAATTAAACAACAAGGGCTCGTGGATGGGTAAGAAAATTCTATGTGTAGAACATGTATTCTGTGCAGTGAGAATACATTGATTTAACAATTGTTGGATTTCTGTTCTATTTATTTGCTTCATCCTATATGCTATTAGGAAGGAAGCACCCTTAACTCCAAGCACCTTGGTGTGCCCACCAGATGTATTCATTTGCATATTACTGAAAACGCTTTTACAGAAAATCTTGTTCTAAAGTAATAGAAATTTTAAAAAAATCAATCCAAACGTTAAACACAAACAAGCACAAGTCAAGGGGTCCTACAAATAAAATTCAGTGTAATATACACTTACTGGCCAATTTATTAGGTACACCTTACTATACTAGGTAGGACCCTCTTTTGCCTTCAGAACTGCCTTCATTCTTCATGGCATACTTACTACCAGGTGCTGGAAACATTCCTTAGAGATTTTAGTCCATATGGATATGATGGCATCGCACATTTGCTGCAGATTTGTCAGCTGCACATCCATGATGCGAATCACCCGTTCTACCACATCCCATAGGTACTCTATTGGATTGAGATCTGGTGACTGTGGAGGCCATTGGAGTACAGTGAACTCATTGTTATATTCAAGACACCAGTTGGAAATGATGTGAGCTTTGTGACATGGTGCAGTATCCTGCTGGAAGTAGCCATCAGAAGATGGGTACACTGTGGTCATAAAGGACATGTCAGCAGCAATACTCAGGCTGTCGCGTCTAAACAATGCTCAATTGGTACTAAGGGGCCCAAACTCTGCCAAGAAAATGTCCCCCACACCATTACACCACCACCAGCCGTTGATACAAGGCAGGATGGACACTGCGTTCAAGTTGTTTACGCCAAAGTCTGACCCTCCCATCTGAATGTCACAGCTGGAATCAAGACTCGTCAAACCAGACAACGTTCTTCTAGTCTTCTATTGTCCAATTTGGTGAGTCTGTGCAAATTGTAGCCTCAGTTTCCTGTTCTTCGCTGACAGGAGTGGCACTCGGTGTGGTCTTCTGCTGCTCTAACCCATCTGCTTCAAGGCTCTACGTGTTGTGCATTCAAAGATGGTATTCTGCATACCTTGGTTGTAACAAATAGTTATTTGAGTTACTGTTGCCTTTCAGTCATCTCATACCAGTCTGCTTATTGTCCTCTGACCTCTGACATCAACCAGGCATTTTCATCCACAGAACTGCCACTCACTGGATATCTTCTCTTTTTCTGACCATTTTCTGTAAACCCTAGAGATGGTTGTGTGTGAAAATTCCAGTAAATACGCAGACCAGCCGTCTGGCACCAACCACCATGCCAAGTTCAAAGTCACTTAAATCCCCTTTCTTCCCCATTCAGATGCTTGGTTTGAACTTCAGAAAATTGTCTTCACCATGTCTACATACCTAAATGCATTGCGTTGCTGCCATATGATTGGCTGATTAGCTATTTGTGTTAACAAGCAATTGAACAGGTGTACCTAATAAAGTGGTCAGTAAGTGTAAAATTAAATATCCAAACAATGCCTGTGAATAACTGTTTCTCCTAAAGATGAGGAAGTGCTGAATAATTGAATAAGCGCTGTAGCTCAATGTTGGTTAATGGACAGCAGTCTAAAATTTTAGTGTCTGACCCCAAAAAAAGTATTCTGCAATTAAGAAGTTTAATCACGGTTTCAGCCAAACTGATGCGCAAACATTTTGTAACCATTTTTTATTGATTAGTTGAATTTAAAAGTTGATTATCATTATTATATATGTATTTTTGCATTAATTATATGACCCAATCACTTCACATACAGGGAATTTATCCCTGCTACACAAGCCCCCCCCCCAAAAAAAAACAATAAGGGATTTCCTTATGTATGAATCTAAATCAATTTGAGTTCTCTGTAATGTCAAGGGCACTTTTTGAAAAAATTGTAAAATGCAACACTGTTTCCATTGTACCTATTTAGTTAAAGTATCAGTTTCTCAGGTGGTCAACTGGTTATGTTGAAATTTTAAAGGATGTCATTGCTCAAAGTTACAACAGTAGCAATGAAATAATCCCGTCCCCTCGAGATATGCTGCCACTCTGTCCCGTCCCCTCGAGATATGCTGCCACTCTGTCCCGCCCCCCCCCGAGATATGCTGCCACTCTGTCCCCTCCAGATATCCCCCCACCCTAGACTTACCAAATCAGACTCCGTGGTGTCTAGCGGGGCCGGAGGGGGACATCTGCACGATATGCCTTCACAACTTCTGGTGCCGGCACTTCCGCCGGGTGAAGTGCCGGCAATGGAGATTGTTAAAGCACATCGCGCAGACGTGTTATATATATATATATATATATATATATATATATATATATATATACCGTATTGGCTCGGATATAGGCCGCCCCCGTATATAGGCCGCACCCTAAAAGTTTGGTGCTTTTTTAAAGAAAAAGTTTTTTTTCTTTAAAAAAGCACCAAAAAAAACATGCTGCCACTCTGTCTCCCCCCCCCGAGATATGCTGCCACTGTCCTCCCTCCCCGAGATATGCTACCACTGTCCTCCTCCCCCCCCCGATATGCTACCACTGTCCTCCCTCCCCCCCCCGATATGCTACCACTGTCCCCCCCCGATATGCTACCACTGTCCTCCCCCCCCCGAGATATGCTGCCACTGTCCACCTCTGCCCCCCCCTCCTCGACTTACCGGAGCAGACTCCCGGGTGTCTTGCGGGGCCGGCGAGGGACATCTACGCAATACGCATCTACGCAATACCGGTACCGGAAGTTGCATACGCGTATTGCGTAGATGTCTCCCGCCGGCCCCGCAAGAAACCCGGGCGTCTGCTCCGGTAAGTCGGGGGTGGGCAGAGGTAAAACGCTTAGACAACCTCCCGTGCCGGCACCCCCCCCCGTGGGAAGTGCTGGCAGGGGAGGCTGTCTGAGCGTATCGGGGAGTAGGATACGGGTCCCCTGCACCACTGCGGATCCCCGCAGCGGTGCAGGGGACCCGTATCCTACTCCCGCTGCCTGCCCGGCGCCCGGGACTGCATGTCCCGGGCGTCGGGCGCTAGACCCCGAATATAGGCCGCACCCCCACTTTAAAAACTTAAAGTGGGGGAAAAAAGTGCGGCCTATATTCGAGCCAATACGGTATATATATATATATATATATATATATATATATATAATATATTACAGTGGGGCAAAAAAGTATTTAGTCAGCCACCAATTGTGCAAGTTCTCCCCCTTACAAAGATGAGAGAGGCCTGCAATTTTCACCATAGGTACACTTCAACTACGAGAGACAGACAAAGTCCATAAATCACATTGTCTGATTTTTAAAGAATTTATTTGCAAATTATGGTGGAAAATAAGTATTTGGTCAATAACAAAAGTTCATATCAATACTTTGTTATATACCCTTTGTTGGCAATGACAGAGGTCAAACGTTTTCTGTAAGTCTTCACAAGGTTTTCACACACTTTTGCTGGTATTTTGGACCATTCCTCAATGCAGATGTCCTCTAGAGCAGTGATATTTTGGGGGTGTCGCTGGGCAACACGGACTTTCAACTCCCTCCAAAGGTTTTCTATGGGGTTGAGATCTGGAGACTGGCTAGGCCACTCCAGGACCTTGAAATGCTTCTTACGAAGCCACTCCTTCGTTGCCCGGGCGGTGTGTTTGGGATCTTTGTCATGCTGAAAGACCCAGCCACGTTTCATCTTCAATGTCCTTGCTGATGGAAGAAGGTTTTCACTCAAAATCTCATGATACATGGCCCCATTCATTCTTTCCTTTACATGGATCAGTCGTCCTGGTCTCTTTGCAGAAAAATGGTGCAACTCAGCTTTCTTTCTCCTCCAAACACGGCGAGTTGAGTTTCTACCAAAAAGTTCTACCTTGGTTTCATCTGACCATATGACATTTGTCCAATCCTCTTCTGGATCATCCAAATGCTCTCTAGCAAACTTCAGACGGGCCCGGACATGTACTGGCTTAAGCAGGGGGACACGTCTGGCACTGCATGATTTGAGTCCCTGGCGGCGTAGTGTGTTACTGATGGTAGCCTTTGTTACTTTGATCCCAGCTCTCTGCAGGTCATTCACTAGGTCCCCCCGTGTGGTTCTGGGATTTTTGCTCACCGTTCTTGTGATCATTTTGACACCACGGGGTGAGATCTTGCGTGGAGCCCCAGATCGAGGGAGATTATCAGTGGTCCTGTATGTCTTCCATTTTCGAATGATTGCTCCCACAGTTGATTTCTTCACACCAATCTGCTTGCCTATTGCAGATTCAGTCTTCCCAGCCTGGTGCAGGTCTACAATTTTGTTTCTGGTGTCCTTCAACAGCTCTTTGGTCTTGGCCATAGTGGGGTTTGGAGTGTGACTGTTTGAGGTTGTGGACAGGTGTCTTTTATACTGATAAGTTCAAACAGGTGCCATTAATACAGGTAAAGAGTGGAGGACAGAGGAGACTCTTAAAGAAGATGTTACAGGTCTGTGAGAGCCAGATATCTTGCTTGTTTGTAGGTGGCCAAACTAATTTTACCGAGGAATTTACCATTTAGAAATCCTACAATGTGGCGGGAAATTCATTAGAAATCCTCCAATGTTGCGGGATGACGTAGACGCGCACGGGGGAGGAGCGCGTGAGAGGCGAGCAGGAGCAAGGCGCGATAGGAGTTGCTGTACCTACCAGGAATCGGAGGTTGAGGCGGAGGATGCGGTTCTAACCGGACGGAGGAAGGCTGTCTACTGCTGACTACCGGCGCTTGTTAAAGCCTGAGAGCGATCGGTGTTGGCGGAGGTGAGGAGGGTCGAGGTGCGGACGCGCAGACGTGGAGACGAGGAAAGATATGGAAAGATATGCAATTAACATTGCCCAGAACATATTTATGCAGTAGTGGATATGAACATTCATAATATGTAAACTGGATTAATAATAATATATAGACGGAATCTGAGCTGAACCTGAAAGGGAGAGGAAGAAGGAAGGACAATAATAACAAAAAATAAATAAACGAAAAAAAATAATAACTTTGAATAATACTCCGCAAGATATAAATCTACATCCAGATATATTCTCTTTTATTAAGATGGCCTCGAAAAAAGAAGAACCAAAATATAAAAAAAGGGAAAAGAGGGAAATGGAACCAAAAAAAGATAAAAAGATCACAGCCTTATTTTCACCTCAGGCCTCTAAAAGGCTGGAGGAATCACTATATTTGTCAGAAATTACAGTTGATGAACAAGGAAGACAATCCTTAAGCCCTGGCGCACAAGTATCACAAATGATTACTAAAGATTACCTCCAGCAATGTATGGAAACACAGCTTAATCTTTTCAAAGAAGAAATTTCGAAGCTACATAAAGACTGGAAAGATGAATATAAAAGAATGGATGACCGCTTAAAATTAAATGAACAAAAAGCGGAATATTTGGAATACGAGATAAACACTATTAAAGATGAATTAAGCTGAAAAGAGAGCATGATCAAGGACCTTGAACAAAGACTGATAGATACAGAGGATAGATCACGCAGGAAGAATATAAGGATCCGCGGTATCTCAGAGGACATAAAACAAGAATCTATGAGAGAATATTTACAAGAACTGTTTAACCCCTTGACTGCTAACGACGGCATGGTGCCGTCGCTAGCAGTCCCAGTCAGGTGCTAACGACGGCACCATGCCGTCGCTAGCACTCTCCTACCTTTATGGAGGTCTGTTGACCCCCATCACCACCTACCCCGGCGATCTGCCCCTCACACTGAAGGGCATCACCGGGGCCTCCCGATCAGGCCGGTGACGGCACGCGCAATGACGCGATGACGTCACCGCGCAACTTTATTAATAACTGACAATTGTCAGTTAAAGCGGTATGGGGGCATGCGGCTTAGATGCCTGTATCTCAGGCATCTAAGCAGCTACAGACCCCCAACATATACCATTGGAAAGGTAATCACCTCACCTTTCCAATGGTATAATGCTTGTGAAAAGAATAAAAAATATTAAGTTAAAAAAATAAAATGTACAAAAAAATTATTTGGGGGCCTCTAAAGGCAGATAAATAAAGATCAAAATTGCCTAGAGACCCCCAAATTAAATTATCTAAACATAAACAAGTTTAACTTAAAAAAAAAAAAAGTTTAAGTATTCTAGCTAAATGTTACCACAGTGATCATATAGCTATGAAAAGTCACATTCCCTTGTAAGGGGAAAGAATGGTGTGTGCGTCTGTGAGTGAATGTATGGAAAGTAGGGTGTGTGCGTCTGCGAGTGAATGAAGATATGAAAGGCTTGTGAATGGTCAGTAATTAGGGTTGAAGCCTTGACGTGGCATTACTGCTCACGTAAGAAGTTAAATTATGGCACAAAAAGTACATATTTGCAAAAACTACACCCCTTGGCGCATCAAATGAGGGGCTACATGTGTTTCTAGTACAAACCTGGAGTGCGCAAGACACAAATGAACATGTCGCTATGGTTAGAAAAAACATTTTCTAGCCAAAGCGACACATTCCATCATTATTTGTGTACTTTATGTACCCTAATTTAACTTCCCAGATGTCTAGACCACTTTAACTTCAGATATGGCAGATTGGAGAATCTTGTTAAAAATTGTCTTAAAACATTTAGGGGTGATGCCTGCAATTAGACAGCTCTAGACAGCTGGAAAGTTAAATTATGGTACATAAAGTATACATTTTCATAAACTACACCCCTTGGCGCATCAAATGAGGGGCTGCATGTATTAGTAGCACAAGACTGGAGTGCGCAAGACATAAATGAACTTGGCGCTTTTAACTTTATTTATTTTTATTTTTAGAAGTGTGATATTCACTTATTTGTTGTGCATGTCAGATTTGTGATACAAATACAAATAAGACCTCATTTGCTGCGGCTGGGGGTTTAGTTTCTAAAAATATATAGTTTTGTTGGCACATTTTAACATCCCAGGCAGCTAGAGCTGTTTAATTGACGCCAGCCATGCATTAAATGTAAAGATGTCTTTTGTGATAGTCTAATACATTTTACTTTTAGCAATAAAATATTAGAAAAACACAGTTACTTTTCTCAATTTCTGTTTATTTTAGACCGGTTACCTACTACAAATATTTAGCAGCACAGCTTTTGATATTAAAGTTTAGAAAAATAAAATTACAAACTAGTTTTTATTGAGTCGGAAATGAAAAATTACACTTTTTTCCCTTTTTTGGCTATATTTTGCAAACCTAATGAGACATACACATATAAATCTGCTGGGTGTGCTGAAAAAAACAATATATGGCTTGTATAGTTTATTCCCTAGAAATTTACTTCTAAACGCGTTTAAACGTGAGATGCACCAAAATGGCGAAAACCAGCTTAGCACCAGGGTGGGAAATGGCTTAGCAGCCAAGGGGGTTAAAGAAATGGATATTTCAGGAACAATAAGAGAAGAGGAATTGGAAAGAATACATAGAACGTTTAAACCGAAGAATATCGCAGAATCAATACCACGAGATATAATTGTACGCTTCTCAACCTTCTATACACGTCAAAAAATTTTAAAAACATCAAGGAACTTTATTTCTAAAAAGGACAAATTTAAAAATCTACTCTTTTTCCAGGACTTATCTACACATACAAGACAAAAAAGAATGGAGTTTAAAGAAGTGGCTAAGATCCTCAGACCGTAAAATTAATTATAACTGGAGTTTCCCAGTTAAAATGATTATTAGAACGGGAAAACAATTAAGATGTCCACTGTTGAAGAAGTGAAGCAATGGTTAAATGATAATCCTATGTCAATTAGTACAGCATGTTATTAAGGAAAGGATATTTTTTTTTTTTCCCCTTTCCTCTCACATGATATTTGATAGAATGATTATAACAATGAATTGGGTTAATATCTTTATATAATTTCAAAGGAGATATATACTATGGAGATATATACTATGGGGAATACATAGAATTTTGTCCCATTTAGATAGATATTGAAGATAATAGAATAGTAGATAATTACTGAAAGTTATTTACCTAAACAAAATGGGTTTAGACACTCCACGGGATTTAGTTATTAGAATGATAGGATGATTACAAAAGGAATGGGTTGAATAATTTTACTTAATTGAATATTACATACACAAGTGAGATTGGAAGGACATAGACACACAGTAAATATCACAAAAAAAACACAGTATGGTATGTGTCAGTTATATAGATATTGGAAATAACGGAATAATAGAAACTTAGGGGAAGCCATCTATTCTAGCGAAATGGGTCAAGATATACATCATGGGAAATTATTTACCAGGACGTTAGAGTGGCTATAATAAGGTATGGTGTGAATATCTCCATTGAATTGAAAGAGATAAATATTAGGGTGAGTAGTAGGATATAGGCGCACAATACACATAAGATACACAGAATGTTATGCATTAGTTTGGGATATTATTTAAATGAAATGGGTCGAGATACACATTCCGGGTAAATGTTTTTTTTTTTTTGTTTTTTTTTGTTTTTCCCCTTTCCATACAAGATGGATACTATTTGACTCCTGCTATGCGTCTCATCTTAGGTGGACGTACTGTAACTCCGGCTAAATTTTGGGGTTTTTTTTCCTACCGGTGTAACGAGTACAATGGTGTTCACCTTAATGTATAATTGTAAGGGTTGTATGAGTGAGTTTTATATGAGTCAAGTGAATGTGTGGAGTATGGAAAAGAATGACCGGGCGTTTCTAAAATGGGTAATCCTATGGCGTAATAATAATAAATATGATAGGGAAAAGGGATGATTTGATTAAAATAACCACACTGAATGTACAAGGCCTTAACCTTCCATATAAGAGACACTCCTTATATGACTACATAATTAAAGAGCGTATCGATGTGTGCTGTATCCAGGAAACACATTTGAAAAGTAGTGATATACACAGATTAAATAATAAGAAATATACAGTAATAGAATATTATAAACGGGAAGTTGCTATTTTAATATCTCACAATATTAAAACGGAGGTTATTTATAAACAAAAGGATTTAGCCGCTAGGTTTGTCTTTATAGTATGTAAACTAGATGATAAAGTATTTTCTATGTTAAATGTTTATGCCCCAAATAATAAACAGATACGTTTCCTTAACACCACACTACAAAAAATACAGAAATTTATACAGGGAACATTTATGTGTTTGGGTGATTTCAACTGTGTGTTAGATTATGATTGTGATAGTACAAGTACTCGGAAACCTAAAGGATCTAATCAGATTAGGATGTCAAAAGCTTTCCAGGAAACGTTAGGAAAAAATGAATTATATGATATATGGAGATCTATAAGACCTTTTGATAAAGATTACTTATTTTTCGCAACGTCATAATGTATTTACACGGATAGACCTGATTCTAACTAATGCTAAATCGTTAAAAGAGTGCAAAAAATATCGATAGGAAATGCTGCTTGGTCTGATCATGACCCTGTCTGCCTCGAGATAAATAAAAAGTACAAACGGAACTTACAGCCTTGGAGACTTAATGAATACTCCCTATTAAAGATGGTCTAGAATTTATTACACAGAAGACTGCCCAGTTCTTTCAGGAAAACCTCACTAATGACACTAGTTTGGGAAACGTATGGGCAGCATATAAATGTGTCATGAGAGGTTACCTGATCAAGAGAGATGTTCAGAATAGAACGAAAAGAAACGAAAAATTATCCGACTTATATATCTCGCTTAATAATTTAAAAAGGAAAAGCGGAGAGAATCCTAATGAGTATGACATTTCGAACATGATTAAAATAAAAAAAAAAGATTGAGGAACGCCTTTTAAACATAACAAATTGTAACCTAATTAAAATGAAACAAAAATTCTATTACTCTGGGAATAGAGCAGAAAAACTTCTTACCAACCAACTAAAAAAAAGAAAATTAAAAGCCAGAATTTATAAAATTAAAAATGGTAATGACTATGTATTTAGTCCTGAAGATATAGGGTGAGCTTTTGGAGAATTGTATTCTAATTTATATAATATCCCAGCTCAAAATCAAGATAGGGAACAAATTAGAAAATATTTATTAGATTCAAAGTTACCAAAAATCTCAGAGGATTTAGCAGAACAAATGCATACCCCTTTTTCAGAGAATGAAGTCTGCAGGGCAATAAAAGCATTAAAAATACACAAAGCCCTAGGCCCAGATGGGTACACAGCCCTGTTTTATAAGAAATTAGTAAAACAATTGTCACCCCATCTGAGTAATATATTTAATGATATTCGGACAATGAAGATATTTCCAAATGGGATGTTAGAAGCAACTATCATTCCCATTCTTAAAACAGGGAAAGATGAGGCATATACATCAAATTATAGACCTATCTCCTTAATCAATATCGATACAAAAATATATTCAGCAATACTGGCCGAGAGATTAAAGATGATATGCCCCCAGATAATACATCGAAATCGAACCGGATTTGTGAAGGGAAGACAATCTAATGATAACGTACGAAAAATTATTGATTTGGTAGAATTTGTCTCCTCTTATAAAGTGCCATCATTGTTTCTGGCCCTGGACGCCGAGAAGGCTTTTGATAGGGTTAATTGGTTGTTCCTTGAAGAAACATTGTATGCATATGGCTTCAAGAGGGGGTTTATTGATTCAATACTGTCATTGTATTCCAATCCGACTGCGAAGGTGATAGGACAAGGTTTTAGCTCTAACTAGATCAAAATATATAATGGCACCAGGCAGGGATGCCCCTTATCACCCCTTTTATATATTCTTACCGTTGAACCCTTTGCATCTAGGATCAGAAATAATAAAGAAATTAGAGGTTTGATTATCGGAAATGTTGAAAATAAGATAAGTTTATATGCAGATGATATATTAATTTCTATGTACGACCCTGTAAATCGTAAACTGACGCAGGAAATTATAAATTTTAGTAAGTTTTCCAATTACAAATTAAATACAAAAAAGACCCAAGCAGTTATAGTGAACCTGGCGGAACAGATAAGTAAGATTAGAAAGAGAATATGATTTCATATGGGAGACTACAAAATTTGAATATTTAGGAATTATTATTCCATTTAAGATAACCCAAATTATAGATATTAACTATGGGAAACTCCGTGATCAATTAATACGACAAATAGCAGATTGGAAAGGGTTGTTTATATCATGGATGGGCAGGATGAATGTAGTAAGATCATACATAATTCCAAAATGGTTTCATTTATTGCGAATGATCCCTATTAAACTTCCTTCTCTGTGGATCCAAATGTTCCAAAAAAATATTGAAAAATTCATATGGGTAGACAAAAAACCTAGAATATCCAAAAAAAATGTATATGCTAGTAAAACCAAAGGAGGACTAAATGTACCATGCCTAGAAAGATATGTTAAGGCTAGTATATTAACACATATAATGAAGTTACAATATAAAAACAGCCATAAAGAGGATTGGTTCCTTGTGGAACAAGAACTGACAGGAATGGCAAACTTAGAATGCCTATTATGGAAACATCAAGATTGTACAAAATTAATTATAAATACTTTACCTATCTCTTTAAAAAGTGCTATAGAGTTTTGGACCCTTTTTAAACACCGAGTGGGCCTGAATAATAAAATAATAACATCTGCCCTTTTGGAATCTCTTCAAATTAACATTCGACAATTAAGTCTTAAAAACTGGGATAATTTTAGAAACATGAGAATAAATGATATATACACTCTAAATAAGATAAATTCTTTCTCCTGCCTGAAAGAAGATTTTAAGTTGGATAATTCTGAATTTTTCAATGTATATAGAATAAGTCATTATCTAAAAACTCATCTATATGAGGGAGGAAAATCAGAGATGCGCCATAAGATAATGGACATGTTCTCTTTAGAAATAATTAATAGTGGTATGAGGAAGTGGTATCTATTATTCGAAGAAATAGAAAAACCAGTAGAAAATTGTGCTTTAAAATCTTGGCAACAGGATCTACATTCCCAAGTGGATCAGGAAAACTGGATAAAGAGTTTAGCGGAAGTTAGTAAATTTACACATTCTTTAAATATGATAGAACTCCACTACAAGATTATTTTAAGATGGTACATGACCCCTGAGAAATTGGCTAAATTTAACCATAATACCTCCGCCATATGTTGGAGATGTGGGTTGGTAAAGGGCACCTATGTGCATATTTGGTGGAGCTGCAACCTATTACAACACACTTGGAAGGAATTATTTGAGATTATATCGGATACTTTGAACAGCTATATAAATCCTATGCTCAATAAAGCCTTGTTACATTTGAATTTGATTAACATCTCTACTAATCAAAAAGCTCTGATTATCCAATGTTTACTGGCCATGAAAATAATTATAGCTAGACATTGGTTACAAAAAAGATCAATTAGTATAGATCATGTTATAAATCAAATTAATTATCAATGTGTGATGGAACGGGGTTTCTATCAAGCGCAACAGAAACTATACAAATTCTATAAAGTGTGGAGACCTTGGCTGGCTAAATACCCCGACCTTTATTGAGGCTATAGGTATAAAGGGACAATAATTTATATATGTAAATTATGTAAAGACACACCCGAAGTGATGACCGGAAGGGATGAATGGTATGATTGGATAGTATGATAGTGGTAAAACCCTCTCTGTTTTATATTTCTATGTATTTATTATTTTTCTTTCCTATTTTCTTGTTTTCTTTGTTGTTCTATTGGGACAGGAGACCAGAAGATATCTTATGAATAATCTGGCCAACTTGCCCAAGATGTAATGGAGTTTGTAGCGGCAGTAATAATATTAAGATATATATATATGTGGATGTTGAAATGATTGTTAATGTCTTACTGAAGTCGATTAAGAGTCTGCCGCTTGTTAATTTATGTTTGATAATAAAAAAAAAAAAAAAGAAATCCTACAATGTGATTTCCTGTATTCTTTCCCCCCATTCTGTCTCTCATAGTTGAAGTGTACCTATGGTGAAAATTACAGGCCTCTCTCATCTTTTTAAGTGGGAGAACTTGCACAATCGGTGGCTGATTAAATACTTTTTTGCCCCACTGTGTGTGTATATGTATATATATGTGTATATATATATATATATATATATATATATATATATATATACACTGCTCAAAATAATAAAGGGAACGTTTAAACAACACAATGTAACTCAAAGTTAATCACACTTCTGTGAAATCACACTGTCCACTCAGGAAGCAACACTGATTTACAATCAATTTCACATGCTGTTGTGCAAATGGAACAGACAACAGGTGGAAATTATAGGCAATTAGCAAGACACCCCCAATAAAGGAGTGGTTCTGCAGGTGGTTCCTATGCTTCCTGGCTGATGTTTTGGTCACTTTTGAATGCTGGCGGTGCTTTCACTCCAGTGGGAGCATGAGACGGAGTCTACAACCCACACAAGTGGCTCAGGTAGTGCAGCTCATCCAGGATGGCACATCAATGCGAGCTGTGGCAAGAAGGTTTGTTGTGTCTGTCAGCATAGTGTCCAGAGAATGGAGCCGCTACCAGGAGACAGGCCAGTACATCAGGAGACGTGGAGGAGGCCGTAGGAGGGCAACAACCCAGCAGCAGGACCGCTACCTCCGCCTTTGAGCAGGAGGAGCACTGCCAGAGCCCTGCAAAATGACCTCCAGCAGGCCACAAATGTGTCCACTCAAACGGTCAGAAACAGACTCCATGAGGGTGGTATGAGGGCCCGACGTCCACAGGTGGGGGTTGTGCTTACAACACAACACCATGCAGGACGTTTGGCATTTGCCAGAGAACACCAGGATTGGCATATTTGCCACTGGCGCCCTGTGCTCTTCACAGATGAAAGCAGGTTGACACTGAACACATGTGACAGACGTGACAGAGTCTGGAGACGCCGTGGAGAACGTTCTGCTGCCTGCAACATCCTCCAGCATGACCGGTTTGGTGGTGGGTCAGTAATGGTGTGGGGTGGCATTTCTTTGGGGGGGCCGCACAGCCCTCCATGTGCTTGCCAGAGGTAGCCTGACTGCTGTTAGGTACAGAGATGAGATCCTCAGACCCCTTGTGAGACCATATGCTGGTGCAGTTGGCCCTGGGTTCCTCCTAATGCAAGACAATGCTAGACCTCATGTGGCTGGAGTGTGTCAGCAGTTCCTGCAAGAGGAAGGCATTGATGCTATGGACTGGCCCGCCCGTTCCCCAGACCTGAATCCGATTGAGCACATCTGGGACATCATATCTCGCTCCATCCACCAACGCCACGTTGCACCGCAAACTGTCCAGGAGTTGGTGAATGCTTTAGTCCAGGTCTGGGTGGACATCCCTCAGGAGACCATCCGCAACCTCATCAGGAGCATGCCCAGGCGTTGTAGGGAGGTCATACGGGCACGTGGAGGCCACACACGCACTACTGAGCCTTATTGTGACTTGTTTTAAGGACATTACATCAAAGTTGGATCAGCCTGTAGTGTGGTTTTCCATTTTGATTTTGAGTGTGACTCCATATCCAGACCTCCATGGGTTGATAAATTTGATTTCCATTGAGAATTTTTGTGTGATTTTGTTGTCAGCACATTCAACTATGTAAAGAAGTATGTCATACGATTAGTTCATTCATTCAGATCTAGGATGTGTAATCTTAGTGTTCCCTTTATTATTTTGAGCAGTGTATGTGTGTATATATATATATATGTGTGTGTATATATATATATATATATTTTTTTTATCTGTAGCTAAATCACGCTTATGTGTTGCTTTGGATTTTTCAGTGCCGGTTATGTGTAGCAGTATACAAAGTCACCGAAATTTGTTCAACGTAATTTCCAGAATACCCCACATGCATAGGTTAATAAACCTACAAGCTACAGGGTATGAATCAAAATGGGACCAATACTTTTAACAAATTTTTTTTTTTTTTTTTTTATGGCCCTATGTTTCATTTGGTTTTAGTAGCCTCCAGTTCAACATAACAACTATAGGTATGTATTTATATACGCAATCAACCCAGGTTGTGTTGCTAAGAGCATTTGAACACTTGTCATGCAGCCACTTGACCACTGGTCAATGCCAAAGTTGGCCATAGCTAAAAGTTTCTGCGCTTTTTTCAAATGCCATTCCACGTTGCTTAAGATTTTTTGCACAGGTTATGTGCAAGGTTATTAAGGAATGGTCTGAGAACAGTTTGTAGATGAAGACCTTGAATTTTGAATACATTGAACATGCACTGTTTTCGTTCTTTTAGGCTTTTCATTCTTCGTGATAGCCAGAGCAATCCAAAGGCTTTTGTGCTTACACTGTGCCACCACCAGAAAATCAAGCATTTCCAGATATTACCGGTAAGCGCTTAGCATCATTAAGAGCGATGGAGCGATAACATTTGATCGTAATTTTTATAATTTGTATTTTATCTAGATAAGTTTCCACACCCACAAAAAACTATGCATTTCATACTACGTTTGTGCACTGCTCAGTTTTTTTTCCCCCCCAGACATGTTAAAAAAATCTTTGGAAATAAACATTACTATCGTATTTGCTTTTTGGCATTAAAACACAAGAGTGGAGTTTGGCATACACAGAGAGCCAATCTCACGTATGCCAATCTGCCCCCCTGATATCCCTTATACCCCCCTATATGCCCCCCCTGTCATGATTAACTCATATAATGTAGTGGGTGCATGGAAGGGTAAACCAGCAGAGGTGGTTAGTTTCTTTGTTTAAGCATTCAATGAGTTAATCTGAGCTTGATTTAAATGTGTTTCTTTGTGCATGCCCTTTGAATCTGTTCTGGCTAGAGGTGTCATCTTCCCAAAGGACCCCTGTGGTGATTCATGGCCTAACTGATAAGGACCCTGAGTTATAGGAATTCCATTCCTATCTTAAGTGGAGGGGTTTCCATCACCTTTACCCTACCATAACTTACTGGCACATAAAAGTATTATTAAACACTCATCCACAGACACCAGACAAGTCAGAAGGCTTGTTTTTCCCTCAGAAATCGCATGGTGTTTCCACAACCACAAGGGATTCTGGGTAGGCTTGTGGAAACACCATGAGATTTCTGAGGGAAAAACAAGCTTTCTGGCTTGTCTGGTGTCTGTGGATGAGTGTTTAATAATACTTCTACTACCCCTTAAATTTAAGTGGAAGGGTTTCCATCACCTTTTACCCACCATAACTTATGTATATATGTATATATATATATATATATGTTGTTTGCCCGGGGTGGGTTAAATTTAAGTGGAAGGGTTTCCATCACCTTTTACCCACCATAACTTATGTATATACCGTATTTGCTCGATTATAAGACGACCCTGATTATAAGACGACCCCCCAAAATCTGAATATTAACTTAGGAAAAAAAAGAAAAAGCCTGAATATAAGACGACCCTAAAGGAAAAAAGTTTTACCAGTAAATGTTAATTCATGTAAACTATTTTTTTTAATAAAAGCTATGATTGAGAAAAATATTTTTTTTGTTTTTATTTCCTTGTATTTTCCAACCTGCCCCCAGTTACGCACATCTGCCCCCAGGCTTGCCACACCAATATGGCACTGTGGCCCATGATATGCCTTTTAACCCTCTATATGCCACTGTGCCCCATGGTATGCCTTTTGACCCCCTATGTGCCACTCTGCCTCCAGAAATGCCTTATACCCCTATATCCCATTCTGGCATTTAGGGGGTTAAAATGCATATTATGGGGCAGAGTGGCATATAGGGAGGTATAAGGCATTCCAGGAGGCAGAGTGGCATTAAGGGAGTTAAAAGGCATTATATAGAGCACTCTGCCTCCAGAAATGCCTTATACCCCTATATGCCACTCTGGCATTTAGGGGGTTAAAAGGCATATTATGGGGCAGAGTGGCATATAGGGAGGTATAAGGCATTTCAGGAGGCAGAGTGCTCTATTAAATGCCCCCTTAACGCCACTCTGCCTCCTGAAATGCCTTATACCTCCCTATATGCCACTCTGCCCCATAATATTGCTTTTAACCCCCTAAGTGCCAGAGTGGCATATAGGGGTGTAAGGCATTCCAGAAATGCCCTACACACACACACACACACACACACACACACACACACACACACACACACACACACACACACACACACACACACACACACACACACACACACACACACTTACTTACTTACTTACCTGTGCTTCCAATTTCCTGCTGTATTGCCGGGGCAGCGGGTTGACGTCTCATTCCGCGGCAGCCGGAAGGAGGTGGAGTTGGCAGCGGGGGTTTGTATGCGTCCGTCGCAAATACCTTCCCCGGCTGTCAGCGATCAGGAACTCTGGAACTCTGATCTCTGACAGTCGGGGAAGGTATTTGCGACGGACGCATACAAACCCCCGCTGCCAACTTCACCTCCGGAAGCACCGGTAAGTGCGTGCGTGCGTGCGGGGGGGGGGCGACGATAGGAGGATCCAGGTCCCCTGCAGCGGTGCGGGGGATCTGGATCTTAGTCTCCTAATCAGACCTCTATTTGAGGTCTGATTAGAAGACGACCCCGATTATAAGACGAGGGGTATTTTTCAGAGCATTTGCTCTGAAAAAAACCTCGTCTTATAATCGAGCAAATACGGTATATATATATATATATATATATATATATATATATATATATATATATATATATATATATATATATATATATATATATATATATATATATATATATATATATATATATATATATATATATATATATATATATATATATATATATATATATATATATATATATATATATATATATATATATATATATATATATAGAGAGATGTTCTAATTCGGATTTCTCACCAATCCGGTATCAAAATCGTGAGTGGTGGAAAACTACCTGGGGGGATACAGGCAGGATTTGGTGAAGTTAGTAAATTCAGAGGCCTGGTGCTATTAACCCCTTCATGCCCACGCCCTCCACACAGTCACGGCTTGGCAAGTAGTCCTGACCGTGACACCCCCCACTTAGTGATGGATCCCTAGACTTGTCCCCTGTGCGGCCAGTGGACATCCGTGCAATGCGCGGAGAGAACCTCACGCACCAGCATGACATGGCCTTCCAGGGCTCGACCATAGAAGCCCCGGCGGAGGTACCGGCCAGCAGCAGCAGAGGTTGTCTACGCATATCGTGTAGACGTTCACCAGCTGCAAGAGAGGAGGATCCAGGTCCCCTGCATAATTCCAAGCTCCGGCTGGAGTGTTGTAAAACACACCACGACTGGACTCTGGAGTGATGAATCTTTTATTGCGGCTTGGCGGATACCAGGAGAATGCCACCTACTGTAAAGGACTAAAGGCCTGGGGTTAGACCAGGCCCCTTAGTTCCAGTGAAGATTAAAGTTACAGCGTACAACTGTACAGCATACAGCTACAGGATACAAAGACATTTCAAACAATTGTATGCATCCAACTTTGAGGAAGGCTGCTCCAGCATGACTTCCTCTGTGTGCAAACCAAGGTATAGTTTGAGGAGTTTGGTATGAAAGAACTTGAATGGCCTGCACAGAGCCCTGACCCACTGAACACCTTTAGAATGAACTGGAAAGCCAATTGCAAGCCAGATGCATTTTTGGTTAGGGCAACTCCAAATCTACAGACTCTCAGCTCTCTAGGTCTCCAAGACACTGCTCTCAACAGGATTAACTTGTATCTTTCCAACAGATCCTTCTCTGTGTCTTTTGCTGGTGACTCCTCCTCCTCAATGCCTCTGTCTGTTGGAGTGCCTCAGGGTTCTGTCCTGGGTCCTCTACTATTCTCCTTCTACACTTCCTCACTTGGAAAACTTATCGACAGCTTTGGCTTCAAATACCACCTCTATGCAGATGACAAATCTCTCTCTCCACCCCCAATCTCTCTGCATCTGTCCTCTCTCAGATCAGCAGCTGCCTATCTGGCATCTCTTCCTGGATGGCCTCTCACCACCTCAAAATAAATATGTCTAAGACCGAGCTCCTTCTAACTCTATTCCCCCTTCTGACCTTTCCATCACTGTTGACTGTACCACTATCTCTCCTTCACCACAAGTCCGCTGCCTCGGAGTGACTCTTGACTCAAACTTATCTTTTATCCCTCACATCAAATCACTCTCTAAATCCTGCCACAACCAACTGCGCAACATTTCCAAAATGCATCCATTCCTGACTGCCAGCCCCGCTAAACAACTATTCCACTCCCTTGTAATCTCCCGTCTAGACTACTGTAACAACCTACTTACTGGCCTCCCTCTCTCCTGACTATCCCCCCTCCAGTCTGTCCTCAATGCCTCTGCCAGACTTATCTATCTCACTTGACGCTCTGCATCTGGAACTCTTCCCCATGCTGTCCGACTCTCACCAACTCTACCCTCCTTCAAACGCTCACTAAAAACTTTTCTCTTCAGGGAAGCCTACCTCATTCCTCGTGTATCTGTATGACAATCGTTGTATTGTACCTGTCATTATCTGTAACCTTTTCACCTTGCACAGCGCTGTGGAATCTGTCGGCGCTTTAGAAATAAAGAATAATAATAATAATAACTCCATATTAATATTCATGGTTCTGAAATGTCTTTTTGTCTTGTATTTTAAAAGATCAACTTTTTTAGATGTTGAAAAGAAACTTAAACAGAGTTTTATGCATAATAGGTTAGCATCCTACTTTTCTGAATAGGACAATATACTGTTAACTTTTTTTTTTTCCTCCTCAGTGTGAAGATGACGGGCAAGTGTTCTTTAGCCTGGATGATGGGAATACCAAATTCACAGATTTAATTCAGCTTGTTGAGTTTTATCAGTTAAACAAGGGAGTTCTGCCTTGCAAACTCAAACACCACTGCATCAGAGTGGCCTTATAACCTCCGATAAAGACTGGATCATGCGGACATATTGTTTTTATGGATGTGTTAGGTGAAAGGGGAAACCCATACTGTTAACTGTGCACCTTGAAACTTTCAGTTACTCATATGGTGCCAGTTAACAAAAATTGGCTGTAATCCCTGCTATGTATTGCCATATGCAAATGGAATAGGATTAGCAGTAAGACTTTAATGCTAGACTGCTTATCTAAAACAGGCCTTGAACTAGAATCGTGAGGTAATGTGGGGTAGGAATGCAAGGTAGTTTATCAAGGATTGGAATAAAGACTATTGCCCTGGAGTATTCTTGAGATCTAAGACTGGTCTGTTTTTTTTTTACACCAATAAATGTTTGCACTTTTGCGTTTTTCAAATATGGATTATCGCCTTTAAGGAATTGCTGGTGTTGCATTTTTAATTTGCACAGAAGATGTCTTTCAGTGATGTGCAAAATGCTACAGGATCATGGGAAAGTTAAGAACATTTGTATTTCTTTCATGTTTATACATCTGTTGCTCTTCTAAAAATGTAGATAAATTCTGGTGTTTTCCTTCCACTCAGCTCACAACAAATTAAAAAAAATAACTTTTGAATATCTCCTAAAAGTCCTGACTATGCATTTATGTGAACTGAAGATTCTGTCTACTAGTTCAGTATAGTTTACTCACTGCAAGACTGTGTAGCAGTGCTTTCATTTAAGGATTTATTCATTAAACCATGAATCTGTAAGTGAGCTGCAGTGTATTGGCAAAATTATATTTTGTCTGCATTACCATGCATTATGGAAAGCAGAGCAATATGAGGACAATCCCTGCAGATGCAGGTAAATGAGCAAGAGTTTTTAATGGCATTGCCTTCAATTATGTAGGGTCTTCCAAGAAAAAAAAATCACCAGGATTAGTCCTTTATGATATATAGTGAATTTGGTAGGGTGAATGATTTAATTGGGATAATACATTTATAACTTAATTCAATGAAACTTTTTGGTTGCATTTTATGAAAAATTCTACCTAGCATAACATGGTTTGTGGAATTTTTTTTTTATTTGCCAAAAGGGAAAAAACATTAACTACAATAAACTTTAATTGAGACTAACCGCAAATGTCTACAATAAGGAAAACTCAAGTTTGTGGCTATGAAAATATATGTAAAAATAGGCTTATTAGGACCCATCTGAAAATTGTCCAAAGTAAAACATAATTGGTACATAAGAAGAATAGGGATCAACTGAAAAAAAAAAACCCCAAATCCAGTTATTTTGTTAAAAGTTCAGCCCATTCAGTACTATGAGCCTAAAACCTTATCCTTGCTTTATTCCTAGCAGCTGCATATTAAAACCAATATCAGTACGGTATTTTCTGTCAGTGACCACTTAATTACTGGCAAGAACTTAATTTCTAGCTTGTGCTGCTGTACAGGGTCAGTAATACACCATCTTCTCTGTTAAGCCTTCATTTTAACTAAACTTCATTTAAGTTGAATGAATCCTATACAATGTCTGTTGAATTGAATTATTTCCATGTTTTCCGGTCAGCTACTTGACTTGACTATGAGTATTTCAATGTATATATCCATAAGAAACTTATTGGATTATGGGTTTTCCTCCGATGCTTGCTTGTTTTCTTTTATTTTTTATAAATATGTTTGCTCTATTTTCTCTAGAAAATAACCCTTGATCATGAACCTGAATGCAGATGGGTACAAAATCTTTACTTATTCTGTAAAGAATTTTATGTAGCTTAGTTTTTTCTATACCTGTCCTCAACTTCCCAGAGTTTCTGAAGGTTTTTGTCCAATGTGTTGCTAATTGGTTTGCAGAGTTAAAATGTAAGTAAATATAAAACAATTCAACAATTTTACTTAAAAATGTTGTTAGTTTCTCACAAATTCTGTCAGCCCTTTACATTACAGCAATCATTCTTTTAATGGTTTTAATTCTTCCGTGTAATTACAAGTTTTATTATAATTGAGAACTTTGTGGGTGTTATTTATTAATGTTTTTTTCATGTTAAGTTTTATTTTAACTATTTTCATTTACTAAATAGTCTTAAATTGTGGTATTTGTAAATCTTTGTCATTCTAAAATGCCAATTGTTAATTGATGCTTAAGTTTTATGTGGTCTTGATAGTTTTTTGCAATTGTGATCTATAGGTAAATTTCTAGAGACTATTTTACAAATATATTTAAGATTTGTATCACAATTATAGTTACCGTTTATTTTTTGATATATTATGAACTGAAGCCATATTCTATTGTCAAGTATGTTAAACCTGTTTTATGTTTAAGTATCAGACTGTGAATTCAATGCTTGTTTCAATAACACTATCACCCATTTCAACTTTGCAAATGTATGTGAGTATATATATATATATATATATATATATATATATATATATATATATATATATATATATATATATATATATATATATATATATAGTGTGTGTATGTATGTATATATATTATAGTTTTATGGTTATAAAATGCGTGGGAGGGGGCAGTTTATCAGCATAAATTCTGCTGTTTCTACACTGTTTCGACAATGACAGAATGTATTGTCTTGTGCACTTATCTATATGCAGTTCCCTCTCTAATGCTCTAGGATTTAGGGTAGGCCAATTATGTATACGCTTCCTGAAAATTGTAAAGGCCTTTTACTAAAAATGTCGTAGAATTCTAGACAACGCTAATATAATACTTATTGCTTTTGATTTATAGCCTCCAAAGTTAAACTATAGCACATAAGGTAAACATATATGTTTAAATTTGGCCATTTTTCACTGTGCCACTATTGCTATAATGTGCATAATGGAAAGTTAATTTTTCTCCAGAATTTACTTTGTTGGTTTGCTGGTAGCAGTCCAGTGGCTAAGATTCTTACGCTTGATGGTTTAGTCCATAAGATGGGAGTTTTAAAGAAAGTTTCAACTGACTGAATTCATTATACACGAGATTTTACTTATTTAATTATGCATTATACATTTTGCAGCACAACCTTTCATGACTTGGACATTCATAATGTATAGAAATGTATGTACGCTGACACAAATGTTCTTTCCAACTCTGAACACTTTTTATATTACAGAGATGGTTGTAAATAAATGGAACAGTCTCCCATTAGAAGTGCTAGAGACTAATACAGTGAGAGAATTTAAACATGCATGGGATAGACATAAAGCTATTCTGAATCTTACACAAGGTTTGAGTCTTTACATCAGGAAAAATGGGCAGACTTGATGGGCTGAATGTTTTTTATTTTTCATTAAATTCTATGTTTCTATGGATAGCAAGGTTCTTTTAAAAATCGATGCTGCTAACGTATGGTTTGCAGGTGTATAATTCAACTCTAGAACAGAATTCAAAACTAGGTTATTCTGATTGGTGTAAGGATTCATGTTTTATTGTTCAGAATGTTCCATTATTGTTTGCCCAAATCAGTCCCAGGATGTCTATTAATTGTAGCAAACCAGCTATATTATAAAACAGAAACTAGAATGTTACTTTCGCAAAATAGCGAATCACAATTAAACAAAATTTTCGATTCGTCGGGTTTACATACCTTTCTGAATCGACATTTTTATTTTACTGATATATATATTACCTTTTAAGCTGCGTTTACATTAAGTTGGAATGATGCCTGTGTGGAATGCATCTTCTATTTGTATACCATCCTGTTTTATAATAAAAAATATCATTGTTATAGAGGGGGAGTGGGACTAGGGGTCACTCGTTCATTTTTAAAAGTTAATTTCATAGATTAAAACGCATATGTTTTATATTATATTTATATATTATTTGATCATTATGATCAAATGTATATTTTTATCTATGCTAAAAAATATATGTACAATGCCACACCAGTGAAAATTACACAAAGTAATGATATAGCAAATCCATAGGATGTATGTATACACACATGCATATATCCATACATGCTCTATATATCAAGGGACATTATTAAACACTAATCTATATCCACCAGACAAACCAGAAGGCTTGTTCTTTTTACCTGAGAAATCTTGTGGTGCGGCCACAACCACAAGGGATTCTGGAAAGGTGTATGCAAATAAGGTTAAAAATGATCTCCTTCCGCCTCTATATCCACTTCTGGCTGGATGTAGATCTGTGCTTAATAATGCTTCTGCTACCCCTTAAATTTAAATGGAAGGGTTTTCCATCACATTTTCCCCACCATAGCGTTTGTTATTGGTAAATCAAGGGACAGCAAATCATTTTTGTTTTTGTTTCTTCTCTCCTAAAAGCTCCTGGCCCTGATTTCTCAGATGTTTCCACAGGTCTTTAAGTGTCTGGCCTATAAACATACTTCTTGGAGTGTAAGCCTGTTTGCTTTACCTACTGTGCCTCTATATATTTTAAAAGAAAAACATCTTTTAAAGTACAGAACACTACACCACCATAAAAAAAAGACAATTGGTGAACCAATGACAGAATTGGCCTTCAGCAGTCTTTACTATTTGGTATACCAAATTCAATTAGAATAATTGTGTAATATGTAAATAACTGGACCAGTCTTCTAGCTATATACTGTATGTCAATGTGTTATTTTTTCTCTTAATTTATTCTTTTATGAGTTTAAGCTTTTACACATTGAATCACAGTGATTTACAGTAAATAGACTAAAATGATGGTAAATAGCCACAAATCCTAAGAGGTTTTAACACATTTTGCAACATGCTACAAGAAAAAGGACAAAGTGCCAAGAGTTTTAGTAATACTCCTCTACTGGAATTTTCTAATGATTTACGAAAACCTGTCTCCTCCCAATTTATGACATCCAGTTTACATCGAGAGGTGTGACTAGCACTTTTTTGGCACTGTGATATACTTGAAAACGCTCATGGAAGGAGGGCGCTTTTTTGTAGCTAGTTCATCTGTATCTTTTTAACCAGTCCATGCATTTCTGGAGCAATTTTATATTGCCATGTGTTTATAGTTTTAATTTTCGGTTTAAATGATTAAGTTATGATTATAATTACCACCGTTTCTCATGTTTTCTTGTGCACTTTTTCTTAATTTCCTTTCCCTTTTGCTCATAATTAATGTTTTTAATCTGATAAATAACTCATAGTACTTGAGTTTGAAGGAAATATCTCTATTTTTGTATTTGAATGTATGTATAGGAGTTTCTCAGGACTGTTCCAGTATGGTTCTTGTGTTTTTCTAAATAAATCATGTGGCGATCTTGAACATGTCAAATAAAGGTTACATTTTATTGTTGCATTATTATTATTCGTAAAAATGGTAACAGTGCTAAATGTATTGAGTTGTAAAGTAATACCATGCAGTTTTTTTACCATTGAAATATGCCTATCCCACTTTATCTGAAATGATGTCTTTTTTGACCTGTATGTCTGGATGTTTGACCAATTGAAGCACCTTTTAATAGCAAAGTCTAGCTTATGAGCCTGAGTTGCCAGGGATTTTAATTGGCTGAGCATTCAGGTCTTGCAATGGGCATTAAAACTATTCTACCCAGCAACATTTTCTTTAAAAATATGTTTCACATTATTAGTCATTAAGCATTTTATATTTGATAATGAAAATAGCTGTATAGTTGAGATTTTTCCGCCTCATGATGCCATTTTCTTTGGTTGGATTTTGTGTCATAAGTTTCAGCTCATCCAATGCTCATAAATTGTCTTTTATTATGGTCATTATTATGAATGTTACAATGCAAATGTTTTAACGACTTTAATAAGTTATCAGAGAACGCAAGAGGTGTAAAGTTAAAGCCTTTCTAATCAGTATACTTTGCTTATTGTAAATGGTGTTTTGGCCTGTGTAACTAAATTATATTTCAGGTATTTCTGTACCAATAAGGGGCTGATAATCTAAATAAAAATAAATGTTGCATTTTATGCAAGCAGATGTGTCTTTTTTTTTTTTTTTTTTTAATTGTATTTTATAATGCAATATGCATATTTATTTCTTCATTCTTTTGAAGTGGTTGACTTAAATAGATTTATTAATGCACTAATGCACTGCTTAAACCTATTTTTTTTGTAGTTAAAGTAGCTTTAGCCAGTGGGGAAACTACCGGGGTGGGAGGGGTCGCGACTGCGACCAGGCCCTGGAGTTCTGCCAGTCAGGGGGGCCCAAGGGGTGCTGAGCGGTCATTTTCAGAGGGTAGATAGTGAGAAGGGGAGGGTAGGGAGAGGGTAGATAGTGAGAAGGGGGGTAGGGAGAGGGTAGATAGTGAGAATGGGGGGTAGGGAGAGGGTAGATAGTGTGAGAGGGGGGGTAGGGAGCGGGGGTAGATAGCCTGAGAAGGGGGGAGAGGGCGAAGTTGGTGTGAGATTCCCTTAGCAGATTCTCGCACCGGGGCCCTGAGGCTTCTAGTTATGCCCATGGCTTTAGCACTTAAAACACATTTGTTTGTTCAAGACTTCTGATGTCCCAAGGTTTGTCAAGTCTTGCCATATAATATACATTTACACACTTCTACACCATACAGTAACACACACACACTAACATTCTTTGCTCATGTACACACATGCTAACACCATACACACTCATGCTTATGCCATACTATCACATAAACACCATATACGATAGCACCACACTCTTATACACATGCATGCACACACACTATACATATACGAAATTACACACTGTAGCACTATGGACACATTCACACTGAATCTAGCACTACAATACAGTAGACATACTGACTATACATTTACACACACTGACTCTAGCACTATACATACACATACTTACTGATACTACAAACATACACAGACTGACTCCTGCTCATTAATGACCAAAGTTTTTTGTGATTTGTGCCCTATGTGTGTGTGTTTTGATCAGGACAAGTTAGGGGCTTCGTTTAAAATCATAGAAATACATACCGTATTTGCTCGATTATAAGACGACCCTGATTATAAGACGACCCCCCAAAATCTGAATATTAACTTAGGAAAAAAAGAAAAAGCCTGAATATAAGACGACCCTAAAGGAAAAAAGTTTTACCAGTAAATGTTAATTCATGTAAACTATTTTTTTTAATAAAAGCTATGATTGAGAAAAATATTTTTTTTTTGTTTTTATTTCTTGTATTTTCCAACCTGTCCCCCAGTTACGCACATCTGCCCCCAGGCTTGCCACACCAATATGGCACTGTGGCCCATGATATCCCTTTTAACCCTCTATATGCCACTGTGCCCCATGGTATGCCTTTTGACCCCCTATGTGCCACTCTGCCTCCAGAAATGCCTTATACCCCTATATCCCATTCTGGCATTTAGGGGGTTAAAATGCATATTATGGGGCAGAGTGGCATATAGGGAGGTATAAGGCATTCCAGGAGGCAGAGTGGCATTAAGGGAGTTAAAAGGCATTATATAGAGCACTCTGCCTCCAGAAATGCCTTATACCCCTATATGCCACTTTGGCATTTAGGGGGTTAAAAGGCATATTATGGGGCAGAGTGGCATATAGGGAGGTATAAGGCATTTCAGGAGGCAGAGTGCACTATTAAATGCCCCCTTAACGCCACTCTGCCTCCTGAAATGCCTTATACCTCCCTATATGCCACTCTGCCCCATAATATGCCTTTTAACCCCCTAAGTGCCAGAGTGGCATATAGGGGTGTAAGGCATTCCAGAAATGCCCTACACACACACACACACACACACACACACACACACACACATACACTTACTTACCGGTGCTTCCAATTTCCTGCTGTATTGCCGGGGCAGCGGGTTGACGTCTCATTCCGCGGCAGCCGGAAGGAGGTGGAGTTGGCAGCGGGGGTTTGTATGCGTCCGTCGCAAATACCTTCCCCGGCTGTCAGAGATCAGGAACTCTTGAACTCTGATCTCTGACAGTCGGGGAAGGTATTTGCGACGGACGCATACAAACCCCCGCTGCCAACTTCACCTCCGGAAGCACCGGTAAGTGTGTGTGTGTGTGTGGGGGGGGGGCGACGACAGGAGGATCCAGGTCCCCTGCAGCGGTGCGGGGGATCTGGATCTTAGTCTCCTAATCAGACCTCTATTTGAGGTCTGATTAGAAGACGACCCCGATTATAAGACGAGGGGTATTTTTCAGAGCATTTGCTCTGAAAAAAACCTCGTCTTATAATCGAGCAAATACGGTAATATAAATTAGGGATATGTAACAAATGATAAAATAAAAAAATATATTGCGTACAATTTGACTTAAGATTTGTTAATCTTAATATTTGATAACATCTCTTTATTATAGTAATACCCTACATCATTTTTTAATGTCCATCCATTATATATTTCCCTTTGTTTTATTTATATATATAGATATATATATATATATATATATATATATATATATATATATAATATATCAGGCCCTAAGGAAGTGTTGGTAGTGCATAGTTAATTGCTGTTTCCTTCTATGCACAAGAACTCTAATTCTACTAATTTCCCAGGCTCTTTTCTGTTTGGAACACTGCAATGGAGGGGGCTTACAGTGATACTTAACGCGATTCATCTTCTCTTCAATTTAACAGTTTTCCCCGAAATATACACGTTGCTGCTCGTTTAACTTGGAGCGACTTTTGTGAGTTTGTCATCTACTTTTCTTTTTAATTTGATGTATACAGATTTACACTATGCCTCTTTTTATTAATTTTTTAGGTATTATTCATTACTGCGGATATATTGTAAGTTGTATTTTATTTTTTATGTCTTTTTAATGCTGGGTGTTTTCACAGTCTTTGTCATCTGGGGCAGGGTTATCATTTTGTTTTATTTGCAGTGGGTTTTGCACACTGTTGTTATCTTAGCAGCAGGAATTCACATTTCTCTTTTTTGGCCATTTGTAATTTTTAATTTGTAATTCCCTTTATAATTTCCTTGACTTACTCACACTTGGTAGTGTCAACAGGGAAGATGTTTCTGCTGCTACAAAACATTCCTGATGTATAGGAATATCTTGCCACCTTTTGTATTGAAGTCTATAACATCATGAAGGGTTTACATAAGGAAACATCAGGCAGACTACATGGGCTGTTCTTCATCTACCATCAATTTATATTTTTAATGGTAGAATATATTTTCGAACATTCAGATAAAAAAACGGATCTATGATGATCTGGGCGACTCATAAACCTTCTATAAGGTAAGTGTCAATGCAGATAGCTCTACCCTGAAAAGATAAGGTAACAAGAAAGGAAAGCCCTGCAACAGTTAACTTTCCAGTTAACCATGCAACGTAAAACACACAGACACTCTAGTGGTCATGGACTAGTTAAAAAATAAATAGGCATGATACCATAAGAAAGCTTCTTTCTATGTGGGTACTTGGGACTTACCTGTTTATACACAGGAGGGCTGGCATCTTCTGGCCTGGGAGGCAGCCAAATGGCCCCATCGGTTCCTTGCCTCCCCCTTTGGTAACTCAGAGACTCTGGCACACACATACAAACTCTCACACTCATGCTAACACATGTTCACAATCTGTCACACTTACACATGCATGCTAACCCCAATTGCTAGGAGTCAGCCAACCCAGGCACCCACATAAATCTTTCAATTGTGCATCAGCATCATGGGCTATATTGTTTATAACTTCCTTCAATGGTTTTATTTTTATAGGTTTACCTATATCCAGACATTGGTCCTTCATCCAAGTGCAACACTCAGTTTAACAAATCAATATTTGTGGAAGTTTTATCTATTATAAAAACTCTATTCATTACCTCTATTCCCCATCCTGTCCAGGAAGGAAACCATGTCCATGCCTTATTTGCATTAGAGAATAAATGCTCACCAGATTTGAGTAGCTGAGCCAAATACCCCAGAGCATATGTTCTAAAGGGACATGATGACGTGAATCACGTGCACACATGAAGTGTCTGAGGCAGCCTGACGTGGGCATCAAGTACTTGCACCTTCAGATTCCGGCATCATCACCTCTGTTAACTCGAAGAGGAGGTGCTGATAAGTGACATAACGTCTGATTTAATCCACAAAGACCAAGAAGTAACAAGGCCCTGTTAAAGAGAAATACAGAGGGCAGAATAATAGCACTGAGTAGAGCACTGAAGGTATGAGGCTTATTCTCTGCAGTTTACGTTAATCAAGTTTGGGAGCTTTTATACCTTTTTACTCTGTTTCTATCAACTAGTCTTATATTACAACATATTCTTAAATTCAGATTTAACATAGAAACATAGAAAGTGACGGCAGATAAGAACCAGTAGGCCCATCCAGTCTGCCCAACCTCTGAGTACTTTCCTTTAGTACTTGCCCTTATCCTATATCTAACTTGGCCTTATGCCTATCCCATGCTTGCTTAACCCCTTAAGGACAATGGGCGGTCCCTAAACCCATTGAAAACAATGCATTTTGAGACGTACATGTATGGGCTTTGTAATTAAGGGGTTAAATGACTTTACTGTATTAACATCTACCACTTCTGCTGGAAGGCTATTCCATGCGTCCACTACCCTTTCCGTAAAGTAATATTTTCTGATGTTACCATTAAACCTTTGCCCCTCTAGTTTATGGTTATGTCCTCTTGTTGTGGTAGTATTTCTCCTTTTAAATAAACTATATTCCTTTACCTTGTTGATTCCCTTTAAGTATTTAAATGTTTCTATCATATCCCCCCTGTCACGTCTTTTTTCCAGGCTATATAGGTTAAGATCCTTTAACCTGTCCTGGTAAGGTTTATCTTGTAATCCATAAACCATTTTAGTAGCCCTTCTCTCCAACATTTCTATATCCTTCTGGAGATACGGTCTCCAGTACTGTACACAATACTCCAAGTGAGGTCTCACCAGTGATCTGTACAACGGCATGAGCACTTCCCTCTTTCTACTGCTAATACCTCTTGCTATACAACCAAGCATTCTGCTAGCATTACCTGCTGCTCTACTGCATTGTCTGCCTACCTTTAAATCCTCAGAAATAATTACCCCTAAATCCCTTTCCTCACACGTTGAGGTTAGGACAGTATCAAATATTCTATACTCTGCCCTTGGGTTTTTATACCCCAGGTGCATTACTTTGCATTTATCTACATTAAATGCCAATTGCCACAGCTCTGACCATTTTTCCCGTTTACCTAGGTCATTTGCCATTTGGCTTCTTCCTCCAGGCACATCAACCCTGTTACAAATAACAGTGTAGATAGAAGATCCAGCTCCACAAATAAGGGTTTAAAAATTCTAAATTTAATTAGACCAGTTAAAACATGATAGACAAAAAAAGAGAAAAAAAGAGATGTGCTCAAGTGATTGAGAAAAAATACGCCAACGCGTTTCAAACCTTAAGGTTCTTAATCATGGCTTAAATGTATGTTGCTGCTACTGCACCTTATATATAAATGACTTTGTCTAGAGATTGATCTATGTTCATGCCCCTTCGTTAACCCATAATTAGTCTGCACAGGGAGCGGGTGCAATTGATACAAATCAAAACCAAATCAAAGGAGCGGGTGCAATTGATACAAATCAAATCAAAAGCAAATCAAGGGAGCGGGTGCAATTGATACAAATCATGGTACACATGGAAATTTTACACCGGGTGATGATTCCGGTACGTATAACAAATGAAAAAGATTCAACTTAATAATATATTATATATAAAACGTAATAAATATGTGCTAGGTCATTTCTATAATTCATGCCCAAAGGAAATCTCGTGTCAAGGCATAAAATCCAAAAAGCTTCCCTTAGGCGAAGAGCACAGGACCAATCTCCTCCCCTTTTAGGGGGGTGAACGCGTTCTATGCCTATTACTTCTAAATTTGTTGTGTTACCATTATGTATTTCACCGAAATGTTTGGATAAACCAGACATGGATCGTAGCGAAGAAAGAGCTGTATCTAAATTATGTATGTGTTCATATATGCGTCTTTTAAACTTTCGGGTAGTGCACCCGACATATTGTACATTACATGAAGTACATGTTGCTAAATATATGACATGCGTTGTATCACAATTGATGAAAGTTTTTATAGAGTAGCTTTTGCGATTACTTAGTGACCTAAACAAATTAGTTTTCTTGATGTAACTACACAAGTTGCACCTGGGTTTAGAGCATTTGTAACATCCTTTAAGATGTAACCAACTGCGTACATTATCACTGGTTGAAAAGTCACTAGGAGACAATTGATTACGTAGTGTACAGCCTCTTTTCGCTACTACTTTAACACCATTTCTGAGAATCTCACTGAGGATATCATTTTCATAAAGCACCGGTAAATGCCTGATTAAAATATCCTTTATGTGTGTGAACTCAGTGCTATATGCAGTGGAAAATGTAAAATGCTTTGGATCATAATTAGCGTTTTTTTGGGGCTTATAGGATGAAACATCCGAATCTATGGTGAATTATATATCACTACGTTTTTTTGAGCTTACAATATTTTGGGCTCTATTTAATATGGTATTAGAGTAACCTCTTCTTCTGAGTCTATTGGTAATGTCATTACATGTGATGTCATAACTCAATTCATTTGAAGAGGCTCTTTTTGCACGAATACATTCACCTACAGGGAGATTACGAATTACATGTCGAGGGTGGCAACTGGAAGCATGTAATGTACTGTTCCCAGACGTGGGTTTACGGAACAAAGACGTGACCACCTTGGCTCCAACCACGTCACCAGTTAAACAAAGATCTAGAAAATTAATGGTATTACCACCCCATTCTAATGTAAATTTGAGATTTAATTCATTAGAATTAATATGATGACGTCAGCATCGAGGTTTGAAGGAGGGATCTGGGGACAGTGCTGCCGTCCGGCATCATGATGCCCAACGGAGCACTGATCCTCAGTATACGGTACTCACCCGCTCCCGGTCCAGCGGCGTTCCTTCTGTCGGTATTGATGGGGGCGCGGCTGGACGGGTCCGGAGGCGGAGTTCTGGGAGATTGCCCAGAACTGTGATGACGCGGTCCAGGGGGCGGAGCTTGTAAGGGCGCCAAGTTTAAAAACCGAGGAACTGCTTCATTTCGGTACCTTGTTGTGGTCTGAGTATCCAGAGTTTTTGCTGCTGATATTATTGCTTTAGTTTTTGACCCTTGCCTGCCTGACGATTCTTTTGCCTGCCGATTCTGTACCTTATCCTGCTTATCCTGGTTACCAGTTTTTTGGCTCGTCTGATTACCCGCTTTGTTACCGACCTGGCTCGTCTGATTACCCGCTCTGTTACCGACCTGGCTCGTCTGATTACCCGCTCTGTTACTGACCTGGCTCGTCTGATTAACCGCTCTGTCACCGACCCGGCTATCCTGTGCACCTTACCGGAATTAACCCCGGCTCAGCTCCTTTTGCCTACCGGCTCCGGCTGTCAGGGCTTCTGCACCTTGTTCACCAGCTCGGCCCTTAATTTATCCACCTGCATCGGGCCTCCTCACTGTTGGAATCATCCCAGCCTCCACTCCCTGTCTCTAAGGGTCTCCCTTTGTGAGGGGTTTTGTGGCAGAAGAACTTCTGCGGTGAGTGCCTAGTGTTCGTGGTCGTGACAGGGTATAGAGATCATTCCTTTCTCAGTGAAGACTCAAATGATCAAATGATCTCCCCGAGCACATAAGAGGAAGAAATTGCTTGTCACTTCATCACGCATAGCAGAAATGCTAGACCAACAATACCTAACTAAAAGAAATGAAGTCACCAAATTATCTTAAGTTATGTCAACTCTGCTGCTGTAGCCCATCTGCTTCAAGGTTCGATGTGTTGTGCGTTCAGAGATGGTATCCTGCATACCTTGGTTGTAACAAGTGGTTATTTGAGTTACTGTTGCCTTTCTGTCATCTCGAACCAGTCTTCCCATTCTCCTCTGACATCAACAAGGCATTTTTCCACAACTGCCGTGCACTGGATATTTTTTTTTTTAGGACCATTCTCTGTAAACCCTAGAGATGGTTGTTTATGAAAATCTCAGTAGGTCAGCAGTTTCTGAAATACTCAGACCAGCCCGTCTGACACCAACAACCATGCATGTTCAAAGTCCCCTAATTCCCTTTCTTCCCCTTTCTGATGCTCGGTTTGAACTTCAGCAAGTTGTCTTGACCACGTCTACATGCCTAAATGCATTGAGTTGCTGCCATGTGATTGGCTGATTAACTATTTGTTTTATCTAGCAATTGAACAGATGTACCTAGTAAATATGAATGTCTACACGCTGGGTATCTTTTCCTACGGCGGTAGTAGTAGTTAAGTTGAGAGTATCAGTAAATGCTCATTGGCTTGAAAATAATTTTATTGGTTTGTGAACCAATACTTTGAGGTTTCCAGAGAGGTTTTCTGACTATGTAAGTATTAGAAAAATAAATGTCCCTTAGAATTGCATTGTTAAATTTTCAAGGTTTAATTCCCCTCAGAAAAGAGGATGCTTCATAAGAGTTGGTATCAAACAGAGTGAAATTTGATAGGATTAATGATGCCCTTTATACATTTTTAAATATATATGCTCCGTTTGTAAATGATGTAGTGTTGAAGCTGGTGAAAGTCCTATGTGGTATGTTATGGTGATTTTAATTTTACTACATGACAGGAGGCTTCATATTTTTCTTATCTTTCTTTACTCACTCCTAACAGCAGCACTTAAACTTTTGAACCAATAAAAACATCCTTGGTCTATAAAGACCCCTGTTCCAGGTCACTCATCCTCTTTCTTGCTGCTCCTAGACAACAACACAGGTCAGAATATTGTCCCTGTGTCATTTATTGTCATCTTCTTCTATATTTTTGTGGTGTTTTTGATTATTTATAATTGTTTGCTTATTGCTAATTGGTACCTTTGATTATCTCTCCTTTTTTTTTTTTCCTTTCTACCTCTGGGTCTCATTTCACCCCGTTATATGTTTTGTTGTTTGGAGCCTTTGGCTCCGTTTATTGGTTTGTCTGTTGCTGTTTTTTTACCTGCTTGCCTTTCTTGTGCTGTTCCTTGTTGGCTGGCTTTGCGGTGTTCGCATTGCCTCTCTTCTTTTCCGCGTGTCGGCTGCCTGGAGAGTCTCGCAAGAGCGCAATAGCTCTCGGCGGCCAATTTGTTGGTTCCTGTCTGTTTTCTTTTTTGTAGCCAGACATGGCAGCCGGTCTGCCATTTTATTGGTGTCACTGGCGTCTTTCAATTAAATTGGTTTTCTTATGTTCATTTTTCTTGTTTTTTCGTTTTTTTTTCTACTAGGTTTAGGGATACTCTCCTGCTCTATTCATAATCATGTCTATTTTATGCTATCTTTCCGTTTTCACAGCTGTCAAGGGTGAACTCTGCAGCTCATCAAGTCTGTTTGCTACGTCTACTCATTATAGTTAAGTCTTAAGGTTGCTGGTTCTATGCCCTGTGGGGCAAGATATATATATATATATAAAAAAAATATTGGAAGGGCAGGCGTCCTCCCTCTGGAACGTCTAAGGGCAAGGCTCCCGTATTATCCTCACGGAAACCTTCGGGTTTAGAGATGACTACTCGCCCTCTTACTTCGGACGATGAAGACTACTCAGGCTTACCGCTGATGGTGCTTGACACCTGGCAGGCGGGGGACAATTCGGCATCTGAAGATGACAGTTTTGAGGTGTTCCCCTTCTATGGGGATTACGTTGTGGATGGGGCGGATTGTGGATGGGGCAGAATATGACTGTTCTGCCAAAGATGAGATTTTGCGGGATAGCAATGGCCAACCCCTGTTTGACCCACGTACTAGCCAACATCCCCAATCCTCAGAGTGGACACTCCCAGACCACTTGACACAATATGTGCTTTTTTGGGGTCAGAGAGCTTTGGACAAAGAGGTCCACATTGAAGGCTGAATGTCCCAGACCTGTCCTCCTGGATAAGGTGTTAGCTATTTTTGACAACTCGGTGGGCGTACTTACGGCCAGGTCAGGCAGAGATCCCAGGAAAGGAAACGAGAAGGGGTTACGGGCAACTCAAGATAAGTTGCTAGATGTGTATGACCTGCTATCACGGATTCTCCTTCTGGCAGACAAGGCCATTGCTCAAGGTTCATCCCTGGACACAGCAGACGTCAGGGAATGGGCTTTGAGATTGGTCTGTCTCCTGGGAAACGCCAATACGGCATTATGTACCGAACGGAGAAAGGCGGCTCTTACCCGTATTAACCCGAAATTAATTGCGCTAGCTCCTAAAGAGCTGGGACCGAAAGCGGATGGTCTTCTGAAGGATTGTCAGGAACTGGGTAAGCAGTTCGGGTAGGAGCCCAGTCGCAGGGGATACTTGGGGTTCCGTCTGTACCCCACAATGCCTCATAGCCAAGGGAAGATACAGACAGGCGCAAAGAAAGACATCACAGGATACTATGATATAGGCTATATTGAGGGAACTGGCAAGAGAAGTAAATACAGGCAATGTCTGTGTGGCTGGAAAACCCGATGGCAGGGTGCACGGCAGGAATCCCACTGGCAAGGTTGACGCACGGCAGGAATCCCACTGGCAGGGCTGGCGCACGGCAGGAATCCCACTGGCAGGGCTGACGCACGGGAGGAGGCCCACTGGCAGGGCTGACGCACGGCAGGAGGCCCACTGGCAGGGCTGGCGCACGGCAGGAGGCCCACTGGCAGGGCTGACGGCAGGAAGCCCACGGGCAGTCGGCTGGGGAGCCCACTGGCAGGGCACTCGGCTGGAAGCCAGGAACAATTCAGGATCAGGTACAAGTCAGGATCAGATACAGGGCCAGAGCAAAATGGTCCTATAACTTCAATACAAAGGCCCTGACTGAAGGGCAGGTTTATAAAGTTAAGGTAATCCAGGTAACAAGGCCCACCTGCTTGCACTAACGAGGTCTGGGTGCTCCAGAGAGAAACGGGCGGCCACTATTCAGAAACACATCAACCTGTTTAATTCGCTGAACAAGGCACAGCTTTCTCTACAGGGGTGTTTTTGGATGGCAAGGGGCCCGTGCCGCCAGCCGATTTTGGCCCTCAGGCCCCAGATATATCCAACAATCTGCCAACAACTTTCCAGGATACTCGTCAAGAGGTTAATCATTTCCCTACCAGAGGGCTCAGTTCAGAGGCTGTAACCCTAGAGGACGTGGAAAATCTTGTTTCCCAACCGGTAAGTCAACCATGTTTTCCCTGGGCTTGGCAAACCCTTACTTCAGATCCCTGGGTCCTTCTGACATCCCAAGGGTATGTTATAGATTTCTTCACAGAACCGGTTCAACAGGTCGGACCTCCATCCATGGGGGTGTCCTTAGACCAGCAAATTCTGATAGATGCAGAGATTTAATCTCAATTCGACCAAGGGCGCTGTGGAGTTAGCTCCGTCAGGGGACTTTTTTTCAGCAATATTTTTCTGGTCAAGAAAAAGTTGTGAGAATTCCGGTGATAAATCTCAAAGACCTCAACGCTTTTGTGATTTATCGGCATTTCAAGATGGAGGTGATCCATCTGCTCCACAACTGTCTCCAAAAGACGATTGATTTACCCGCCTAGATCTCAAGGACGCTTGCTTGTCGGTTTCCGATCACGACAGTGTGTGTCAGGAACTGGGTCCATACAGACGACTGTAATGACCCAGAGCTCCCAAAGGTGGAGTCCAGGAGCTATTGCACAGTAGCGGAGTTAGACAGGGCCTGGTGCAGGGCGACTGTACTCACCCGGGTGTTGAGGACATAGGGTTGTGCAGCCACATTCCAGCGCCCTGACATAGCAGCGGATGTTGTCAGAACAGAGCAGAACTTGAGATATCCTGCAGGCACCCTGGAGCAGGCGTGAAACATAGCACTGGAATCATGTGCAGGATGCTGCAGGCTGGGAGAATGGAAGCTAAGCTGAGTACAGGAGAAACATAGCAAGTAAGGGGGACAGAGCAAGGAGCATAACATACAAGGCATACATAAATACAAGACTAGCCTAGGACTATGTGATAATAATTGGAGATTCCGTCACATCTTATGGCCATAGTATGCTTAGCTCACCACTACGCTAAAGTACTCTAATTTTCGGTGGGTCCTAGCACTAAGCCCTGCCTACAGAGGTGCTAAACAAACTAAACATGAAATCTAAACACATATCAGGGAGACATACTTGAAGACTGCAGACTGAGACAAACATAACAGGTGGGGCACACCTTATAAAGGAAACTGAAGCAAAGAGCAGAACAAGAATCAAGGAATCAGAGGTTCAGGACAGAACATACAGAAATCCAGAAATGAACCACAGCAAGACAGGGAAACAAAAGACATGCATCTCCACAGCCTGGATGGGGCCTGACAGAGTGCCACCTTTTTCTAAAATTCCGTTGGAGGAATCAGAATTGCCAATTCACCTGTCTACCAGTCGGCTTGAGTTCTGTGCCATGGTGCTTCACAAAATTGCTGAAACCGGTTATGGCACATCTCAGGGGCAAAGGTTTCAGATGCATAGTCTAACTCGACAATCTGTTATTCTTCTGCAACAACGCATCCAGGATTGTTTATCAAACAAGTCAGCTCTGAGTCCGGCTCAGGTGGTACGGTTCCTGGGTTTCAAAACCGATTCGATCCAATGCAGTCTCTGATTATCCCGGACAAAAATCACGGCCATCAGAAAGGAACTGAGATGAGCAGTCCTCTTGGAATATATTTCTGTTCGTCACCTGGCACGGATTGATGGGCTTCTCTCTTCTCTGTTTCTCATTATCGAGCCATGCAGAGGCTGAATGCATCTTTTCTCAGGAAAATTCCATCTTATGATCAGATGATTCCCATCAGCTCGGAAGTCAAGACAGAATTGAATAAGTGGATTCATCATATCGAGGCGTGGAATGGCACGGCCATATTCGGGCCATCCCCAGACTTCATTCTGGAGTCAGACGCGAGCTTCTGGGGTTGGGGTGCGTCATGCTCAGAGGGAGCAACAGGCGGTCCCTGGTCTATGGCGGAGGACGGTCTGCACATCAACTGTCTGGAGTTGATTGCCAGTTCGTTCGCCATTCGCGGCTTCACAAACCATCTCTCGGATTGTTGCATTCTGCTTCGCATGGACAATATATCCGCTGTTCAGTACATCAACAGATTGGGCGTAGCTCGCTCCAAAGTTCTTTCTGAAGTGACCAGAAAGATATTCCAGTTTTGCTTTTGGCGCACCATCACACTTCAAGCGGCGTATCTTCCGAGCGGGACCAACCTGTCCTCTTGTCATTGGAGGGACACCAGCGATTGGACCCTTCACGAGACTATTTTCGTGAATCTTTGCGGACCTGTTCGCCTCCCGTTGAATTGTCGTCTCCCGACTTCTTCAGTTCGCTACCAGATCTGGATTGCTCGGTGGACGTGTTTCTTCGCTTCTGGCCTTCCCAAGGGGCGGATGCGCTCCCTTCATTTGCCATGATACCAAGAGTTGTTCATCAGGTTCGGCGACAGGGAGTCTCCATTCCCGATCCCGAGCTTGGTTCCCGATCTTTTAGACCTAACGTTCAGGGACCCGTTACTTCTCCCGTCTTTCTCCAATCTCCTGCGGGATCCGCTAGGGAATCCCCACCCTCTCCTGTTGGAGCAGCACCTCACTTTAGTGGCTTGGGCAGTTTCAGGGGATCTTGGGATGTCAGTGGCCTATTGCAGGCAACCAAAGAGCTCCTTTGAGATTCGTGGGCCCTGGGATGCTACATGGCCGCTTGGAATCTCTGGAGTGATTGGTGTCTGGAACAGGACTGCGATCCCTTAACGTCACCTGTGCCCACCATCTTAAACTTCTTATCTCATAGATTTTCTCAGGGTATACCTTTCTGCTCTCCGAACGTGACCAGATCTTGGCAGCTTACATTCCGGTTAATGGGAATCCAGTGGGTCAACATCCGTTGATATGTCGGTTACTTGGAGGTATTAAGTTGGCCCGGCCTCCTCAACCTAAATATACTTTCTTGCGGGATATTAATGTGGTTTTGAGATTTCTTGAAGGTTGGCCAAAGAATGATAGGTTGTCTTTACGGCAATTGTCCGCTAAATTAACCCTCTTGTTGTGCTTGATATCATTGCGTGTTTCGGATGTTCGGGCTTTTGACTTTGGCGGGTTCACGTTTACTCCAGAGGGTGTTACCTTTTCCCTTTCCCGTAGAACTAAATGTGTTTCTACATCAGTGTCCTACCCATTTTTTAGTCAGTCTCGTAGGTTATGTGTAGCTAAGGTCTTACATCACTATACCCCCTTAAGAGCATCTGCATCATGTCAGCTTCTGATTTCTTATGTTCAACCACACAAACCAGTCTCAACTACTACTTTGGCATGTGGGATCCGGTGGATTTTGTCTTTAGCGGGGGTCGATCATTCTTTTGGGGCACATTCAGTGCATGGCGCAGCGGCCTCTTGGGCGTTTCTTGTGAGAGCTTCGTTAGTTGATATCCCTAGTTCAGCTGATTGGTCGCGGGAAGACACTTTCCGCACCTTTTATGCAGAAAATTTAAGTAAAATTGAAGATTATGCTAGTTTTAGTGTACCCATAATCTTAATTTTAATAATGACAGGAGGCAAATATTTTGCTTATCTTTCTTTACTCACTCCAAACAGCATCACTGAAAGAGTTACATTTTTAAACCAATAAAAACATCCTTAGTCTATAAAGACCCCTGTTCCCGTTCACTCCTTCTCTTTCTTGCTGCAGAAACGGACCCGCCAACCAGAAACTCGAACGGACCAAAACCTCCTCGCCAGACTAAGCTGAATCTAAACATCAGAAAACTCGAGGCTGAAGCATCTTGTCCTATGAACTCTGTCTTCTTGACCCAAAGAAACACAAAGAAACCCATTCATGTCTTCCGGCACTCTCCCGGACCCTCTTGCAGGAAAACTAAATCATGCTGGGAGAAAAACTAAAGGTGATCAGAAAATAGTGAATTGAAAAAACAAACCCAAAAAAATGTTTGTTTTTTTTACACTCAAAATACCAACATAAATATAAAAGAGCATATAAGGAAAAACCAATGTCTCCATGGTAAATAGAAAAATAACAATCAAGAACATACCAAAACACAGATCCATCAACAACAACAAACACAACCCAAAACAAAGGGACCAGGGTGGGAAAATATTTGCCTCCTGTCATTATTAAAATTAAGATTATAGGTACACTAAAGATAGCATAATCTTCAATTGTGTAGCAGGCCTAAAAAAGATAGATCTAAAAAACCAACAAAATCTCAACCTTCCTACTTTTCCCCATTGCAAAAATTGCTTTCTTTGACTGTTGAAAAATATAGTATCCACAGAAATTACTTTTTTTTTTTCTTTCTTCATGTTCACCAAGGATATACTTGTATTGATTTATTTTTAATGCAATCTCACTTTGGAATACCGTATTTGCTCGATTATAAGACGACCCTGATTATAAGACGACCCCCCAAAATCTGAATATTAACTTAAGAAAAAAAGAAAAAGCCTGAATATAAGACGACCCCAAAGGAAAAAAGTTTTACCAGTAAATGTTAATTCATGTAAACTATTTTTTTTAATAAAAGCTATGATTGAGAAAAAGATTTTTTTTGTTTTTATTACTTGTATTTTCCAACCTGCCCCCCAGTTACGCACATCTGCCCCCAGGCTTGCCACTCCAATATGGCACTGTGGCCCATGATATGCCTTTTAACCCTCTATATGCCACTGTGCCCCATGGTATGCCTTTTGACCCCCTATGTGCCACTCTGCCTCCAGAAATGCCTTATACCCCTATATCCCATTCTGGCATTTAGGGGGTTAAAATGCATATTATGGGGCAGAGTGGCATAAGGGAGGTATAAGGCATTTCAGGAGGCAGAGTGGCATTAAGGGAGTTAAAAGGCATTGTATAGAGCACTCTGCCTCCAGAAATGCCTTATACCCCTATATGCCACTCTGCCATTTAGGGGGTTAAAAGTCATATTATGGGGCAGAGTGGCATATAGGGAGGTATAAGGCATTTCAGGAGGCAGAGTGCTCTATTAAATGCCCCCTTAACGCCACTCCAGAAATGCCCTATGCCCCCATTTAACACACACACACCCTATACCCCCATTTAACTAACTAACACACACACACACTCTCTCCCCCCCTCTCTCACCCCCCTTCCCCCGCTCCCCCCCCTCTCTTACCGGTGCTTCCAACAGGGGGTTGACATCGCCTTCTGCTGCAGCTGGAAGGAGGTGTGGCTAGCAGCGGGGGTTTGTATGCTTCCGTCGCGTATACTTTCCCTGGCTGTCAGAGATCAGCTCTCTGATCTCTGACAGTCGGGGAAGGTCTATGCGACGGACGCAGACAACCCCCGCTGCTAGCCACACCTCCTTCCGGCTGCAGCGGACGTTGTCTACGCGAATCGCGTAGACGTCAACCCGCTGCCCCGGCAACACAGCAGGAAGCAAGGAAGCACCGGTAAGTGTGTGTATGATGGGGGGGGGTCGGGTGAGACAGGAGGATCCAGGTCCCCTGCAGCGGTGCGGGGGATCTGGATCTCAGTCTCCTAATCAGACCTCTATTTGAGGTCTGATTAGAAGACGACCCCGATTAGAAGACGAGGGGTATTTTTCAGAGCATTTGCTCTGAAAAAAACCTCGTCTTATAATCGAGCAAATACGGTAAATAGTAGAAACAAATATAGGGTCTGTATCATGGTCGGACCACGCACCTTTATATTTTATATGCTCAGTTATTTTGCGGAGTACAGCATTCCTATTTTGAAGTTACTGATCCCTGTTATCGAACCCGGCTATTCCTTTGACTCTTCTGCCTTCCATTGTCCGGAGCTTGGCTACTAAACGGCTCTCCTTTATTATTGGTGTACCGACCCTGGCTATTGAATCTAACTACGCTGATCTCCGTGAACCTGACCTCGGCTTTGTGTACCGGACTACACTTCTCTCCATGATCCTGACCCCAGCTACGTGTACTGGTATATGCTGCATTTAGTTTACCTGACCCTGTTTCGCTTCCTGATCTGAGTTTTCCTGCATACCAGACTCCTCCCTCTCCCCCAACCTAACACCGTAGCAGAGGAGTGTTCAGAATCTGACTCATACAATAGTCAGAGTGCATCGGCTTTGGTGTTTTTTGTACCCAAACGGTACGTTATGTGAAGTTGAAACCTCATAAAGAAGAGAGCCCATTGGGCCTGGCGAGGACATAATCTCTTAGCTTTCTTTAGGTATTCAAGGTTGCGGTGTTCTGTGAATACTGTGACAGAGTGATGTGCTACCTCAAGGCAATGGTGCCACTCTTTCAAGGCCAAGAGTTCCCAGTCACCTACACTATAGTTGACCTCAGCCCGGGGTTAGTCGCTTGGAAAAGAACGATATGGGATGAAAGAAGTCTTTTTGACCCTGATGCTGTGAAAGAATAGCTCCTACCTCACTTTGAGGCATCCACTTCCAAAAAATAGGCTTTCTTGGGATTGGGAATAATCAGGACTGGAGCCAAGGTGAACCTCTGTTTTCGGGGTTTCGAATGCCTTTTGGGCTTGGGGGTCCAAAGAAACGGAGTTTGTTTTCTAGTTAATGCAGTGATTGGCTGTACTACGCGGGAAAAACTGTTGATAAACCTTTGGTAGAAGTTAGCAAAGCCTATGAACCTCTGTACGGCTTTTACTGATGTAGGTACAGGCCATTGGAGGATGGTGGTTATTTTCTAAGGAGCTATCTCTATTCTTCCCGGTGTGATCAGATATCCCAAGAACTCCACCTTAGTGGTCTCGAATATGCATTTGGATAATTTGGCCGGACTTAATAAAACTTCCATTTACCAATTGGACAGTTAAAGGGCTGTTTTTAATTTGTGTTGTTTTGAGCCAGCGTGATTTCTAGAAAGCTCACTGGCTCCCGAATCGATGATAGTGTTGAGTGAGGTTTTCTTATTTCTCCACTGTAACGAGACCGGGATAGATAAGTGACGAGCAGTGCCACTCAATAATACAGGAGTGAGCAGGGAACTTGTCTTACCTCACGCTGCTAACTTGGTACACTCACGGACTATACGTCCAGATATCCTGCAGTACATGCACAAGTTTTCTCTTCTTGTTCTGGATGAATCAGCCTCAGACAAGGGTCCTCTGGTCAGTCTGATCTGCATGGGTTCTTCAACGGTCATGGTAGATGGAGATCCTGAGGTAGCATTCGGAGGACGAGTATGAAAAGTTAGGACCTGGTAGAAGCTAAGCCTGGTAGAGAAGCACGTTCAAATCTATGTTCACAAAGTCGTCTGTCCATCTGTGTCACCAAATGTATCATGGCTTCCAGGGTGGTAGGTGTTTCCTTGTTCATCCTTGAGGGACTCAGACAGGCCCAACTGAAACTGGTAAAGTAGAGCAGGTTCATTCCAGTTTCTTTCAACCACTGGTCTACAGAACTCTGTGATGTAATCCTCTACAGCTGTGCGACCCTGTCTGAGGTTATGGAGTGAAGTTTCAGCCATTGCTCTTGGATGAGGATCCTCATAGTGGACATCCATGGCTTGTTGAAATTAGACCCAGGACTCTAAAGCGGTGTGTTGGGTCTGGAGAATATGATGAGCCCAAGTCATGGGACCTCCAGACAACAAGGAAATGGCGGTTCTCACTTTTACAAAGTCTGTAGCATATGTTCGGGGTTTGAGAACAAATAACAGTTCGCATGACGTTGTAAAGGCCCGGTATTTACTACGATCAACATCAAATCTTTCAGGTAGCTGAACTTGCAGCTCTGGAGCAGCTGCAGCCCCTCCCCCTGGTGGATCTATATGCGGAAAGGGGGGTGACCCATGGGAAGAGGCAGAGGCCCAACCTGCAGCGCTTGTACTTGTTTCTGCAGGTTCAATTGGTTCTCTTTCACCCCTTATACGGTGTGTGCAACGGCAGCAAACTGTTGCGTCAAAGCTTGGATAGCCCCTACTATCCCTGCTGGCTCCATATCTGGCTTGCTAGTTTTGTCAGAACTAGAGATGGAGTGAAGCGCAGGGTTGTGATCAAGGCTTTAATATGCAAAATAACAACAAACAGCAACAGCAAGAGGATAATCCGAAGAGTAGAGAAAAAAAAAAAAAACAGTTCAAAAGTCAAAGCTGGCAGCATGTGTTCAAGAACGAGGTCACAGTCCAAAATCCGGGGCAAAGGCAAAAAGAGGAGTACAAAGGGTAGTCAAGGGTCAAGACCAGTAATCCAAATAGGAAGTTTCAAATTTGTAGAAGGGTGTAGGGAACAAACAGGAAACACAGCTTTACTAGCAAGCACTCTGTGAAGTGGTTACAGGGTTTTTATAGTGTCGGTGATCAGAGATCCCTCCCCTTCACACCTGGTCTCCTCCCCTTCATATGGCAAGGATAGGGGTGAGGTAGGATGATTCCACCCTGGAAACCTGAAGTAAAGCAGCAATCACTTCTCTACAGGCTATTCTTTATTTTGGGAAACTACAGACTTTTCATAACCTTCAATCAAATGATTTACCTCAATGGGAAATGTATACTTATCCAAGATTTAAGAGTTATAAAGCTTCAGAAGAGCTTCACCAAATATGTAGGTGGGTGCCTAATGCAGATTGGCTTCGCCAACACAAAGATCCCTTAAAAGGGTTACATTTTACCATCCTGGCTGGAACTAGATACCATCTATGTGAAAGTTTGTAGAAACGTTTGTGTAAATTAATACAGTGTACTGCCTTTTTTGCAATTTGCCACGCATTATGCCATTGCTGCATGGATATAATAAGATCAAGATCTCTCTCCCACTGCTTGAGAGCTTTCAGTTTATCTGGAGATCTACCAAGCTTAAAAAATCTGACTAATTTAGATTTAGATATTATATTATCCCATGACTATTATATTTGAAGACAAAAAATACTTGACCCTAATGCATTTAAATATTTCTTTTGGGGCTAATCTAAATTTTTCAGAAAGGAAAGCAAATGAGATCAAGGAGTTCTGTTGGTAGAGATCACCAATCTTATCAATACCAGCTAGTCTCCAATTAATAAGTGAAAGGTCAGTGAGCAACAGACTCAATATCTCTAAAGGAGAATTTTTTGAAATACAATTAAATCTCTCAATTTCATACCAAGGAGGATGAATTATTATTTGCAGAACACCAGGCCAGCATGTGTGCAATTCTTGAGGCATTGTAAAGATTACGTAAATTCAGATAGCCCAAGCCTCCCTGATCTGGGGTCTTTTTCAGAAGTTCAGTAGTGAGTCTAACCTTTTTAGCAGCCCGGACGAAGCGAGAAAAAAGTCTATCGTATTGAAGTAGAAGAAAGTTAGAGACTGTAAATGGGATTAATCTAAACAAATATAATATTTTAGGAACAATATAGGCTTTCAAGATGTTAATCCGGCCTAACCAAGAGACCTCAATCCTACCCCATTGTGTTAACAGTATCTTAAAATCATGTAGAAGTTTTTCATGATTTATCATCGAAACTAATCTAAGTTTTGGTTTATCTTAATTCATAAATAGTCTATATTTTCCGAAACGTTATTAATTTGATGTGTTGCACACAAGGAGAGTATCTGAGAGTCAGAGAGGTACATAGGTATCATCTGGGTTTTAGATAGATTTAAACTATAATTAGAAAATAACCCAAATCTGTGTACCCCATCCAGGAAGGAGTGCACAGATTTCAGCGGAGAAGAAAGAGTTAACAATACATCATCGGCATATAGAGTGATCTGATGGTTTAAATCGTTAATTTTGATACCAAAAAGATCTGGGGAATTTCTAACAAAAGCAGCAAAAGGTTCAATAGAAAGAGCAAATAACAACGGAGCCAATGGACATCCTTGACGGGTTCCATTGGAGATGTTTAAAAAATCAGAATCTAAAAAAGGTCCTTTTATTTTTTCCTTAGGGTTAATATATAATGCTTGAGTCAAATCTTTAAAAAAATCCATTTATCCCAAATGCGCTTAAAGTTTGAACTAAGAAATCCCAGTTGACTCTGTCAAATGCTTTTTTTGCATCGAGAGCCAATAATACTGAGGGTATTTTGTTTGTGTGAATAAATTCAATGATGTTAAAAATTCTACGGGTGTTTTCTTTACCCATTCTATCAGGCATAAAGCCTGCTTGATCTATATGTATAAGATTATGAATAACTGAATTTAATCTAAGAGCTAAAATTTTAGAATAGATTTTAACATCTAGATTTATAAGAGAAATTGGTCTGTAGTTACCTACTAGGGATGGATCTTTTCCTGGTTTCGGGATAGGTGTGATGGAAGCCTCCATCATCTCCAAAGGAAATTTAACCCCATCTCCTATGGAATTATATATTTTCATAAGCAGAGGGGAAATCGCTGGGTCTAAGATATGATAAAATAAAGCAGAAAAACCGTATGGAGCTTTCCCTTTTTTTATTGTATAGTTTTATTTAGATTGTATAGTTGTTTATAGTAAGACTTAAAAGCATTCGCTATTTGAAGAGGGGAGACACAATTTTCAACGTTATAATATATTTTTTTAATTCTAGTTTGTTGATTCTGAAATTTTAACTTATTAGTCAAGAATTTCCCCACTCCATTATTACTGTAATACCACTGACTCTTCAGTTTAGACAATATAGCTTTAGTTTTGCTATTAAGATTATTTAAAATTGAAGACTGAATCTCACTTATTTGTCTCGAGAGCTCAGAGGACAGAGATCGCTTATTCTCTCTTTCTAATTTAGCTAATTTTATGTAAAGATCAGTTAAAGGCAACCATTTTTTCCTTTTGGACCATCTACCTTTTTTAATAAAGTAGCCTCTAAGAACTCATTTCAGAGAACACCATAGTGTAAAATCAGAAATTTGTCCATTATCATGGTGTTCTAAAAATGTTTTAACCTGGTCTATTAATTCTAGTTTATCATCTTCTGTTTTCAGGAGTGAATCATTTAATCTCCAAGTAAAACGAGATTTATAATGGGGGTTGTCTTTTAAAGTAATATATACTGGAGCATGATCTGACCATGAGATGTTCCCCAATCTAGAAGTGGAGCACATCTCTATGGATTGACTTAGCATTAAAAAATAATCGATACGAGAATATGACTGGTGCATCGCTGAAAAGAAGGTATAATCCTTCTCCTCAGGATGTTGCACTCTACAAACATCGTAAAGATCCAAGTTAAAGAGAGCATTGGAAAAAGAATCTGCTTTAGTCTTTAAACGAGTCATATTGGCATTTAAAGCTTGACTTTCTATCTTTTAAGAAGTCTGCAATACAATTTAAATCTCCAGCAATTAACAAAAGACCTTTATGAATTTTAAATATAGCATCTACCGAAGAGTTAAGGAATCTGACAGACCCCTCTGAAGGAGCATAGAGGTTCCCCAGTGTATATTCAATATCATTCAATCGACATATCAAGATCAGTCTTCTACCTTCTCGATCAGACTCATGATGAATGTACTCAAACTTAATCTTATTTGAAATAATTATTGCAACTCCTCGTTTTTTTATCGATCAAAGAAGATGTAAATATATAAGGATTTTTTTTATATTTCCACAGACCTTTGTCATGTCCAAGCAACCAGTGAGTTTCTTGAATAAAGGCTATGTCAATATTTTCTTTAGTTAACATCTCAAAAAGGTAAGATCTTTTAAATGGGGCGTTTGAGCCCTGAGAGTTGATTGTAACCATTTTAAGAGACATGAAAATTTTGGTTCTCCGCTAAACTCAGTCCATCTAACATGGGTCAGAGGAAGGAGATGTGGGCGAGAGAATTTAAAAAAAAAATACTACCGTGTTTAATATCAAAAAAGAGAAGGAAAAAAAAAATTCTATCACAGTGTCATTAGTATAAATCAACACCTAAATAATTGTCTGTTATGTATCTCATGTAAGATTTATCAGAATCTAGTGGTATAGAAAGAAAATAAAAAAAATTCCATTAATCAAAATTTCATCCACTGTGAATCTGTATCTTAAAATAGTGTCATTAAGTGTTTATATATATCATTATGCTTGACACTATTAATATAAGTCAGCACCTAAATAATTGTCTGTTATGTATCTTATGTAAGATTTATCAAAATCTAGTGGTATAGAAAGAAAATAAAAAAATTCTTATCTTAGGTATCAGTGAAAAAATTAAAGTGTCATTAATGGAGTGTAATCATTAATATATATATATATATATATATATATATATATATATATAAAAAGAAACAAAAAAAAAAAAATCAGTGCTTCAGTATGCCCCATTCCAACTATTTTTCTTTAGCTTGGTCTGGGTTTTAAAAAACATAATGGGAGTTCTTGTAGTTTGTTCTGAGTTTAGTGGGAAAACCCCAAGTATAGGGGATCTTGTTCTTCCGCAAACATGTAGTACAAAGTTAAAATGTCATCCTATTTTGTCTGATAGTCCAAGATAAATCGGAAAAGAATTTCAACGAAACAAATTTTCCAGATTGCGGTGGGTTTTTCCTCATTTCATACATAAAGGAATCCTTTAAGCGAGAGTTGTTTAGGGTAATAAGAACATCTCTAGGTACATGAGATTGAAGTAGGCGAGATGGCTTAGAAAGTCTATAAGCTCTCTCGATAACCAATGGGTTAAGCCAGTTAGGATCAACAAAGTTTGAGAATAGCTCCATCAGATATGGATTAAGATCTTTAATTTCCTCAGGGATGCCTCGAATTTTGATATTGCGCCTTCGTATACTATCTTCCAGATCAGCCAGTTTCAAAGATTGCTGAAGTAAGTCAGATTTAAGCATCTCATTTTGAGTTTGCAATTCTTGACATTTTTAATGCAATAGCAAAATTTCTTGTGATTGTGATGAAAATGCAGAGTTCAACTGAGACAATTCTTCCTTATATTGTGTAAAATTATGATCAAGGTCAGCTTTGATTTATAGGGAGTCCAACGCAGACATTAGGTTAGATTTTGTGACATAATCAGCCAATTCCGGTAAAGTCCTGTCCAAATAGTGTTCAGGGGATGATTTCCCTGAGAGGGATGAAATATTTGCTTGACTTTTTGGCGAATAGTAGGCGCTTTGGAGGAGGTTTTTTTGCTTTAGTAGAGTTTTTTGATTTTTCTTCTTTGTCTTTATCAGTTTTAGGCACCATATTGAGAAGTAAGGGGAAAAAAAGCCAGAAACTATTATATTAAGTTTAAGAATATTACATTTCCAGTATATCCTTTAATCTCTTAGCTTCTTGTAAAAACAGCTTCTTGTATGAGTATATGAGGCATATTCACTGTTTAAGATAAAAAATTCAGCAAATTGGCAACATTCCTCTTCTATCTTTCTTTATGCAAGAAAGTAAAACCAAAGAAGAGTTCTCACCCCAGATATTGCCGGTATAATTCGGTAGTGATCTCGGAGGGCAGTATAGCGGCAAACAGGGCAGATAAAATAATGAAGACGTCGAATTCAGGATTTATATTCAAGGCTCTCAAGCCATAGAAGCCGCCATGGGAAGCAAGCCGTGCAGAACGAGGGCAGGTGGAGTCAACAAAGCCGGCAATCTAGTCGGCAACAGAAGGACCTCAACCCAGGCCGCCCCACAGAGCGACCTCAAGCCACGTAAGAAGGAGACTCGAGGTACCGGAGGATAACTTCGAACCGGCGCTCGGTTGAGTCTCAGTCGGCTCCAAACTCCAAGCTGCGTGCTCGTGTCTCGCCGCATCGCAAGCCTCCGACCCTCCCCCAAACATACGTAACTACGTCATGACGTGTCCTTTTTTTCTGTTGTGCAACAATAAGCTTAAGTTTTTATATTACTGTATGCACCTGTGGATGTAGAACAAAATCCTTTTTTTTTTCTGCACTCATATTTATGATATGACACTCACTATATTAGTCTAGCTTATTTATTCACTCACATAAATAGTATGAGGGTATACTTTAATCAAGGTATAGGTACTGAATACATGAATATACACATATATTTACACATAATTATGACTATTCTATTTTTTCTTTTTCTCTTTTCCTCTTCCTTCTCTCTAATTTTTACACTTACATCTGCAATCTAGACACTATTGTATTCATATCTCTTTCACTAATTAACAAGAATACATCTTTTTACAATAATTTAGAAGTGCACTCCATATCCCTGGGGTTTTAAGGGTAATCTCTTTTTTTTTTGGCCTGAAATAAGACGCACACTATTCTAGTTTATTAGCTCTATTCATCTACATAATTTAGCATGAGGGTATATCTTAATGAAGGAAGAGATTTTTGATCATCTGAATGTAGTATCACATAATTATGCATTTTTTTTTTACCTTTTCCTTATGCACCTGCACTTTGATAGATTGAGCCATACGTGAAGGTTTTAATATGGAGTTTTCTTAAGGGGCCCCGGCGGGCTTATATCATCTCACTTTAGACTTTTAGGAGTCTCTATTCTCGTGCCACATTTAGTGGGAAGGCCCGAATACAGAGGAGAGGGAAGGGCCCTCCTCCTCCAGTATTCAATGTGTTGTTTGTAGTCCAATTCACGTGGGTATCTAAGGCAGTAATGTATCTGGGGATAAAAATAACAGAAAATCCTGATAAGTTATTAGAAACCAATTACAAATCCCTATTAGCCCATACCATAGAGAGTTTGAACTCTTGGTCCAATCGAGAGATCTCATGGTAGGAAGGTTGAACAGTATAAAATCATACATATTCCCAATATGGATCTACCTGTTTAGACTAGTTCCCCTTCACTTGGCTAATTGAGATTAAAAAATAATTTATAAGAGCTATATGGGGAGGTAAGACTCCAAGAATCTCTATTAAGAAAAGTTTAAGTCAAGGAGGGGTAGCCTTTCTGGATATAAAAAAATATCCCGATGCAGCTATGATCCTATACATTTCAAGATGGCTTATAGACTCAGTCCAAGATGAGATCTGGTATAAAATTGAATCTTCAATATTAAACGAGGTAGATTTAAGCTTTTTATTATCCTCTAATCCACAGACTATTAATATTGGAAACAATCTAATTTTAGGAAATCTGTTAAAAATTTTGGGGGAAAAAAAACTAATGCTCCCAAATGCCTCCTTAAAATTTCTTAAGAATATTAACGACTAAGATATAAGTAAATGGCTAGCTAGAGGTTTAAAGAAATATAATCAGCTGGTTAAAGATGACATCATCAGACCCTTTGTGGAGTTAGCAAGGGAGTTCGGTCTACCCCTGAATGATCTGTTCATCTATCTACTAGTAAAGAATGTCATAGAGATTGAGAACAGAATAGCTAATGAAAGTAAACTTAAGATGAGAACATTACTGGAAAAAGAGATAAACATCTCAAAAGTGATAAAAAGTGGGATATGTGAAGAAGACGATACCTTGAATACCAAATCAAAATCACTCTTGAAATGGCAGAAAGAAAGAGGTAACGAAATGAACCAGGATGAGTAATACAGAACTCTAATTAAGCTTAAAAAAACATACATTGCTAAAACCTTAATGAACCGCAATATAAAATAATGAATAGGTGGCACTTGGTACCCGAAAGATTGAAAAAGATGTTTCCCCGGGTTTCCGATCTATGTTGGAGATGCGACATAGAGAAAGGTACCTATGACCATATCTGGTGGAGCTGTAAAAAACTGGATATATTTTGGCAAATGGTTGCATCACTGTTAGAAATGCTTGAGATCTCTGTAATACAATATTCTCCTGAGAGTTTCCTTTTTCATTTAACTTGGACAAATAAAAATCATACACAAAATTATTTAGCTGTCCATATACTAATGGCAGCAAAAATGCTATTAGCCCGTAATTGGAAAAATCACAAAGTCCCCCATTGGGAGAAATTAAAAACTCAAATAAATCATCAATTACAAAGGGAAAAAGGTCTTATAGAAGGTAAACATGAACAGGGAAAAGAAAAAATGTCGGTGCGCTAAGCCAGTCACAGGCTCAAATAATACAAATGTATAATACAAGGCCTACCAAACAGGTGTAAGCATGCTGCAAAAACAGTGTATTGGCTGTACAATGTGTACAAAAAACAAAAACTGTCTGCGCTTCTTACCCTAATAAAGTTGGCAACAAATATATAAACATAATATAAATGAGAGAAATAATTGTAGTCCAGGCTCTAAAACAATGTCATTTACTAGTTGCCAATGGTTTATGGGAATAAACCAGATTATACGTAGATCATACATGTAGCCACCTCTTTGATATATATGACTGGCTTCATATGCAATACACACAATATATATCGGGAGGCACATAAGAGATGCCACAGTTAAAACGGGGGGGGGGGGGTCACTGATATATATATAAATACGATGCCAAAATACTGCAGTATGCAATGATAACTTTTTATTTGATTAACATACTACTTAAAAGACAAACTTTCAAAAGTTTTCCTCAGGTATTGCTTCAGACCTGAGAAAGAGAGGAAAACTCTCAAAAGCTTTTCTTTCTAGTTTACATATAAGTGCAGAGACAGAGCAACAGACTCTCAGGCTGCCTGTTCACACGCTTCCTGGTCACACACACATACACATACACTGCCCTTACACACGTCAGTCCATACACATACACTGCTCTTACACACATGTCCATACACGTACACACACATACAGTGTCCTTACATATGTCTGTCCATAACACACATATACGAATATACTGCCCTTACACAGGCCTGTCCACACACACACACACACACATACACACACACACACACTGCCCTTACACACACCAGCTTACAAGCATACACTGCCCCTAAACCCCTTTCTGCTCATCTTACTTTTCTCATCTTCCATCTTGTGGTGAGAGAGCAAGGTCTGTCATTTCAGACCTCTTCTTTAGTGCTCCCTAATCACTATGCACCAGCTATTGGTGCAGAGCATAGGGGGTACATCTTTGTCACTGTCTCACACTCAGGCTCTCATCAGTCTTTAACTGCTGCTACTTACAAGTTAAAATGACAACACACATTTCTAGTACTTGACTCTTCCTCTTGGAAAGACTGATTGACCAGGGTGAAAAAGTAAAGAAAAGCTCCCAAAGGTTGTTGGACCCATCAGTCACAGTCATAACAATAAAACAGACCACCTCTCATTTTTTTTGTCTCCTTCTATCAGTAATTTCTATATGTACCCTCCTTAACACAGTCCATTCCCACTTTACCTCAAGGAGTGCCAAAACAGCTTGTAATGGCACCACAACAGCTTTTAATGGTGCCAGCTACACATGACAACAAATGGATGAATCCTAACGGTACTTTTGCAAAATGCTTTTGGCAGCTTCTTCAGAGATTGCCCTTGTTGTTGGAGATTTGTAGAATGCACAAAACAGTTGGTATGAATCCGGAAACTTTTAATTATAATATCATCCCAACTTTAAAGATTATATAAGGCTTGTTGTTCAGATTTGGTTAGATTATCAGAGGTGGATATTAAAGATAAATGAAACAAAACTACATAATTTGGTAAAATGATATAACACATTTTTAAATATATTACATTATTGTTGGAAAGAGAATCAACTCTGCTTGCTTCCGTACACTAGGGGGCGATATATCTTGTTGTTGTGTTCCTTCTGCTCTCTAGTGGTCTATGATTGCTTTCATTTTATACTACCGTATTTGCTCGATTATAAGACGACCCTGATTATAAGACGACCCCCCAAAATCTAAATATTAATTTAGGAAAAAAACAAAAAGCCTGAATATAAGACTACCCTATAGGAAAAAAAGTTTTACTAGTAAATATTAATTCATGTAAACAATATTTTCATATTTAATAAAAGCTATGATTGAGAAAAATATATATTTTTTTATTTCCTTTTATTTGCCAACCTGCCCCCCTAGTTATGCACATCTGCCCCCAGGGTTGCCACTCTGCCCCCAGAAATGCCTTATACCCCCTATTTGCCACTCTGCCCCATGATATGCCTTTTAATCCCCTATATGCCAGAGTGGCATATAGGGGGTTAAAAGGCATATCATGGGGCAGAGTGGCATATAGGGGGTTAAAAGGCATTTCTGGAGATATATATATATAACTGCTAACAGCAATCACACCCCTATCAAGCCAAGGCAGCCAGTACATGCTGGAACCTAGGATGATAGGAGTGTGAGTACAGCCTCCCTATGCCATGCTACCACCACCACCACCCTTACACATCCATACTAACACACACTCATTCACAAACATTTAAATACTCATTCATTCCATTAATCACATATACACACACACGCTCAAACCCCCCAGCCCCCCACCCCCTTACCTGAACTGCTGATCTCTCACTCAAGACTTCTGCAGGGGCCCGCTGTGAGTGCAACTTCTCTGGCCCCGCCCCCAGAGGAAGGAGGGGGGAGGCAGAGTTTTGTGACACGTTGCTAGCTTCTTGTTCTCCTGCTGCTCGCGACCAAAGCCCGGTAAGTAGCATGGCCCCATTTTGAGGTCTGATTAGAAGACGACCTCGATTATAAGACGAGGGGTATTTTTCAGAGCATTTGCTCTGAAAAAAACCTCGTCTTATAATCGAGCAAATACGGTACTTCCTTCTTGTCTAGGTTACTAGAAAGTTCTTTTAATGTCATGACTTAAGTTGTCTGCTGTGCTATTGTTTGAAAAGACAGAATAAAGTAAACCAGTTGTCCTGAAGAAACATTTGGTGTTAGCATATTACATATCTCAACAATAGGGTTATGGGCCCAGGTGCTTAACAACAATTGTGTACCAGTTTAACATCTGTATACATACTGAAACCATGGCTGAGAGTAAGCAAATACTGATCCCTAAACTGACTCCAGAGAATTACCACGTATGGTGTTTCCGTTTAAGAAGCCAGCTTGAGGTAGAAGGCGCACGCCTGCAAGTGGAGTTGCAGAGATTGCAGCATGGAGCACAAAAGATATTAGAGCAAGAAATTGTATTATTTGGTGCTTACCAGATGATAAAATAGTACATATAAGAAATGAAAAGACTGCTGCAGAAATTATATGGAGAAGATGAGACACAGAAACTATTACTTTTCAAATAACTTTTTACCACAAGACTAAGTGAAGGTGGAGATGCAGACAAACATATCACATATTTATTAAATGTGATGGACAAACTAGCTACAGCAGGACAAGTACTAAATGATCAATTAAAAATGGGTTTACTTATTAGTTCACTTCTCTGCTCTTACTCAGCATTTGTGTCCACATTTAATGCAAAGGAAAGAACTCTGGATGATCTAATGAGAGATGGCCTCTGCATCAAACTACATGGTCAGCAAAAACAAGCCCAGATACAGTGTTATTTACCTGCTGAAGGAGGAGTCCCAAGCGCTGCAAATGCTCAAAGATTATGTTGCAAAGGTGGAACACAAGTTTAACAGAAAACTCCAAGCAATTCAAAGTGACAATGGTGGTGAGCAGGCCCGGACTGGGACACAAAATAGGCCCGGGCATTTAAGACTGAGCAGCCCATTTTTATTTATTTATTTTTTGTTAAACCAAATACTGACAAATTTAATATACCATTTCTTGATGTCTATTAGTTATATTTCAGCATGTGTCACTGTAATCAATTAGCATTACATAAATATTTAATAAATGAATCATAACGTCATGCAATTTATAAAGCGCTATATCTTTAATTAAAGATTCAAACAGTAACTAATCTTTGACCATTTAGTTGGTCAAACTAGTGGCAGGGTGGCACTCCTTGGGCCTTGGCAGGTCAGATCACCCTTGCGACGAGTGAGTCTGTCATTCACAGACTCACAGCACAGCAGGGAAGAAACTCAGACCTCAGACCACCCCAAATGAATTGCGGCGCTCAGCCAATCCTCTAGGCAGAGCAATGTGACTAAAAAAAAAAGTCATCATACACGGAACCCCTGAAGCCACAATTTAGTGCCACTAATCCTTTTTAATAAGAAACGCAGGTTGAAATAGAGTAAATAAAGCAATACCTTTACTTTTGCTCTCACTGATTTCTGGGCCTAGAATGTTTTGTCCTCTGAAGTGACAAGAAATTCAGGAGGGCGTTTTATCTCTGGATAAGTAAAAATTAAATTTATTCCTACAGAAAGTAAAGGGCCAGAAAACAGATGACTAAATACACATCAGGACAGGCTCTGCCACCCAGACACACACACACACAAGGACAGACTCTGTCACACCGACACCCAGACTCACACACCAGGACGGGCTCTGCTACCCAGACACACACACATCAGGGCAGGCTCTGCCACACCAACACCCAAACACACACCAGGACAGGCTCTGCCACACCGACATTTCTTTGGGCCCTGCTCCACTCTCCCTGGCATGTAATCACTCCCTCTGCTACCACACCAAAAAAATTGCCACACTGCAGATTAGGGGAAGACTGTGAGAGTCAGTGCAGTCTTCCCCCCTTCTCAGTCCAGTACTTCCTTACAAAAATAACTGCAGTAAAACTGCAGTACAGTGAAGTACAAATGCAGTAAAACTGCAGTAAATGTGCAGTAATACTGCAGGAAAAGTGCAGTATTGCAGTTTTTTTTCATGTCCAAAAAACTGCAGTATTACTTCAGAAAAACTGCAGTAATTTTTTCATAAGGGCCTGACCGTGACTTTGAGAGGTCCTCTACCCTGAAATCATTCCCAGTCCCTTTGTCCCTCATTCACTAATCCATACCACTCCTTTCCTTCCTCCCTGTGAACTATAGATCAAACACATATAAACAGCACTTGCATGTAGAGATCACATACAAATCCTATATTTGCAGGTATGCATAAATGATGTATGGAAACATAGCATAGCAGCTATAGATCAACAGAATCAACACGAAAACCAAGCTTTGCATGTATTTAAATCAATTGAAAATCACATGTTAACGCCGCATTAAAGGTATAGATAACCCCTTAAATTACAGCATAGATCACAGGTTGCACACCCCAAAGCCAGCCCTTGTGTCCACATTGCCCACATAGAACCTGATCAGCACCCAGATTACACACATATTACAGCCCAGCCTGAGCCAGCTTTGTCCCCTAACAGCCCAGTGTAAGACATCTTTGTCGGCAAATAGCCTACCCTTCATGTACCATCTTTGCATTTCCCCAAATCACTTAAACATTCATGATAGACACAATCACTTACAGATACTCACTCATTCACATGAATCATTTACACATATTCAGTAATGCAGTATCACAAATCATTCAAGCAATTCATCCACATTTATTCATTCATTCTTGTACGCATTCAAAAAAAATCATCCACACATTTATTCATTCATCCTCATACGCGTTCACACAATTCATCCACACATTAATTCATTCTCGTACACATTCACACTATCCCCTCTCCATCTACCCCTCCCCTTCTTATCTGCCCCTTCTCACTATGTTCCCCCTTATCACTATGTACCCCTTCTCCACTATGTACCCCCTTCCCCACTTCTCAATATGTACCCCTTTCACTATCACCTCTCCCCTTTTCTCAATATCTAACCCCTCTCCCCCTTTCTCACTGCACCCCCCCCACCCTACTTACCTTGTTGCTGGAGTCCTGCGGTGTGGGCCCCGAGGCATCCGTCTTCCCGCTCTGCCGTGGTGCGCGCTTCACAGCTGAGCGCCGGAATATCTGGCGTTCAGCATTAAAAACGCCCCTGCCCGGGACCTACATGGAGGATGTTAAATAAAAAAATCTGATGTTTTAATTTAAGCCCTGTGTGGCCCCTGGTGGGGGCTGCCTGGCCCCCTAGAGTGGTGGGCAAGGTGGCGGGTCCTTATGCCCTGCGTTAATGCGGCCGTAGAAGCCGCATAGGCCCAGTCAGTCCGGTCCTGACTGGGCCTATTTTAAGGTAGGAGCCTGGAGCTGCAGCTCCATCAGCCCCTACGTTAATCCGGCCCTGGGCCGCCCGGCCCACCTGGCAAATGCCCTGTGTGCCCGATGGCCAGTCGGGGCCTGGTGGTGAGTATGTGTCAAAACACACAGAGACATACCTAAGAGAACAAGGAGTAGAACACAGGCTCACAATTGCATATACACTAGAACAAAATGGAGTTGCAGAAAGAAAGAACAGATCATTGATGGATATGGTGAGATGCATGCTTTTGGATGCAGGACTCCCTGATGAATATTGGGGAGAAGCTGTTCAGACAGCCACAATACTACTACATACTAAAACTACTGAGAAAACACCTTATGAACTGTGGCATGGAATAACACCAAGTGTAGGGCACCTTAGAGTATTAGGATGTAAGGCCTATGCACATGTGCCAAGACAGAAACGTTCTAAGCTAAACCCCAGAGCTGAAAAGGGAATAATGGTTGGCTATGCTCCAAAAAGTAAGGAATACAGAATCCTGGACCCTAAAACAAAGAGAGTAACTGAATGCAGCGTTGTACATTTTGATGAAAAACAAAGAAGCAACCAAGGATATCCTGATAACTATTCAAAAGTGCAAGACAATGACAATAGTAAAGAAGAAGATTATAGGTTTCCTTTTATACTACTTCTTTCTTGTCCAAGTTACTTGAAAGTTCTTTCAATGTCATGACTTAAGATGTCAAGACTGCTGTGTTATTGTTTGAAAAGACAGAATAAAGTAAACCAGTTGTCCTGAAGAAACATTTGGTGTTAGCAGATTAAATATCTCAATAATTATGACCCACTAGTGTTAACACTAATAACCTTACAGGGCCATGAACCTAAATAAATATGTGAATGTTGTTATATGTAATAATTGTAGAAAAAATATTTTCTAGAAATTTGAGCTAGAAAAATCAATATACCAGTCAAAAAACACAGGCACATTTCTAGAAAAAAATTTGCCACGTCTCATTCAATATATCTGATAATCTTAGGTGTCACAATTGTACTTGATAAGCTATATTCCTGCACAAGAATGCAAATTGTCTGCCTGTGCCTCTCTCATACCCCCCTCAAAATATCAGTGAGCCACCACCATGCTTCATAGTGAGAATGGTTTTCTTTTCACGATAGGCCTTGTTGACCCCCCTCCAAACACAGTGCTTATGATCGTGACCATAAAGTTCTATTTTGGTCATGTCACAAATTACAGTGTGCCAAAAGCTGAGTCGTGTCAAGGTGTTGCTGCGCATATTGAAACCGGCATTTTTTTGGGCATTGGTACAGTAAAGTCTTCTTTCTGGCAACTCGACCATGCAGCTCCTATCTGTTTAAGTATCATCGTATTGTGGTCCTTGAAATAACACCATCTTTTTCCAGAGCAGCACTTTTTCTGACTTTTATTTGAAAAATCTTTTACTCATCTACAAAAGCTAAGAAAAAAAATGCTAAATACCGTATTTGCTCGATTATAAGACGAGGTTTTTTTCAGAGCAAATGCTCTGAAAAATACCCCTCGTCTTATAATCGGGTCGTCTTATAATCAGACCTCAAATAGGTCTGACTATGAGACGACTAAGATCCAGATCCCCCGCAGCTGCAGGGGACCTGGATCCTCCTGTCTCCCCCCGCCCCACATACCGGTACTTCCCGGGAACTCTGATCTCTGACAGTCGGGGAAGGTCTGCGCGATGGACGCAGACAACCCCCGCTGCTAGCCACGCCTCCTTCCGGCTGGAGCGTAAGTGCGTGGGATCTACACGCTGCCCCGGCTACATGACAGGGAAGTCAGAAGCACCGGTAAGTTTTTTTTTTGGGGGGGGGGAGAGTGTTAAATGGGTGGCATTTCTGGAGGCAGAGTACTCTGTGAAATGCCTTTCAATCCCCTTAATGGGTGGCATTTCTGGAGGCAGAGTACTCTGTGAAATGCCTTTTAACCCCCTTAATGCCACTCTGGCTCCAGAAATGCCTTTTTAACCTCTATACGCCACTCTGCCTCCTGAATGCCTTAAACCTCCCTATATGCCACTCTTCCCCATAATATGCCTTTTAACCCTCTAAATGCCAGAGTGGCATATAGGGGTATAAGGCATTTCTGGAGGCAGAGTGGCACATAGGGGGTCAAAAGGCATATCATGGGGCACAGTGGCATATAGAGTTAAAAGGCATATCATGGGGCACAGTGGCATTTAGAGGGTTAAAAGGCATATCATGGGGCACAGTGGCATATAGGGGGTATAAGGCATTTCTGGGGCAGATGTGCATAACTGGAGGGCAGGTTGGAAAATAGAAGGAAATAAAACCAAAATATTTTTCTCAATCATAGCTTTTATTAAAAAAAAATAGTTTAGATGAATTAACATTTACTGGTAAAACTTTTTTCCTATAGGGTCATCTTATATTCAGGCTTTTTCTTTTTTTCCTAAATTAATATTCAGATTTGGGGTCGTCTTATAATCAGGGTCGTCTTATAATGGAGCAAATACGGGTATGTGCTATTTGTCCTGAGTTTATAAATACCCAGTGTTTTTATGTTTTTCTGTTATAGCATATAAGTAGCATATTTCTATTTCAACACAGATATCTGTCATGAACCCCTGAATCACCACCCACATGTATATATTTCTCAGAAGTAGATGATCAAGGGTATTCAACGTGGAGTATTTCAGCACTTTTCATGCAGCCGTTTAACCCATTCAATGCCAGGGGTTTTTGGTACCTCAAGTTCCGGAGCAATTTTGTCATTTTTGCGCTATGTCGGTTCAGCGATTATTCTCTTTTCCTGGGAATAGTGTACCCATGTAAACTATATATTGTTTTTTCAAGACGAGATAGAGATTTCTTTTGATACCATAGTTGGATGATTAGCTGAAAATTTAGAAAAACATTTTTTTAAAAAACATTTTTTTTTAATTTTCCCTCTGAATCCTCACAAAATTAGGTAAAGTGATGGAAAATCCCCTCCAAGTTTATCAATTTAGGTATCCTGATTTCAGAAATTCCTAATTTTATACAGATTTTCCATACTTTTCCAGCACTTATAGGGAACATACTATAAGGTGTACATTATTCGTAGGATTTTTATGCTTGTGGCTTAATGGGTTTAGGGGTTGTGAACGGGGGCAGGAGGGTTATACTGGGTAGATGTTGTGTTAGGGCAATGGAATGTTAAGGGTTTTTTTTTTAACTTTTTTTAATCTTTTTTATATATTTTTTTTAACTGGTTAGAGGTCCTCTTAGGGACCTCTTCAACATGTTATTAATGCCAGTGATGTCACAATGACATCATTTAGCTCACTTTATTGTTTTATTTTTTTAAATTATTATTGTATTAGTGATTTTTTTTAAAATCACTAACCTTTTTTTATTTCCGCTGTTTCATTTTTCAGCATGGGAGGAGGGTGAGAAACATGGTTTCTCACTCGCCTGCCTGCGATCCCCCTTCACCGATCACACTGTGCTCTCTATGCACAGTGTGATCGGTGACTTGAACAGAGATCACAGCGTCTGTGCCTCATCAGAGAACAGAATATCCCCTGCAGGGTCTTTACAGACTCTGCAGGGGATATCCTGTCCTCCGATGACCTTCCGGGTGACGTCAGCTTTACTGTAAATATACTGTAAATATAAAGGGCTCTTGCCAAATACCCCAGTATGTGTTCAGTAACATCTCCTGAGTACAGTGAGACCACCCATGCATAGGTTTGTCAGGTTGTTTAGAGGGTAACAGGCCCAAGTGTATCTCAAATGGTGGTATTTTAACACTTTCCATGCACTAATTCTAATTGACTCTTTGTCAAACTTTTGGGTAGTTATTTTTTGTGTTTTTTCACATACATTGTACTTCAGGTATGAATTTACAGATCGTGTTATGTGTTACTGCCAAACATCCCAATATGTGTTCAGTAACATCTTCTGAGTAAAGTCATACCACCCATGCATAGGTTTGTTGGGTTGTTTTGGGGCTAAAAGGGCACATTTGGGAGGTCATCTGCTCAGCCCACTAACTGAATTTACCCCATCAAAGTATATATTTTTGAAAATAGATAAACTAAAACAATAATAATGTTTCAGATAAGATTTATCTAAAAAAGTGAATCCCACCAGGTTCCCTGCATTTCCATATTACAGGATCTCTCAGTATTTGTATGTTGTATGATATAGCTCATAACATTACCCAATACAGAGGCCAGGCTTAGATGGACAGTCAGGGCAGTAGCATGTTGAATCACTTCTTTTCCCTATTTTGTAGCAAACTCTACATCTCTTCTGTGGCATCTTTTTTTGGGTGTAGGAGGAATCATGAATGTGTTAGTCTGGTAGATGCACTACTCTCTTCACCATAGAATAGTATTTCTGAAATGATTTGCATCTGGAAATACAGATATCTGCATTTCTGTCCAGGGTTGGACGGTTTGTAAACAACGTATGTGTTTATCTATTTGCATCAGATATATAGCAAATTTTTTACTAATATTTGGTTTTCTGATCAGATAAGGCTGGAGTAGCTGGTCTGACAGATCTAATCCACTCACGTGGACTGGTTTTCTGATTGTTGTTTGAGTCTTGCCACGGACAGACACTGACACAGTGGTATCGTCATGTACTGTATACTTGTCAAAAGGTAGACATCTTTCTTATCAGTAAACTTTACTGCCAACAGTTTATCCTGGCATAAAGTGGATGTTTTTTCCTTTCTTTGTTTTTTTTTCTTCAGCAAGCTGCAAGCAGCAAGCCTTCCCTGTTCTTTCTAATTGTCCTACAGGCCACAGTATTAAAGCAGAACACACATTTAAAAAAGGGCACACTTGTGAAAAAATTGTTGAGATATAGGTGATACCCTTTATTAAGAAGTGGGTAGATTAGGTCCCACACTATTTTTTCAGAAATTCCCAAATCCTCTGGGCAACCTGGTGGGTCCAGCTGACTATCTTTACCCTCATAAATGTGAAATGCCGGTGTGTACCCTGTTGCACTGTTCACATAGCTTATAAAATTCGATCCCATGCTTTTTTTGATGCCATATACTGTTTGAATAGAAGTCTGCCTCTATATTTCATGAGGGACTCGTCAGTGCTTATGTTTTGCGCGGGCGTGTAAACTTCTGCAAACTTATTTTGAAAATGAGACATGAGAGGCCCAGTGGAGCCAGAGGGGGCCATTGCCCCCCCCTACATCATGATGTGCCCCACCCCCAATTGAAACGCTTTCTTTTGTGTGTGTGATAGACGCGGAGGAGAGAGACGCCGAGCGGTTGCTCACGAATAAGTTTTCAGCAACGGTTCGGCGCCTCTCACTCTCCTCCGCGAGGCCTCTGCCTTGGTTGCGGTGCCGGCATTTCATGCTGAGCGCTGGAATAGGACGTCATATTCTGGCGCTCAGCCGTAAAACAGCGTGCACCGCGTCAGAGCAGGGAGACAGAGGCCTCGCACTCCCACCGCAGGACTTCTACAAGGTAAGTTAACTTCAAAGGGGGGAGAGGGTAGATAGTGAGGAAGGGGTAGATCGGGAGAAGGGAGGGAGGGTAGCAAGAATATTGAAATAAATGAGAATGAGAGTTAGAATGAGTGGATTAACGTGTGGATGCATTGTGTGAATGAGTGAGAGAATTAATGAATTTGTGAGAATGCATTAATGAATGTGTAAATTGTGTGAAAGAATGATTGTGTGAACGACTGTAAAAGTGTTTGTGTGAATCATAAGTGTATAATTTGTGAAAAAAGCAAAGATGGTATAAGCAAGGTGTTTAACCACTGGTCACAAAGATGGCCTGAATATAAGACTACCCAGAAATGCCTTAATCCCCCTTTATTTGCCACTCTGCCCCATGATGTGCCTTTTAACCCTCTATATGCCACTCTGCCTCCAGAAATGTCTTATGCCCTCCTATATGCCACTCTGCCCCATGATATGCCTTTTAACCCCCTATATGCCAGAGTGGCATATAGGGGGTTAAAAGGCATTTCTGCCCCCTCCCATACACCGCTCTGCCTCTCTACCCGGCTCCGTTACTGAAGGCACTTTCACTGCAGCTTCATAGAAGCCACAGTGTAAGTGAAGGTGAGTAACGGAGTCTGTCTGTGCGATGCAGACACTCACATGCTGACAGAGAATCATCCTCTCTGTCATCCGGTGAGGGTCTGCATCGCACAGACAGACTCCGTTACTGCCCTTCACTTACACTGTGGCTTCTATGAAGCTGCAGGGAAAGTGCCTTCAGTAACGGAGCCGGGTAGAGAGGCAGAGCGGTGTATGGGAGGGGGGAGGAGTCAGAGGAGTGTATGGGAGCCACCCTCCAATACACCACTCTGGCTCCTCCCCCTCTGCTACGCCACTCTGCCTCTCTACCCGGCTCCCTGGTGTCTTGTCAGAAACCGAGGTTCACAGGAGGCAGAGTGGAGTATGGGAGGGGGGAGAAGGCAAAGTGATGTATGGGAGGAGGAGGGGCCAATGTGATGTATGGGGGGAGGAGCCAGTGGTGTATGGGAGGAGGCAGAGTGGAGTATGGGAGGGGGAGGAGCCAAAGTGATGTATGGGAGGGGAGGAGGCAGAGTGGTATATGGGAGGGGGAGGAGACAAAGTGATGTATGGGAGGGGAGGAGCCAAAGTGATGTGTGGGCGGGGGAGGAGGCAGAGTGGTGTATGGGAGGGGGAGGAGGCAGAGTGGAGTATGAGAGGGGGAGGAGCCAGAGTGGAGTATGGGAGGGGGAGGAGCCAGAGTGGTGTATGGGAGGGGGAGGAGCCAGAGTGGTGTATGGGTGAGGTATAGTGGTGTATGGTGGGTATTATGAATTTTTAGGGCATATAGGGGGTATAAGGCATATGGATATTAGGCATATCAGGGGGGCATAAACATATCTGGGGGTAAAAGGTATATCAGGGGGCTCAGTGGCATATAGGGGGTATAAGACATATCGATATAAGGCAAATCAGGGGGGCATAAAACAAATCTGGGGGTAAAAGGTATATCAGGGGGCTCAGTTGCATATCACTGGCATATAAGGAGTATAAGGCATATCAGGGGGCACAGTGGCATATCGGGGCACAGTGGAATCTGGCATATAAGAGGTATAAGGCATATATGGGGGCAGAGTGGCAAGCTGGGGTTCAGATGTGCATAACTGGGGGCAGTTTGGTAAAAAAATTTAAACAAGGCTTTTTTCTCAGTTTTTATTAAATATGAAAAATAGTTAACATGAATTAATATTTACTAATAACTTTGTATTAAAACCTAGTTTGAGAAACACCGTGTTTGGGTTCTTGTAGTTTTTATTATTATGTCAGTAAAATAAGAAGGTGAATAGAGAGAGGCCATTGCAATAAAGAGATGAAAGTGTAAATTGTACGTTTTTTATTGCAATTTTTCTTCAATTTAAAATAATGTATTTTTTTTATCCGATTAATCGACAAAATAATCTGCCAACTAATCGTTTAGGGTTAATTTAGGCGATGCTGTGGTTAATGGGGTGTTTAGGGTTAATTTAGGGGCAGTTATGGTTAATGTGGTGTGAAGGGTTAATTTAGGGTAGTTGTTTTGATGGGGTATTTAGAGTTAATTTAGGGGTGTTTAGGGTTAATTTAATAAAGTTAACTTAAGGTGCAGTTAGAGATAAAGGGGGGCAGACTAAGGGGTATCTAAATCCTGGGGGCAGTGAAGATTAACCCAGTACTTATTTATAAAAGTATGGTGTCAGTGTGCTGTGAACAGGTCTGTGACTCTATGAGGGGACTATGAGATATCAGGGGGGTATAAGGCATATCTGGGGAGGATGGAGTGACATATCTGGGGGTATAAGGTATATACGGTATATAAGGCATATGTGGGGAGGGCAGTGTGGCATGTCTGGGGAAGACGGAGTGGTGTATCAGGGTGTATAAGGCATATCTGGGGCCACAGTGGCATATCTGGTTGTAGAGTGGAGTGGCATATGTGGGGAGGGCAGCGTGGCATGTCTGGGAGGCAGTGTGGCATGTCTGGGGAGGATGGAGTGGTGTATCAGGGGGGTATAAGGCGTATCAGGCATAGCGGCATATGTGGGAGGCAGCGTGGAGTGGCAAATGTGGGAGGCAGCGTGGAGTGGAATATGTGGGAGGCAGCGTGGAGTGGCATATGTGGGAGGCAGCGTGGAGTGGCATATGTGGGAGGCAGCGTGGAGTGGTATATGTGGGAGGCAGCGTGGAGTGGCATATGTGGGAGTCAGTGTGGAGTGGCATATGTGGGAGGCAGCGTGGAATGGTATATGTGGGAGGCAGCGTGGAGTGGTATATGTGGGAGGCAGCGTAGAATGGTATATGTGGAGTGGTATATGTGGGAGGCAGCGTGGAGTGGTATATGTGGGAGGCAGCGTGGAGTGGTATATGTGGGAGGCAGCGTGGAGTGGTATATGTGGGAGGCAGCGTGGCATGTCTGGGAGGCAGCGTGGCAAGCCTGGGCTCAAATGTGCATAAATTGGGGGGGCTGGTTGGGAAATAAAGACAAGAATGCATTTTATCAAATTTTTTTATTAAAGTTTTTTTTTATTCTGCTGTTTGTATTTAACATCATTTGTTTATTAAATTATTTTAAATAAATGAAAAATTTACATTCATTTTTTTTATCCGATGAATCGATTAATCGACAAAATAATCGGCCAACTAATCGATTATGAAAATAATCGTTAGTTGCAGCCCTAAATCAAACTCCTATCAAGCCAAGGCAGCCAGTACATGCTGGAACCTGGGGATGATAGGAGTTTGAGTACAGCCTCCCTATGTGTGTGATAGCATGGATGTGTAACATCCATGCTATCACACACACACATATTCACAAACATTTAAATACTCATTCATTCCATTAATCACACATACACACACACACTCAAACCCCCCACCCCCTTACCTGAACTGCAGATCTCCCACTCGCAGACTTCTGCAGGGGCCCGGCTGTGCGAGCAACTTCTCTGGCCCCGCCCCCAGAGGAAGGAGGGGGAGGCAGAATTATGTGACACTCTGCTAGCTTCCTGCTGCTAATAGAAGAGACGCTGCTCAGGACCAAAGCACCAGTAAGCAGCCTGGCCCCAGCAGACATTTTTTTGAGGTCTAATTAGAAGGCGACCTCGAAAAAACCTCGTCTTATAATCGAGCAAATACGGTATATATTTTTTTGGTGTGATAGCAAAATGAGTGATTGCAAGGGTCCAATTTTTTCACTAAAAAAATATATTGGCAACAGGTTCAAATATTTATATATATTGGCTGCAGGGGACAATATTTATATATAATTTGGCAGCAGGGGCTTATATTTTTATGTATATTGTCAGCAGGGGCTAATATTAATATTCATATTGGTAGCAGGGTCTAATATATATTGGCTGCAGGTCTAATATTTCTATAGATCGCCAACAGGGTCTAATAATACATACACTCCCCCCCGGCCTATATTCGGGGTCTAGCGCAGGAATGCGCAATTCGTATCGCCCGACGCCCGGGACATGCAGTTCCGGGCGTCGGGCAGGCAGCAGGGTTTGGATACAGATCCCCTGCAGCCTTGCAGAGGACCTGCATCCTGCTCTCTGATACGCTGAGACAGCCTTCCCTGCCAGCACTTTCCACCGAGGGAGTGCAGGCACGGGAGATTGTCTAAGCGCATCGCGCAGACGTTCACCGGCTGCGGCGATGCGCGTAAGCAACCTCCGCTGCCGGCACGTCTGCACGATGCGCTTTAACAATCTCCCTTGCCGGCACTTCCCATGGAGGAAGTGCCGGCACCGGAAGTTGTCTACGCGTATTGCGTAGTTGTCCCCTGCCGGCCCCGCAAGACACCGGGAGTCTGCTTTGGTAAGTCTAGGGGTGGGGGGGCACATCTTGGGGGAAGAGTGGCAGCATATCTCGGGGGGGGGCGGCTTGAGTGGCAGCATGTCTCGGGGGAGGGCAGAGTGGCAGCATATCTCGGGGGGGCAAGGTGGCAGCATATCTATTCTATGGGTTTTTTTTACTAAGAAAAATTTTTCTTTAGAAAAGCAGCTAACTTTAGGGGGCCTATATTCGAGCCAATACGGTAAATATCGGCAGCAGGGTCTAATATATATATATATATATATTGGCAGCAGGGTATAAAGAGCATGAAAATTGATAAAGGTCTCCTTTACTCATCTCCAATTGAAATATTGACAAACTATATAAGTGAGTTAGATTTAAGTAAATGGAGATAAACAAACAAAATATATATCAGATCTATATTATACAGAAACACTCTTATCATGGCCCCTATTAAAAGAGAAACGGGATTTATCAAATTCTGAATTATAAAATGATATAATAAAAAAAATTCTACAATCATTAGGAGTTAAAAGATCTATAAGATTTGAGGAATTCCGTAATAAACATTACAAATCAAGGCTAAGCCATAGAGTAAAAGTACTGAAAGAAAGTCTTAAAACAGAAGACCCTCTACCCAATAAAGAAAAATGGGAAAATGATATTGGTGAATTGTATTCAAATGAAGAATGGTTACTACAAGCATATAATGAAATATTATAAATTGGCAGCCAGGCATTATGGTGTGCCAAGTAAGATGTGGGATTATTACCAGAGTTGCAGTCGCCTGGAGCAGAAACAGTTGTAATGTAGCTGTTCTGCTATGTATGTCTGTTTTTCTCTACCTAACACCAAATAACAAAAATAAAGCAATAAATGATGGAAAGGAATAAGAATCTTCAGTCATGTAAGTGACAGAAATCAAACTTTAAAATTTTGCTGATATGCACCGTTTGATTGTGAACACAGCCCCTTATCAAACAGTTAATATAAAGTAGCTGTTCTGCTATATATATATATATATATATATATATATATATATATATATATATATATATATATATATATATATATATATATATTTTAATATATGTGTGTATATATATATATACACACACGCACACACACACTCACTGGCCACTTTATTAGGTACACCTGTTCAATTGCTTGTTAACACAAATAGCTAATCACATGGCAGCAACTCAATGCACTTAGGCATGTAGACGTGGTCAAGACAACTTGCTGAAGTTAAAACCGAGCATCAGAATGGGGACGAAAGAGTATTTGACCCCTTCAGTACCGGGACGTACCTGGTACTTCCTGGTCATACGTCACCGCCAGACCAGGACGTACCAATGTACGTCATCGATGATGCACGATCCAGCGTCGCTATGGACGCTGAGATCGCGAGGGACGGCTGCTACTGACTGCTGGGTGTCCCCAGCGATCCGTAGCAGCCACTCCCCCTCAATTCCGTGCATGTGATCGCTTTGAAGGGAATCATGAGCACAGAATTAAAATATTTAAATAAAACTGCGGTCTTCAAGGGAAGGTGCAGTACAAGGACGCCGGTCCTGAAGGGGTTTAGTGACTTTGACCGTGGCATGGTTGTCGGTGCCAGACAGGCTGGTCTGAGTATTTCAGAAACTGCTGATCTACTGGGATTTCCACCTACAACCATCTCTAGGCTTTACAGAGAATGGTCCAAAAAAGAGAAAATGTCCCGTGAGCGGCAGTTGTTTGGACGAAAATGCCTTGTTGATGTCAGAGGAGAATGGGCAGACTGGTTCGAGATGACAGAAAGGCAACAGTAACTCAAATAACCACTCGTTACAACCAAGTTATGTGGCATACTATCTCTGAATGAACCTTGAAGCAGATGTGCTAAAGCAGCAGAAGACCACACTGGGTGCCACTCCTGTCAGAGAAGAACAGGAAACTGAGGCTACAATTCGCACAGGCTTACCAAGACTGGACAGTGGAAGACTGGAAAAACGTCTGATGAGTCTCGATTCCAGCTGCGACATTCGGATAGCAGGGTCAGGCTTTGGAGTAAACAACATAAAAACATGAATCCATCCTGCTTTGTATCAACGGTTCAGGCTGGTGGTGATGTAATGATGTGGGGGACATTTTTGTGGCACACATTGGGCCCCTAAGTACCAATTGAACATCATTTAAACGCGAAAGCCTACCTGAGTATTGTTGCTGAGCATATCCATCCCTTTATGAACACAGGGTACCCATCTTCTGATGGTTACTTCCAGCAGGATAATGCACCATGTCACAAAGCTCACAACATCCTAATTGGTTTTGTGAATATGACAGTGAGTTTACTATACTCCAATGGCCTCCACAGTCACCAGGCCTCAATCCAATAAAGCACCTTTGGGATGCGTAGCCGACAAATCTGCAGCAACTACGTGATGGACCAAAATCTCTGAGGAATATTTTCCTACGAAGACCGAAGGCAGTCCTAATGGCAAAAGGGGGTCCAACCCGGTACTAGCAAGGTTTACCTAATTAAGTGGCCAGTGAGTGTGTATGTGTGTGTATATGTATGTATGTGTATATATATATATATAAAAAATTTACTTTTTTTCCCCTAAGTAAACCTAAAAATTTATTAAGTACCTGCTTAACTACTAACTAAAATTCCTACCCTCAAGAGAACCGTTTTTAAAAATTAGAAATTATAATGGACACAAGGTGGCAGTGATGCTCTCGCCTCACAAATCGCACAGAGAGGCAGAGAAGCAGACACAAACGGCGATCACTGTGAATAGTCATCACAGCGATCGGCTGGGCTGGAGTCCACTGATTGGCTGTTGCTGGGACTGCCACAGCATGCAAGTGTCAGGGACTGGGTCCATGCAGACAACCGTAATGACCCAGAGCACCCAAAGAATGGAGTTCAGGAGTTGTTGCGCAGTAGCGGAGTTCGACGGTCTGGTGCAGGGCGACTGTACTCACCCGGGTGGGCATCTAGGGTTGTGCAGCCACATACCAGCACCCTGACATAGCAGCTGATGTAGTCCAGAACAAAGCAGAACTTGGAGGTATCCTGCAGGCACCCTGGAGCAGGCATGAGACATAGCACTAGAATCATGTGCAGGATACTGTAGGCTGGGTGTACGGAAGCTAAGCAGAGTATCAACAGAAACATAGCAAGCAAGGGGGACAGAACAAGGAACAGGGAGACCGAGCAGGAAACATAACCAGACAAGATATACATAATACAGGGCTGGAGTGAGGAGCCGCAATCCTTGGACGCTTCTCCTTTAAGCAAGGATAGGACATCTTAACTGGGACATGGGGAGAGGAGATAGGAACCGAAATCCTCAGATGATTCAGGGAACAGAGGGCTAAGGTACACAAAATACAGACACACATGGATACAGGACTAGCCTAGGACTATGAGATAACAATTGGAGATTCCGTCACATTATATGGCCAAAGTATGCTTAGCCCACCACTGCGCCAAAGTACTCCAGTATTCGGTGGGTCCTAACGCCAAATCCTGCTTACTGAATAACTAATAAGCTGAAACCAAACATTGAATCTAAACACAAAACCAAGGACATACCTTCAGACTGAGACAAACCTAACAAATGGGTGGGGCACACCTTATAAAGGAAACAGAGCTGAAGCAAAGAGCAAGACTGGAATCAAGGAATCAGAAGCACAGAACAGAGCATATGGAAATCCAGGAACGGATTACAGCAAAACATGGGAACTGAGGCAAGGCAGGGAAAACAGCTCTGCAGCTTGGATGGCCCCTGACAACAGTGAAAGCACGCTTCTGCCGGCTCGCGGTTTCCTGTGATCAGCTGTTTTATTAAAGATGCTCCTTTCTGTCACCACGTCCTTTAGCATTATCAAAATCAGTGCCCAGATTTCACAATTTCTGCCAGGGTATGCAAACTTTTGCGCACAACTGTATAGGTTACAGTCTATTTTGGTGTGTGTTGGCAGGACAGTTGAAACAGGACTGGTGAAACAGGACTGGTTAACAAGCGTGAATTCACAGGCGCAAAGGCAGATGCACCACGGTAAAATATGGACTTAAGATAATAGACTGTGGAAGAGATGGAATACGGACTTCCCATAGGGGACCTTGGAACAGACTTTGGCACACAAAGCTAGTAAAGTCCATGGCCGAGTCACTATGGCTGAATACAAAAACAAAAACTGTCTGCACGTCTTACCCTAATAAAGTTGGCAACCAATATATAAACATAATATGAATGAGAAGTTTTGGTTATATGAATTGGCCTAAGCATAATTAAGCTTACCCGCCACGTAAAGGCACACACTCAATAGGGTGAGAAGTTTGAGAACCTACTCTCACCTCCTACATAGTGGGCTCACAAAGCAGTTTATACTGCTACCAATGTGTTGGGGGAGGTGAAATTAAACCTCCTCCCAATTTACACCTGGACAGCAAGCTGCAACCAGACTGATGAGGAGCAAACAGGGAAAATAAAAAATGTTGGTGCACTAAGCTAGTCTCAGGCTCAAATAATACAAATGTATAATACAAGGCCTACCAAACAGGTGTAAGCATGCTGCAAATACAGTGTATTGGCTGTACAATGTATACAAAAAACAAACTGCGGGGGTGGCGGGTAAGCTTAATAATGCTTTGGCCAATTCATATCACCAAAACCTCTCATTCGTATTATGTTTATATATTTGTTGCCAACTTTATTAGGGTAGGAAGTGCAGATAGTTTTTGTTTTTTCCATCGTGCTGTTATCCATGTAAACAGACAAGTGGAAAGACTTGTCGGTGAGATCTTAAAGCCAGAGTCGGTATGTATCTCTCTGTCCATTTGGTAGAGTACACTCTCTGCTAGCATGACACTGTAACTTCTTCCAACATACATATGACAGCTGTCTTCAACAGTTAACAGTAAATTAATGTATTTTTATTAGAATACCCTCAATCCGTTTGCTGTTGATCCCCAATGATCACTTTCTTCGCTTAAACGGCATTGCTGTAATGCCTCGATGTCGAGGCATTCAGTAACTCTGAGATCGGCATCAGGGGCCATGTCTGTCCCCTCCCTGGGGCATCAACATCCGCCATACATTGTATGGCGGCGGACGCCCGTTTTAAAAGAGTTTAGGATAAATACTTTGTGGTGTCTAGTTTTCAAAAATATATGGTTTGATGGGGTAAATTGAAGTAGTCGGCTTCAAAGATGTTCCAAAGAGGAGAGGCAGAATGACCAAATGACCACCTGAATTACGGATGTCCCAAAAGTAGCCTTTTACCAACCAAACAATCTGACAAACCTATACATGTGGGGTATCACCATACTCAGGAGATGTTGCTGAACACATATTGGGGTGTTTGACAGTGACATAAACCAGGACCTTTGTATTTATAACTAAATTACAATTCGTGTGAAAAAAAAAAAAAAAGCCCATCTTGTCCTTAAAAAAAAACAATATATAACATGTGTGGGTACACTAAATTGGTGAGGAGAAAATTACAGCTGGACACAAGCACCGCAAAAGTGTTAAAACAGCTTTGGTCCCACAGGGTACAAAACAAAAAAGCCCCTGTCCTTAAGGTGTTAAAGGGTATATACCTTTATTATATTTATCAGTGAGCTTTTGCTGAAATACATCAATGTAAACACAGTTTTGGTATTATCTTGAATTATTTTATCCTTGCCATTTAAAATAGGGGACTTGAGTTAAGCTATACACTTGTGACTTGTTATACTGCATGAAATATGTTTGATTTTATTTTATTTTTTCACCCATACATATATAAAAACAATTTTTATAGATATATAGCATAAGAAGGATCAGTTAATAATGCACACCACATTTTTTAGTAAACAACTTACCCACCCATCTGGTGCTTCAAAAATGATTACAATGTTCATGTAAGAGACACATGCTAATCTCTATTATCAGACATACTGGGGACCTTACAATGTGTAGCACTGTACAATGGGCAATGGGTAGATTTAACAGGTAGTATATAACATAACAATTTGACTTACAGGACAACAGGTTAGAAGGACCCCGCTTAAACAAGCTTACAATCTAGGAGTACCATCATGTTCCACAGTGCTGTAAAATGTTTTGTTCTCTAATTTCACTGCTGCATACACTGTGTTTGCTTTTGTAGTGTGGAGAATAACGTTTTGGAGGAAAAGGTGGGGGAGGGGATCTCAGGTTGGTTTGCCTGTTTAATGAATCACCTGTGTTTGTCTCAGCTGGCTTGTGGGAGTTTTCCTATTTAAACAACACTACAAGACAGATCTTCTTTTGGCAAACATTTTAGTAATACTGGGAATTGTCAGGAAGGAGTTGCAAGAAGCGAAGAAGCGAAGAAGCGAAGAAGCGAAGAAGCGAAGAAGCGAAAAGTATGTGTTGTAAGTTGGTACTTTTGTCTTACAACACAGGTGGTAGCATGTCAGAAAATGCCACTCTGCGTATATCTTGCCACATATATGCATGTGTGGACCAGATGCTCCAAGGGCCGTATTGCTCACACAAGTATGAGAAAGTTGCCTCTCTGAAATCTAAGTTACTGAATTTTAGGAGGCAGTTGGCAACACTAAAAGAGATTTATAATTTGGAGAGGAGCTTCCTGTTTACTGAGCAGGCACTGGCTGGAGTCAGTGCTGGTGAGTGTCTGGATGGGATGGAATATGTATGTATAATAAAGCTAGTTAAGAAGCATGTGAGGAAGAAGGGATATACATTTAGGGAAGTGATGTCTGAGCTTGCTCACCTAAAATGCAGCTCAGTTTGTCATAAGGTGCTGAGGAGATCAGTTCAAATCTTGCATTGCTGGAGCAGACCTGCCACCCAGGTGAGTAGCGTCTTGAATACAAGGAGGGGGTCCAAAACGCTAAGAAGTCTAGACAGGTTGTAATATGGTAATCTGATGCCAATATCATCTGCCAGGTGCCGGGGCTCAGCATCTCATGGATTGGATATTGTTGGAAAAAGGTAGTGGTGGTCATAGTACACATTGGTACAAATTTCTCCAACTGGGTAAAAGTCTTAAGTGTGCTAGGCTCACTCATTCAATGTCTTTATTAATGACCTTGTAGTGAGCATTACAAGATACGCATCCATTTGCAAATGACAAAGTAAAATAAGTATAAACTGCAAGAGATTGGATCAAATTGGATAAATGGGCAGCCATGTTGCAGATGAGATTTAATGTTACCAAACGTTATGCACTTTGGGAAAATAAATTCATGTGCAAATGGCTTAAATCAGGCTGTGTAAGGAAATAATTAAATGATGACTTTTAAAACAGTTATAACACTATTAACAATGTTTTATGTTCGTCATTATAAGACAAGACTAATTTTGCTAGAAGTGAAATTATTTAGGGAATTGCATTATTAGATGCACCAAAACACACACAGGGAAGAATTGTCAGGTGAACGAATAAAATGATATAAACCCTTTTTAGATATCTAAATGAAGAAAAAGTAAACAAGGAATATTTAGATGAGATGCATAGGAAGGGAGTTATATACTGTAAATGAGGATAAAGATAGAGCCAACTGAGTGATTATTTCTGTTCAGTTTTTACAAAGGATGGTGAAGGGAAGAAACCTCCGTTACAAAGGTGAAATAAGGAAACAGGTAAAGCATGACAGGTTTATTTACCCAGTCACTATTGACATGAGTCAATATAGCCTAGATTTCAGTAAGGCATTTGACTCTGTACCTCATAGAAGAATGATAAAAAAAAATTGCATGTTAAAATGGTTGAATGGTTAAGGCAATGGTTGAATGACAGAAGAGAGAAGTTTGTAGTTAATGGTGTATGTGATATATATGCCCATACCTTTTGTGTAGGTCTTCCTTGCCAAGAATGCACTAAGCAACCAAGTATTTAGCTCTCATTCACCCAGTCACTTGCCGAGACATAGTGTAGGGTGAGAAATAGACGCTCGTATTTATACATACAGAACTAAGTGAAATGCAATATCCTCCACTCCTCCTGTCCAGCCTGGGGTAACCATTCTGCCCCCCCCGGCACCCTGCTGTAAAAAGTCCTGGTGTGCAGGAAACCTAAAGGGGCGACTGCAAGCCCTGTATATCCCTGGGTGCCTCTACTGATTAGAGGCTTTATAAAGGAGTGACAACAGCTCGAAGTTTTAGTGGACCGCACTGGATTCAGAATCCACCCAAAAGCTGCTGCCAGCAAGTTGAGTAAGGGTTGTAGGAAGTGGGAAATAGGAGTAAGGACAGGTGGGTGAAAATAAACTTTTTTTGGGGGGGTTAACTAACATAAAGGGGCAAACACATGTACATAACGTGCACACTCCCAAAGGCTGTAACGTCATACCTAAAATAAAATGTGTGTAAAAAGATAAAAATACAAAAAAAGAATAATGCAAACAAATGCAAAGGCTGGTAGTAGAATCTGTGCATGGAAAGAGAAAGAAATATACCACCATTTGAAATGTCCTGAGGGATGTGGCCTTTTACCTCCCTAAATAACCTGACAAACCCATGCATGGGTGGTATCACTGCACTCAGGAGATCTTGCTAAACACATATTACTAGGAACTTTAAGTTTATACTTGAATAATCATTTGTATAAAAAAACCCCACAAAATAATCACTACCACAACCCTTGACAAAGGCTGGTAGTAGAAATAATGCATGGAAAGGGTTAAAATGCCAGCATTTGAAATACCTTGGGGTGTCTAGTTTTCAAAAATATATGGTTTGATGGGGTAAAAAAAAACACCCATAAAACTAAGTAATTGTAAACTCAAAACAAATATTAAAATCTATTTAGTAGATTAAAATGTTTTCATGTAAAAGTCAGAAAAGGTATTTTTTTTCCATATTGTAACAATTCCAAACTGTGTTACAAATACACAAGAAGCAGCAAAATAGCATTGGTCAGGAAGGGTTCGACATTTAGAAAACAGTTTGTTCCTTAAAGAGTTAATGAGATGCATGACAGAGAGTGGCAAAAATAGATGAATTTGTTTAATCCAGGAAAAAATACAAAGTCATCATGCTCAAACAAGATTTCCGGGTAATATAAAGAAGACCCTCTTTTCATACACATTTGTTTCTCCTATCAATTTCAGTGAGTGTTTTCTATCCAGTGATTCAAGCACTCAGCATTGGAGATCAAAGGGATGTTACACTGCAGCTACAAATATTTTTCGTTGTTTTTTCATAAAGTAATTATTTAAATATATATCTATATATATATATCTATAAATCCTTGTATTTATGGTTTGGCGGAGCAGACCCTTTATGTTCTGGTGATGGGTGTTAATAACACAGTGCATATCAGTGATTTTTAAATATTATCCATATCTATAGCATATAGGGTACCACAACAAGTAAGAGTGAACATTTTGACAGAATATTTTTATTGCATGTTGGTTAACTTTATTGCATATAACTGTAATTTAGGGAAGCACCTATCTCAAAAAGACGAAATGTGGTTTTACAATACAAAGGGACAGCTAAATTAAAATTGCTTTGTTGGGAAGATACTGAAGCTCATTGTTGAATGACATGAAAGTAACTCTGATTGGCTAAAGCGAAGTGGATACTCTGGTTACATAGTGTGAGCCGTTTAACCAATGCATCATATCAGAGAGGACAGCTACAGAACAGCCAAGAGACTAGTAAGAACTGTAAGTAACATTCCCTCTTTTATCCGCTTTGCAACATGTTAATCCCAAGGAGATAAATAGCTGGATTATTACAACACCCTTGTTGATTATATATGTCTGACGTATTGCAATATAAATTGTCGTTATGTAGCTGTTGCTAACCCCATGAAAAATTCTATTTAATCCGTTTGTATTTTTGTAAACACAGGTGGTCGGTCACATAACATTTTGACTATCGCTTATATTATGTATTCATGGCTTTTATATATAATAAATATAAAAAAACAAACATAGGAGGTATCAATCACAAAATATAGCCAGCGCTACTTACGTGCGGTCAGATCTCAATATTGGACAGCAGCGATCTGGCAAAACGAGACGGATTTTCTTTTCTCGAGCATTTTCACAGTCGAGCATTGACTGTATATGTCAACAGTGGTAGATTCATTTAAAAATGACAGAATGAATAAAACCATGTTTTAAAATGTTGATATATAAAAATATAATAGTCGTTATGAAATTAATACGAAGTTCCCCAAATGCTGATTTCCAAGACAAAATTTGATTAGGAAGATAGCATTTGTTTCTCATTTACACCTAATAAAATGCGTGGTTCGTGTAATATGCCACAGCACCAAAGAATTGTAAGAGAACAGATGATTAAGCTTCTCTAAATGTTGCTTTAGAGGTAGAATACAGGATTTAAAGCAGTGTGCATGATACTGTTACATTGAAATAAAACTTCTTTAATATTGCATTTTAAATGGTGACAATGTTTTCTGCCAGATGATTTTGTTAAAGGGGCAGAAATGCCCTTATTTTTAAGTCATCTGTGAAGCAGACTGTGCTTCTTGATGCTCTTCATCCTTTCATTCAGCAGCCTACTTATTCAGATTACCATAGCCTACTGACACGCAGTATTTCTGGGTTCTCTGCATATTTACGCTACCAATTGTTTTCTACTAAAATGGTGAATGGTTTGCGGGATGGCTATCGGGAAACAAAGAAAATAATATCAATATACATATCTTGGGTAAGACAACAGGGATGTGATATAATCATTTAAACACACAAATGGGTTATTCAACTAAGTATGGACATACATTGCAAGGGAGGATAAATGTTATGAAACAGTTACCCAGTGGTAAAGATTATAAGGTTTAAACATGCATGGAATAGACTAAAGGCAACCTTAAAAAGACCAAAGACTGCAAAAAAAGTTTTTATCAGGAATATTTCAATAGTTTTCCCCATCAATCTTCTAAATCAATTTTTTAATATGGATATTAACCATAAGTTTGTTTTATTTTTACTCCCATGCTTCTGTTTTACTGTTGTATGCTGACTTGTATGCATTTTCCACCATTTTTCCTCTTTCCCAACAGCTTTTTTTTTCCTACTCGGTTTTTAGATGTACTCCATATTTCTCCAACCCTTAATCCAACTATTGCTATAGTATTAACTAATAGTGTAATAGGAATTAATAAAACATATTATGCCACTGGCTTTTTTCTCCACCCTCACTTATAGTGTTGGCCAGTGTTTGAAGTTAACCTCTTCAATGCTGAAGTGTAGTTTATGTATTTGTAGTTAATATCTTCAGTGCTGGAGTTCAAAACATCTGTGTATTGCCAACATTTTTATAGCTGAATTGCAAAGCTGTGTGTGATAAACCTTTTTCAGGGATTTATTGGAAACCTTTGTGAATGTGATGGCATAATGTATAATATGTGCCAAATTGATGGGTGGGTGTTTAGCAACTTGGCTAAGTGCCACATCTGCCACTTTAGCAGCCTGCCTGTGTCACCTCTTTTTCAGCCTGCCTGTGCCACCTCTGTCGTGAAATAGTCTGCCTGTGCCACCTCTGACCCCTTAAACACTCACTCCATTAATTCACCCATTCACTGTCTGGCACACTCTGTGAGGAAACTCTTTTCCTGTGCGATCGCCACACCAGTAAGCTGCCGGCTCCCATTAGGCGGCTGTAGGGCCGCATAGACATTTGACCGGCTGGCCCTTGGCCCACCAGACACCTCCCTGACAAGTAGCACATGGGGTGGTCCACCCCTCCACCCCTCCACCCCCTCTTAGGTATGCTGCTGGGTACAATATACTGTGTTTATGCCAGTCAGATCTATTCACTATAACATTTTTAGCCCTCTTTTGTTTGACAACCTTATCACACCACAAAGGAAGGGCTCTTCTGTAAGTGAAGTTGTCAGGGAAGCAAACCAACTCCTTAAGTAAATAAAGCACATGACACCAAATTGGATGAAGCATGCTGTGGTCAACCACTTCATTTATAAACATACATATATAAAAAAGTTATTGGTCTATATGCAGATGTTGTGGTCGTGGCCTGTTTTATGCAAAATTATGCTAATATTTAATAATGAACTACAATTTTGACAAACGCATATCTAACAATACAACAATAAATTTATTTGATTCAAGAATACAGTTAAATTATGTAAAGACGAATACCAAGAGACGTTATGATATATAATATATTTTATTAATACCTCTGGCGGTAAAAACAAATATATCAAACCGGTTAGCATAACAAAATTACAGATAGACAACAATTATATTCTACATGTGTACTTAACGTCAGAGAGTATCAGCATATCAAATGACTTCTTTGATGTTCAGTGTCCAAAATGGCTCTTGATTCCAGGTTCATATAGAAGACTTTAAGAGAATCTTTCAGTAGTTGTTTTCTAGTTTTAGTTACAATACTAGACACTTAACTAGCCCAAGATGGAAAAGCAGCTTCCTATTTCATACTTTTCCCCTGGAAAAGAGCTCCCTTAGCCTCTGCCATGCTGCTTCCTTCTCCTCCTCCCAGTCTGTCCTGCTCTCCCCCGAGTTCTTGATATCCTATGGTTCCAGGCATGGTCGTAGGAACCCCTAAAAATCTGGAGGTGACAGCATTTTCCCCCATCAGATCCCCACATGCATGTATAGATTAATTGAATAAGACATACAAACATAGCGTATCAGATATAAATCAACTGGAATTCACATAGAAAGTCAGCATTAAGATAGAAACCCCCAAAATACAGACATAGATCACAGGTTGCACACCCCAAAGGCCAGCCCTGGCGTCCACATATCCCACATATAACCTGACCAGTGCTCAGATTACACAAATTACAGTCTAGAGTGAGCCAACTTTGTCCACAAACAGCCCAGTGTGAGCCAACTTTGTCCCCAAGCAGCCCAGCGTGAGCCAACTTTGTCCCCAAACAGCCCAGCTCACAAATAATTAAAGCAATTCATCCACACATTAATTCATTCTAACTCTTTATTTCAATATACTTACTACCCCCCTTTTGTTACTTTTATCCCCACTTCACCCCCTTCTCACACTATCTACCCCCTCCCTTCTCACTAACTATCCTCTCCCTGCCCCCCCTTCTCACTAGCTACCCTCTCCCTGCCCCCCTTCTCACTAGCTACCCCCTTCCTACCCCCCTTCTCGCTAGCTACCCTCTCCCTACCCCCCTTTGTAGGTTACTTACCTGCAGTCCTGTGGTGGGAGCGCGCGGCTTCACTGCTGAGCACCGGCATATGACGTCATATGCCGGCGCTTAGCGTGAAGCGCCGGCACTGAGACAGACACCTCACGCTCCCACCACTACAGTCGAGGCGGCGGCAGGGAGCAGAGGAGACAGGACACAGAGCGGTTGCTGAACACAACTGCTCGGCACCCCTCTCTCTCCTCCTGCAGCGTTTCTATTGGGGGGTTCCTACGGCCCTCGGGGGGATTTCTTCATTAACGGTCCCCCCGCATGAGTTACTGGGGGGATCTGTCCCCCCCGGTTCCTACGCCCATGGTTCCAGGTGTAGCCCACATGGCTTTTCATGTAGGCAGCCATTGTCCATGGTCTTAGATAAACAGATGTACACATCAACACTCACTCTCTAATGCTACCTTGTGGTAGAGGTAATGCACTTCTTAAACAATAGTAATAATCGGTAATCTAATGTATGACACAGTTAGGGGAGTGGTTTATCCAAAGGGAGATACAGATATTGCATCTGTGACGTGAATCACTAATAATGGACAATGCAATCCATGTCCACTACACCAGAGCACCCCAACATAATTCTTAAAACCTTGTCAACTGCCATATAAGTTAGAAGGCATCACATTGCACGTTAACGGTTCACCCCATGTTTCAAAGAGGGCAAATATACCCCAATAAAGCCACAACAAAATATTTTATATAATAAACATACATACCGTATTTGCTCGATTATAAGACGAGGTTTTTTTCATAGTCAAATAGGTCTGACTATGAGACGACTAAGATCCAGATCCCCCAAAATCTGAATATTAATATAGGAAAAAAAGAAAAAGCCTGATAAGACGACCCTATAGGAAAAAAAGTTTTACTAGTAAATATTAATTCATGTAAACTATTTTTTTGTTTTTAATTTCCTTTTATTTACCAACGTGCCCCCGGTTATGCTCATCTGCCCCCAGTTATGCAATCTGCCCCCAGGCATGCCTTATACCCTCCTATATGCCACTCTGGCATATAGGGGGTTAAAAGGCATATAATGGGACAGAGTGGCATATAGGGGGACACTTACATAACCAGACACTTACCTACCCACCCAGACACTTACCTACCCACCCAGACACTTACCTACCCACCCAGACGCTTACCTACCCACTGAGACGCTTACCTACCCACTGAGACGCTTACCTACCCACTCTGACACTTAGATACCCAGACACTAATATACCCACTCATGCACTTCACTCACCACGATGCCTCAGCAGGCGGTTGCTGCAGCTCCCACGGGATTACGACATGACGCTGTGTGACCCTGCTAGGCCCCGCCTCCTCCAGAAAATTGAAGAGGTCTACCTGATCCGCTCGGGTCCCGGTCCTGCTTCTGGAGCAATCTCCCCAACCGGCTCTGCTTCCCCGCAGTGGGCGGGCTATCCCAGGAGTAGGAAGGTACGCGCGTATGCAACCTCGGCTGCTGCCGGCACTTTTGCCGGCTCTCGGTGATAGACGCCGGCAGCAGCTGAGGTTACCATACAGGAGGATCCAGGTCCCCTGCAGCGATGCGGGGGATCTTGATCTTAGTCTAATAGTCAGACCTCATTTGAGGTCTGATTAGAAGACGACCCCGATTACAAGACGAGGGGTATTTTTCAGAGCATTTGCTCTGAAAAAAACCTCGTCTTATAATCTAGCTAATACGGTATATGTAAAGGCTGTTTACAGCCTGTATATGTGGGTGGGGTTTTAAGAGGTAGTTATACCCCCCCTTTCAGCATCCCCTCCTTGAGGGCGTTACGTCTGCATTCACTGGGGTGTTAGGTTTGTGGAGGGTTTTTACGTTCTTGTCCTCTGGGGAATGCCCCAGAAGTAACAACGTTTGTGGGCGTTGGATTCCACTGGGCATCTCCGTTTTGATCTGGCAGGGCGTTCAGACTCTCCCAAGGGCATCTCGTTTCATCTCAGGGAAGTTATGTTGCTGCTAATCCAGACACTGCTCATCAGCCGTCCTTGGTTCAAGTAAGCTCTTTCCTTTTCCTACACTCAGCAAGCAGCAGCAATTGTATAGGATGGGAGTACAGGCTCACTCTTAGCCGTGCAACTGTTTCGGTTAGCTTTCATGTGCTGGGACGGAGGAGGAGGGCTTGTCCCATGGAGCTGCTTGACAGCAAAGCTGCTTCACAGAACTTTTCATTTGAGTTATCTGCGGGGGGGGGTGTTACTTAGTTTGAGATGTAGGATACTTATGGGGGGGATTTTGTTTGAGCCAAGTTACTTGTTTGCTTCACGTGTGGGGGGATGGGTAGGTTCATTGGTCTAGCTACTTGTTTGCTGTAACTACGAGGTACTTACCTGCCATCCGCCCTGACCACTGTCCCTCGGAAGTCTGTCAGTCTCGGAAAACAAGGAAACCAGAGGTGGATAAAGTTCTAAGCAACTCCGTAATAGTGTCCATCTTATGTTCCAACGACTGAAGATGAGAAGCGTGCAAAGCCAGCACCTGATCTTGGTGGTCTTGACGAGAAGATACATGTACCAAGTCTGCGGGGTCCATGGTAAGGCCTGTGATAGAAAGGGGGGGTAGCGTAACTATGAGGTACTTACCTGCCGTCCGCCCGGATCACCATCCCTCCAAAGTCCCTCAACGCCAGCAGCTGCCGCCTGGACTCCATGACGCCGACTACATGGTCTCTGGCTATGGCAGGTGCGCGCACGCCCTCGTGTGGCCAATTTCGACTTTTCCTCCAGGATTCTGGACGCGCCTGCCAGAACCAAAGACCATGCGGCATCGAGGGACTTCTTGACTGCAGGTAAGTACCTCGTAGTTACATTTGCTTCATGTCCGAGGGAGGGGGGAGAGGGCGTTTCATTTGGTCCAGCTACTCATTTGCTTCACATCCCAGGGAGGGGGCATTTCATTTGGTCCAGCTAAGCTACTTGTTTGCTTTACGTGCGGGGGTGTATCTTTCGGTCAAGCTGCTCTTTCACTTTGCTTCTTGTGTGTGCGTCTTTTCATTTGGTCAAGATACTCAGTGGCGGAACTACCGGGGTCGCAGGGGTCGCGACTGCGACCGGGCCCCGGCGGCAGGGGGGCCCAAGCCAAGGGGCCGCCCGAAATCAGGCAGGGGCATCCAACATGCGGCCCGCGTAAGGGGGCATCCAACATGCGGCCCGCGTAAGATCGGTTGCCCTGGCTGCAGCTCAAGCCCTGCTACTTACTTGTAGGAGGGTCTTCTGGACTGCACAGAGGAAGCGGAGTTCACGTGACATCCTACTTCCTCTGTGCTTTAGCAGAGGGAGGCCGCGCCCCCTGCTGAAGTCTGTGAGCGGCATCGAGGAGCTGCACTGCAGGTAAGGGGGTGGGGAGGGTGTTTGAATGAGTGTGTGTGATTGAGGGAATGAATCTGTGAATGAATGATTATATGAATTGATGAGTGTGTGTGTGATAGCATGGATGTGTAAGTGCTGGAACCTAGGCATGATGGGACTGTGATTGCTGTTAGCAATCACACTCCTATCATGCCAAGTCAGCTAGTACATGCTGAAACCTGGCCAGCTGTCCCCCTTGTGTAGTGATGCTGCCAGCAGTATGGGGTCTGCACTTACAGCCACCCTGTACCAGCATGTACTGGCTGACTTGGCATGATAGGAGTGTGATTGCTAACAGCAATCACAGTCTCATAATGCCTAGGTTCCAGCATTTACTGGATGGATGTGTAAGTGCTGGAACCTAGGCATGATGGGACTGTGATTGCTGTTAGCAATTGCACTCCTATCATGCCAAGTCAGCCAGTACATGCTGAAACCTGGCTAGCTGCCCCCCTTGTGTATTGAGGCTGCCAGCAGTATGGGGTCTGCACATCACTTACAGCCACCCTGTACCAGCGTGTATTGGCTGACTTGGCATGATAGGAGTGTGATTGCTAACAGCAATCACAGTCCCATCATGCCTAGGTTCCAGCATTTGCTGGATGGATGTGTAAGTGCTGGAACCTAGGCATGATGGGACTGTGACTACTGTTAGCAATCACACTCCTATCATGCCAAGTCAGCCAGTACATGCTGAAACCTAGCTAGCTGCCCCCCTTGTGTAGTGATGCTGCCAGCAGTATGGGGTCTGCACATCACTTACAGCCACCCTGTACCAGCATGTACTGGCTGACTTGGCATGATAGGAGTGTGATTGCTAACAGCGAGCACAGTCCCATCATGCCTAGGTACCAACATTTACTCCTATCATGCCAAGTCATATTGCTAATTTTGTCCAATTGTGTGTTACCTACTTTTATTAAAAATGTGAGTTTTTATTATTATTTTTAAAGGTGGGGGTCATTTTCGGTTTTGGCTAAGTGAACCCTGAATGTTTTGGTCCAGAATTTTCATTTTAGTTCATCCCTAGAATAAATCTAGGGAATCCTGAATTTGTAGTCGCAAAACTTTCTAGGCCCAGAAATCAGTGAGAGGAAGAGTAAAAGTTTTGTGTCATTTTACTTTATTTTAATCTGCATATTTTATTAAAGGCCATATTTTTTGTCACAGTGAAAAATGAGTGCGGCCCGCGCACGTATACAATTCACGTATACAATTCTGAAGTGGCCCATTGCAGAAAGAACTTGGACACCCCTGGATTATGCCCTTTGTACATGCGCCCCTTTTTCTTTGATTTTTTTGGGGGGGTGAGGGGGCCCTTAACAGATTCTCGCACCCGGGCCCTGAGACGTCTAGTTACGCCCCTGAAGATACTCGTTCGCTTTACGTGCCGGAGGAAGGGGAGTTTCGTCTGATCTGCTCTTTCAATTGCTTCTAGTATGAGAAGGGGGGGTGAGAGTTCAAGGACGCTTGAGCGGTTTCTCGTTATACTGATATAATTTGCCCTCTATTAACCTCTTTGGCCAGCTTTACCTACAGACCCTACCCTGCTCCTACAGTAAGCATTGGTTCTCTTTGGCCCCTTTCCCAGCTACCTGAATTCAGGTGCCTATTCAGACCCACTGGGAATATCGCAAATGTTTTGCTTCTATTCAGATCCACTGGGAGTATTGCGCATGTTTGACATCTATTTAGATCCACTGAGCGTATTGCGCATGTTTAACACAGCTACAAACCCTACTCTGCTCCTACACTCACCATTGTTTTTTTCTTTAGGCCCTTTCCTACCTAAGGGGGTGTTTTGGGGTCTAGGCACGTATCCAGACCCACTGGGCGCTTGTTTTACATATATTCAGACCTGATGGGAGCTTTGTGCGTGTTTTACATCTATTCAGATCCACTGGGCCTTTTGCGCATGTTTTACCCCTACCACAAATGTAAAGGCTGTTTACAAGGTCTTAAGAGGTATTTATACTCCTCTTTCACCATCCCCTCCTGCCCACACCCATTCTCAGTTCGCTCTCTGTGCTCCCCTCAGTTTCTATATTCTCTCTTTCCTATCCCTCTTCCTTTTCCTTCCCGCGAGGTAGGGCCCTTTCCTACCTACCCAAGGGGGTAGTTCAGGGTCTAGAAATCTATCCAGACCCACTGGGCAGTTCAACATATTTTACAAATATTCAGACCCACTGGGCTCTTTGTGCATGTTTAAACTCTTAATAGAAGCTACCAGTTGGCCACTGACCAAGTATAGATGCAAGTATCTGCATTTAAAAAAAAAAAAGTTCTAGAGTCAGGATGTGATTTGGCACGGCTTGGCCAGCGTTATATCTCTGACCCCCTCTACTTAATAGTATTTATTTTGGTACTATTTAGCATTTTCTTTCTTTTGTTTGTTCCTTCAGTCTGCAGTGCTGGCTGCGGATGCCATAGTTGCTAGTGTTAATTCAGCACTAATTTGTGCTTATCTTTATCACAAGGGCTGCAGCACTGGGTGTGATGAACCCTCCATCACTGGGGCCATTGGAGAGGCCCGAGAGCCTGCCTCCTCCCTACTGACTATGGGCCCTGGCTTTGTAAAGACCAGGGAGTGATAGCCATTGTTTCAGTTTAATGTCAGACTCTTCTCCCCTACCCCATGGTGCACTAATATGTTGTATAAGTCAGCCCTCCCCCAGATCCTCCACTACAGACATTTACCCCAGCCAACCCTTAGAACAGATTTCAGCCAGTAATAGATAGTGGAGGTTGGGACCCCATTGTATTGTTAATACCTTTTGCTCACCCTGTTGTCTCTGGGAGGTAGATTAAGGGGGCGGTTTCTATCCCAATATCTTGATTTATGTTAATGTGTTCTTTGGCTATATCCAGTCTTCATTTCGGTTATACCCTACACTGAGTCTCGGCTAGTGACTGGGAAACCGGGGAAAGAGTGTGTTTTAGGCTAAGTGAGCACAAGTCAGCGGAGGTAGTCGGTCAGACTATTCAGCTCTGTGACACTGGGCATTGGCCATTGATTTGGAGACCAATACCTACTACCATACTGAACTAAGTCAAGGGAAGGGAGTAGAAATGGGACTGACACAGAAGTGGGAGAGACAAAAGAAGCTTAGTGTACATTTAGAGAAATGATGGCAGGCCAAAAGCAGGAAAGTTCATAGTGCCTCATTAAATAAGCAAAGAAAACAGAAATAGGTCTAGTGTGCCCCTGACAAAAAAAGAGGGGAGCCGAGTTAATGGTAAACTCTGCGTTTTACACATACTTCAATAGTTTATAACATATGTTGCAGTAATTGGGCAAGGCATAATTCTACAAATAATAAACCAAAATGCCTAGAAGTGACTGAGCACATTCCACTTTAGGAAACAAAGTTCACTTTTGCAATAGATTACATGTTGTAAGGAAATGCTGCATTTATATTTAACCAATTGCTGGAGGAACACCAACATATACTGAGTTAGAAAGCTTTAAACTCTTGCAATAAAGGTAGGATTTTGTAACAATATTTCAATATAAGTATATATGAAACATTTTTGTATAAGGTTCTGGTCCTTAAAATACTTCATTCATACAAAAAGTAATTGCTTTATGGAAGATAATTATCCTTAGGGGTTGATATTTTTTTTGCTTTCAAACTTTAGAAGCAACATAATGACTGAATTTATATAAACCTTTAGTTAGATGTTGCAAAAGGATCATATGAAGAGGGGAGAGCAACACACAGGCTGGGAGCACATGGTCAGAAGAAGACACAGAACTAGGCACATGAGGAAGGAAGAGGACACACGCACACTGTGGCCACACGGAGGACACAGGGGCACATGAGAGACAAGATATAGTTTGGGGGTACATGGGGCAAAACTGGGGCCCATGGTGACAAACTGGGACACATGGTCAGAGGAAGACACAAGGAAGGAGCTTATCTTAAGTACCTATGGAGACAGGTCACTCCCACTCAATCCTCTACAAGTATAGATTCTGTTGTAATCCTGTAGCAGCATCCTAGTACCACTCACTCACGTGAATTGATCATTTTTTTTTATACTTCTTGCATGGAATTCAAACACATTTATTTGTAAGTAGTTATGTAGATGCCTACACCATATAGAAGCCTTAAAACATTAATCACGTGTAAATGATTGTATGAGTGATAAAGGATGTAAGATGCTTTGTCACTGATGCTGCCAAAATATTAATGTAAGAAGTCTACTAACTGTTAGAAGCATAGTGTGATGAACATTGCTTTTGTAAAAATGTGGCTGAGATGGGTATATGGTTCTGCTTAAGGGGCATATTTAGAGTGTTGATCAATGAATAGGTACAACCAAAGCCCAAGAGGTCCGTTCAAGTACTATAAATATGTAGCGATCAGCACGATACTCTGTTCTGATCTTTGGAGCTTATTGATGTAATAGATTATTAAAACCACAGATCTTTTGTGCTAAATAATATAATTTTGTTTATACTAGGATTTATATTTATACTTGACAAGGGGCATGCTAGTTTTTTCCTTCTTACCATGATTGGTGTGTCTCTTTTTACGTAGGAGCCCATAATTATTTAAATGTGCATGTATGATTTGTTAACTATACACTGTTAACTTGATGTCTATCAATTTATTTTACGCAGACTTGATATTTTATTCCTAAAAATCTGGCTAAAATGAATGCAGCTGAATTCAGAAAGAGAGGCAAACATATGGTGGACTATATTGCGGATTACCTTGAACAGATTGAAACAAGACAAGTTTTTCCTGATGTAGAACCTGGATACTTGAGGCCACTCATCCCAGATGCGGCACCCGAAGAAGGAGAAGCTTATGAAGATATTATAAATGATGTAGAGAGAGTGATCATGCCTGGTGTAAGTAAATGTGAATTTATTTCATAAGACCCAAGACCAGCCTTGTGGGCAGGATGGTCTGGGGTCAGGTGGTGTAATGGTGGGGAAATCTCAGGGTGGTCCAAGTTTTTCAAGCAAGGGTTATCGAATTGTTTAAACAGGGTTGGCCGATCTCTGGGATTTTAACACTCAGCTGAGTCATTTAAAACAACATTATTTGACCCAACAGTGGAATCCTGGCAGCAGACTGTACCAACAAAGATTTATAAAAGTAGTCAGAATTAAGGTTCACTTTTACACTTTTTCACACCACTAATTCACTACAGACTTTAAGTTTGGCCATCTATTATTTACAGTTGGCTGTGTAAATCAAGTGTACTTTCCTTTAACTCAATGCTTCGCCTGAAGTTGTCAATGTATCCCAACTTTTAAGAAAATCAGATCAAGATGTTTTCAGTTTTGTATTTTTTTACTCACATCGGTTACTTTTCCTTTGCAGGTGACACACTGGCACAGCCCCTATTTTTTTGCCTACTTTCCCACTGGCAATTCATACCCAGCAATGCTTGCTGACATGTTGTGTGGTGCAATTGGGTGCATTGGCTTTTCTTGGGTAAGTCATACTGACTAGACATCTGCTAAAATATATTGTTTTTAAATATTTGACAAGAAATACTGGATGTAACTTTTTTTTTAAACAAATTTTAGTCTTATACAGTTCTTTCCTTGCTGCTTTCACAATGTATTATAAATAAAATGCAGATTCCCTCAGAATTTTAGGAGTTTTTACATTTTATTAAATCCCTTTAGGTATTTAACCCCTTTGTAGCAATTGCTGATTTTAATTTTTGTACTCTTTAGGACTATGCCTGTTTTAAAATTGCTCGTGTTTAGCTGTACATTTCTTCTTTTTCATTTAAAACACCCACACAGTTATATACAGTTATATATAATGCTTTTTTCAGGACAAGAAGGGCTTTCTCTGATAACATTATTTTCATAATATCTAATTTACTATAAAAATATGTAAAATATGGTGAACAATTTGGGAAAAAATCTTACTTTTATTTGAATTTTTTTTTTAGTCATCTACAAAAGCTGATGGAAATACCCAATGTTTTCATGTTTTATTGCAAGTTATAGGACAATAAGTACAAGTAGCATATTGCTATTTCGAAACCATTTATTCAAAACTGGTTATTCTGCCCCCATGTGCTATTTGGGACATCTTTCGAAGCTGGTCAGTTTAATTTACAGCCATCAAAACATTGTTTTAAAAACTAGACATCCCAGGGTATTTCAAATGCAGGTATTTTAACTATTTCTATGCACTAATTCTACTACCAGCTTTTGTAAAACTTTGTTTAGCAGCATCTCCATGATACCATGGCTAGGTTTGTTGGGGAAAAGAGGCCTTATTTAGTGCTTGTGCAATTCAGTTTTTGAACTTGTAATTTTGACAATCTACCCTCATTCCTATCTGGCGCTTCTTTAAACCTGGCCAATTCAACTTTTTATTTTTGAAAACTAGACACCCCAAGATATTAAATAGCTGGTATTTTAATCCTTTCCAGGCACTAACCTTTGCCAATTGTTTTGGTAGTATTTTTTTTTCTTACATACAGAGTACTTTACATAAATATATTTATAGATCCTTGTATCCGTCACTTCCAAATACCCAATATGATATCACCTATGCATAGGTTTGCCTGGCTGTTTGGTGGCCAAGGGGCCACATTTGGGAGGTGCGCATTTTTCAATGTTGACCTGACATTTGGTGATCCTATATCCATGCCCTATTTGGGATATCTTACTCTAACCAGACATCTGTAAAGTAACAGGATCCACCATTCTCTTTCTGCTACTAATCCCTCTTGCTATAAAACTGAGCACCAGGCTTGCTTTTTGAGGCATTGTTGCATTGCTTGCTTACCTCCAAGTCCTCAGAAATAATTACTCCCAAGTCCCTTTCTTCTGTTGTCGCTTACAGTACAGTGCTAAATTCTCCCTTGGGTTTTTTTATGCTCCATAATTCCATACATTTATCAACATTAAACTGCAGCTGCCACAGTCTTGACCATTTATCTAATTTACTTAAATATATTGCCATTTGGCTTGTTCCATCAAGAATAGTAACCTTGTTGCAGACCTTTGTGTAATCAGCAAAAAGCCAATTTATCATTAGGACCTTTCTTAATATCACTGTAACAGGAAAGATGTAGACAAGATGGCCTCTGGCAATCGCTGCTGACACTCTGACAACCAGAGTGGCTACCCATCTGTAGCTGGCTCAGAGTAAAGATGCCACTCAAGGGATAGATTTTCCCAACAACATGCACCACCAAAATCACAACATGGGAATCAGATGTCAGAATGAATGCAGTTTATTGGGGAAAAAGGTCAAGGTGATTATAGGTAAACATACAGAACACAAATCAGTTTGGTTGTCATTAGTTTGTCATTATCTATAGCTGTTGGGTGACAGATGGCAGAAGAGAGTCCCTTCAAAGTAGGAACTAATTTTCCTTTCATTTCCTTTAGCATAGCTGCTATTAATGTCACATATGCAATGGGTGCCAAACTCCACTACTCAAGGACCACAGATATACAGGTTTTAAGGACAATTATTTGCATATTGCTGATGCACACCTGGCAGATTTTTCTTTTATAAAAGAAAGTTCTTGTGAGTGTAGGTCATAATGAGGGTTGACACTCCAGCCCTAGGTTATGGATCAGTCTAATAGTAGAATGTTGGTGTACCTTTCCCTCATATAGCATCAGCTGTTAATATGAATGATATCCATAATGCACCTGACCAATTCTTTTTTTTAATTTTGTTTTATTTATTTTTTTTAAACCTAGGAACTGGCTCCATAAATGTTCATAATAACCAACAAAAGTCAAGTATCGGCAAAACTATATTAACCATTTCACAACACTTTTGTTTTGGAGATTTTAACCACGTGCCTCTTTTTTTTGTAAAATATGCCCATACACACAAATAATGATAATTCTATTCGGAGGATTACAAAGTCTTAATTGTGTACTTTACTTTGCAGTAACAAAAAGCGAGAACATACTCATTTATACAAACTACTAACAAAGGTGTTTGTTTTGCATTAACATATGCATCACAGTAACATTGTGATTTAGTTCGGAGAAGACACAAACCCATCAAGTTCCCTGCTGTTGATACAAAAGAAGGCAAAAAAACCCTAATTAAAGCAATTACAAATTGTACCTTAAAAGGGGAAAAAGTCATCAAGCCCATTTTTAAGGGCATTTTTCAAATTTTAATAGTCAAAACCACATCTTTATTGTTCTTATTGTAAAGAACCCTTTTCGCTGTTTTGATGTGAAAATGTCTTTCTTCAAGCCTGAATGGATGACCTCCTGTTCTTTGCATAGTACTATTAATAAAACAGGTAATCAGAGAATGACTGGTAATGTCACATCCAATCTAAGACACATTTTTTAAAGAATTATAATTTTTTAGCCTTTCTTCATAACTAAGGTGTTCCATTAACTTTGTAGCTGGCCTCTGTGCTCTTTCAAGCTCCATAATATCCTTTTTAAGAACAGATATCTAAAGTTGCACTGCATCTTCTAGGTGGAGTCTTGATTTATACAGAGGCAGAATTATTTTTTTCTTCTGTGAGTCAATACCTCTTCTTATTCATGCCAGTATCTTACTGTCTCTTGCAGAAGCTGCCTGACCTTGAAGACTGTTGCTACGTTTATTGTCTACAATTATTTCTAAGTCCATTTCATTGAATGATTTCCCTAACACAACCACACTTAAAGTACAAGTTACACATTTATTTTCATATAGCTTTGTGTTTGCCAACATTAAAACTCAACTGCCACTTGGTCACCCTGTGGTCCAATTTGCAAGGAAAGTAACACCTAGTTCAGATTGCATTACCTTACCTAATTGTGTGTCTTTTGCAAACACAATACCCTATACAAGACAGTAAGCAACAATGAACCTAGGACAGAACCCTCCGGTCATCTCTTTTGTCGATAATTGCGTGGATAATTTTCTGCTAAAGGTTTTTCTTTTTTTCTGCTTTGTCATACCATTTTAAATCAGTAAAAGCTATTTTTTTCTACATCTGCTTCATTTAAGGCTTCAAGTCCTGCATGCACAGAGTTAGAGACTGTAATGCTGGACTGGCTGGGGAAGATGGTTGGTTTGCCAGAGCAGTTTCTAGCTGGCTGTAAAGGTGAAGGTGGAGGAGTTATTCAGGTAAGAACCAGCTTAAACTGAAATATAACAAGTCTTTACTGGTGAAAATTGTTTTTAAACAAATTTTAGTTGCCTTGCCACGGCCCTGAAGAACGGACCAGGGGAGGCAGCCTGTCAGCTTGCCCCTCCTCTGTAGATACCCTACTGTTGCTGTCAACAATATGATTCACCATTTATAACAAATGCTCTGAAAAATGCCCCTTGTCATATATTCAAGCAAATATGGTATTTATTTTCCTGATCTTTCTGCTATTTGACTAACATCCTACGACAAGTGCTGCAGGGGACCCGGATCCTCCTCTATGGCAGTGGGTTTCCCGGTGGGCCGGAAGGTCCGTGGGCTGGGCGGCCGGCAGACTAACCATGAAGATAGCCGCTGAGCGGCTGCAAATGGCATTGAACGCCTCCCTCGGTGCCAGGGGCGGGCTGGGCAGGGGGACAATTGCCCCCCAGGCTGCCCGAAATCTAATCAAAGCGGCCGCTGGGTGCTGATGCGGCCGTCCGGCATCAGCACCCAGCAACCGTGTGCGATGGCCGTCTAGTGATGGGAGCAGCGTGAGGGGTGAAAGCTCTGCCCCCTCGCACTGACCTTTCACCCCTTACGCTGCTCCCATCACTATGCAGCCATCAGACTGCCGAGAATGTAATTTAAACGGCCGGTGTGGCTGATGCCGCCGGCCGCCTCTGCTTTAATACTTTTTTTTTTACTTTATATGGCAAGCCGATCCAGCTTACCATATAAATAAAAAAAAAAGTGTTAAAGTAGCTCCGGCCGGCGGCATCAGCACGCATCGGCCGTTTAGATTACATTCCCAGCAGTCTGATGGCTGCATAGTGATGGGAGCAGCGTGAGGTGGAAGCTCCGCCCCCTCGCACTCAGACTGCTGCAGCACCGGATGTCAGGTCAGTGGCATCCTGTCAGCATAGAGGAGAACAGTGTGCAGCTACCAGGAAGTCAAGAGAAGTAGAAGGTGAGTAAAATAATGTATTTTTTGTACTGTATAATGTTTTTTGTATTTGTTAAAAAAAAAATCGGCATGTGTGTGTATGTAAGTGTGTCCCCCTATATGCCACTCTGCCTCCAGAAATGCCTTATACCCCCCTATATGCCACTCTGTCCCATGATATGCCTTTTAACCCCCTATATGGCAGAGTGGCATATAGGGGGTTAGAAGGCATATCATGGGACAGAGTGGCATATAGGGGTATAAGGCATTTCTGGGTGCAGAGTGACATATAGGGGGTCAAAAGGCATATCTGGAGGTGGAGTGGCAAAAAGGGGGTTAAAAGGCATATCACGGGACAGAGGGGCATATAGGAGGGTTGAGGCATATCAGGGAGGCAGAGTGGCATATGGGGGGTATAAGGCATTTCTGGAGGCAGAGTGACATAGGGAGTAAAAGGCATTTCTGGAGGCAGAGTGGCATATAGGGGATTAAAAGGCATATTATGGGGCAGAGTGGCATATAGGAGGGTATAAAGCATATTAGGGAGGCAGAGTGGCACATAGGGGGGGCATAAGGCTTTTCTGGAGGCAGAGTGCCCCATGATATGCCTTTTAACCCCCTTCGTGCCACTCTGCCTCCAGGAATGCCTTATACCCACTATATGCCACTCTGTCCCATGATATGCCTTTTAACCCCCTATATTGCAGAGTGGCATATAGGGGGTTAGAAGGCATATCATGGGACAGAGTGGCATATAGGGGGTATAAGGCATTTCTGGAGGCAGAGTGGCATATAGGGGGTTAGAAGGCATATCAGGGGGGCAGAGTGGCAAGCCTGGGGGCAGAGGTGCATAACTCGGGGGTAGGTTGTCAAATGAAAGGGAATAAAAACCAAACATGTCTCAATCATAGCTTTTATTAAATATGGAAAAAAATAGTCTACATGAATTAATAAAGAAATAAAAGTTTCTTACCAGAATATCGTGAAGAATAATGTGATCAGTGTTTTGTTCCACTGAATAAAATGGAACTCTTTCATCTAAAAATGTTCGCAGTAGTAAATGTTTTGATCCCATTATGTGTAATGTATTTCATTTATTAGGGCCTTTTAACACTTTTGCTTTCTGGCATTTTAATACAAATAATGAGATAAAAAGAATGGAACATAGTGTGACTCGGGTGTGTATAAGGGGTGCGTGTGGGTATAAGAGCTTCACCGTGAGATAAACTATATGGGGCTGGTCTCCAAATTTTTCCAGGGCTGCTTTTCAGTCCCAGTCCGGCCCTGGTGGGTTGATGCTACTGCCGGCACTTCCGGGGCTTCTATGACGGAGCACCGGTGTGACATGACCTTCCGGTGCTCAGCCATAGAAACACCGGCGGAAGTTCTGGGCAGAAGCGGAGGTTGTCTACGCTCATATGTTCACTGGTTTCCAGAGAGGAAGATCCCCCTCAGTGCTTGATCCTCCTCTCTGGCAGCTGGTGACCGTCTGCGCGATGTGTGCAGACAACCTCCGCTGCTGCCCAGAACATCCGCTGGGGCTTCTATGACAGATCGACGGCATGACATGACCTTCCTGTGCTCCATCATAGAAGCCCAAGTGGAAATGCCGTGCAGAAGCGGAGGTTGTCTATGCGCATTGCGCAGACGTTCACTGGCTGCCCCGCTACACACCAGGGAGTCTTGAGCACAGGGGACAAGTCTGGGGATGCATTGGTAATCTGGGGGGGCAGAGTGGCATATAGGGGGTATAAGGCAAATCCAGGTTTTTGTGGAATATTCACATATTTGAGTCTATTTTCATTGGCATCTGGTCAGCGCACTCTAGCAGAAACTTCCTGTCTTGTCTTTTAACAGCTTAAAAGGAAACTTTTTTGTAAAACTCTTACTCCTTCTGATTGCCACATTTGTTCGATTATAAGACGACCCTCCAAAATTTGAATATTAATTTAGGGGGGGGGAAGCCTGAATAGAAGACTACCTTATAGGAAAAAAGTAAGCTATTTTTCTATATTTAATAAAAACTATGATTGAGAAAAATGCATTTATTGTTTTTATTTTGATGTGTTGTGTGTTCAGAGATGGTATTCTGCATACCTTAGTTGTAACAAGTGGTTATTTGAGTTACTGTTGCCTTACTATTATCTCAAACCAGTCTGCCCATTCTCTCCTGGCCTCTGACATCAAGAAGGCTTTTTAATCCACACAACTGCCGCTCACTGGATATTTTTTCTTCAAGGTTCATTCAGAGATAGTATTCCGCATACCTTGGTTGTAACGAGTGGTTATTTGAGTTACTGTTGCCTTTCTGTCATCTTGAACCAGTCTGCCCATTCTCCTCTGACATCAACATGGCATTTTAGTCCAAACAACTGCCGCTCACGGGACGTTTTCTCTTTTTTGGACCATTCTCTGTAAAGCCTAGAGATGGTTGTGTGTGAAAATTCCAGTAGATCAGCAGTTTCTGAAATACTCAGACCAGCCCGTCTGGCACCAACAACCATACCACATTGAAAGTAATTTATATCCCCTTTCTTTCCCATTCTGATGCTTGGTTTGAACTTCAGCAAATTGTCTTGACCACGTCTACATGCCTAAATGCATTGAGTTGCTGCCATGTGATTGGCTGATTAGCTATTTGTGTTAACAAGCAATTGAACAAGTGTACCTAATAAAGTGGCCAGTGAGTGTATGTGTGTTTATGGGTAGGTGTGTGTGTGTGTACATCTATATATATATATCTATATATCTATATATATATATCTATATATCTATATCTAGATATATCTAATATCTAGATATATCTAGATATCTATCTATATAAAGTCCAAAATTATCAATTGCACTCCAATCACCGCTTTTTCTGCCCGGTGCCAAGTAGCAGCTGTAACAGCAAATCATACAATATCATGTCCTGATGAAAGTCTACAATAAATAGACTAAAATGTTGATAGGAAAACTGGAGTTTCTCGAGTAGTTATTTAAAGAAGTCCCTGGAGTGCCGGTAACTATTTTTGGATATTATATATCTATATATATCTATATATCTATCTATATATCTAGATATCTATCTATATATCTATCTCACTATCTATCTATATATCTATCTCACTATCTATATATCTATCTGTATATCTGTATATATGTGTGTAAGGGCAGTGTATGTGTATATGGGTGTTTATGCATACCTCCCAACATTATTTTTTTTATTTTTTTAAATCTCGAGGAACCGATACAAGCAATTTCACTTTACAATGTCGCACTTGCATTGCCACTTAAAACATGCTTTGTTTTTGTCAGCAGTCATGCACATTAAAAATAACCAACACATCGGATTGAATTACCAATGGACATAAGTGTAATTTCTGCTCTCTTTTGCTTCTGTGGCTGCTTGTATTAAATATATGATTACTAACACCAATCACACTCGTATCATGCACAGGCAGCCAGTACATGCTGGATCCTGGGCATCATAGAAGTGTGATTGCTGTTAGCAATTACACTTCTATCATGCCAAGTCAGCCAGTACATGCTGGAATCTGGGTGTCACGGATCTGGCTTGTCCGACCGACTACCTCCGCTGACTTGTGCTCCCTTAGCCTGGGACATCGCACTTTTCCCAGTTCCCCAGTCACTAGCCGAGACTCAGTATAGGGTAAAACCAAACGAAGACTGATTTATTTCTCACACACAGGGCTGGATATATCCAGCAAAACACACATTAACATAAAACAAGATATTGGGATACAAACCACCCCCTTAATCTGCCTCCCAGAGACAACAGGGGCAGTAACGGGATTAACAAAACAATGGGGGGGGGAGAGACTGATTTATAAAACATAATAATGCACCATGGGGTGGGGAGTCTGATATTAAATTAAGACAATGGCGGTCACTCCCTGGTGGCAGATCCTGGCTGTCTGCTGGAGAGATAATCCCCTCAGCCAGTGATAACATGATATACTGCTGGGGGGTAGCCACAGAAGTCCTTTACAAACCCAGGGCCCATAGTCAATAGGGAGGAGGCTGGCAGCCAGGCCTCTCCAGTGGAGAGTGATGGAGGGTTCCGTCACACTGGGTATGCCTGGGCACGATAGGAGTGTGATTGTTGTTAGTAATCGTATATATATTTAATATAGCAATGAGACTCCTATCATGCACAAGCAGCCAATACATGCACATAACCTCCAGCCTTCCTGTGCCCTGCCCCCCAATTTACACATCCATGCTATCACATGCATATTCATTCATTACAAACATTAATTCCCTCATTCACATATACTCATTCATACACCCTCCCCCACCCTTACCTGAACCGCAGATCTTCCGGTGCTGCTCGTAGACTTACGCAGGGGCACTGTCTCCCTCTGCGTTGCTCGCAGTCTGTTTGAACTTCTCTTGACCTGCCCAGGGGAACAGGAACGGAGTCACGTGAGGTGGCGCGCATTCAGGTGACTCCGCTGGGTTCCTGCGTCCCCTCGATGGAGCAAGAGACACTGCTGAGCAACACAGAGGGAAGCGGCAGGGCCCTTGCGGATTATTATTTTCAGTGTTTTTTTTTTTTTTGTTTTATTATTTTGCTGATAATGCTATTTTCGGCAGATACGTTTTTCGGTGCATCCCTACTGTCTTGGTGTCAGTGTGGCAGAGCCTGTCCTGGTGTGTGTGTCTGGGTGTCAGTTTGGCAGAGGCTGTCCTGGTGTGGGTGTCGGTGTGTCAGAGCCTGCCCTGGTGTGTGTGGGTGTAGGCATGGCAGAGCCTGTCCTGGTGTGTGTGTTAGGACATCTGTGTGGCAGAGCCTGTCCTGGTGTGTGTGTTTGGGTGTCGGTGTGGCAGAACCTGTCCTGGTGTGTATTTGGTAATCTGTTTCCTTGCACTTTACTTACTGTAGGATTAAATTTAACTATTTATCCAGAGATAAAATGCCCTCCTGAATTTGTGTAATGTAATTGATTACAGTGACAAAAGCATGCTGAAATATAACTAATAGACAACAAGAAATGGTATATTAAATTTGTCATAGTTTGGTTTAACAAAAAAAAAAGGGCTGCTCAGTCTTAAATGCCCGGGCCTATTTTTTGTCCTAGTCCAGGCCAATACAAGTATATTGAATGTAAAATAGACTGACCACATTCCTCGTTTTTTATACAGACAGCACGCAGGTTTCAATTTCTTTGACACGAAAATAATTGATATTTACAAAAACAAGTCAGACTTTAACCTGAAGCTATCTTTTATGAGCCACTTTATTGATTTTTTTTTCTACTCTTGCTAAAACTCTTGAGTGAAAAGGGCATTTCTGAGCCAGACTGTAATTACACTGTTGGTAAATGGTTGGTTGCTAAAATTGGCCCATAATTACATTTAAAAACCTTCATCATTCTGAGGCATCATTAACAGCTGCTGCTTCTGATGCAGCACTTGAATTGAGCATGGAGATAAAAGAAAACACTCATTGTTTATGAATACTGGCCTCTCATTTTATTTATATTTGATTTACCATAGCAACCAATAACCATTCCATTTGATTCAACAGTTGAAAAGCTGCAGTGGTGCCAAAGGTGAGGTATAACATAAAAAAGTATTTCAGAGGTAATTTATTTAAAAATAAAAAAAATAAATAAAATTTATTTAAAAAAAAAAAAGTATACTCTTACTGCTGAACATGACACAGTTATCTCTTCTGAAATGGTTTGATGCTACTGAAATATTATTTAAATAGTACACCTGTGAACACACAAATGCCAAATGTGTTCCTTCTGTGTTTGTTGCTTCTTCATATTTAAAATTTAAAATGTATATATTTATATTTTTTTGCATAAAATTAATGATAGAAAGTTTTTTTTCTATCTAACAGATGTAGGGAGTGTAGTAGCCTAATGAAATACCCCAATACTGGACATATTGCTTTTGAGATTCTGAGCCCACAGTTAATCTGTTCCGTAGTACAATCAGTAGTACATATATATATATATATATTATAGGAAGGCAGTGGGATGGGACAGTTTCATAAGGGTATTTTGCAAACAAATTTGGACTAGTCTCTGTGGGTCATATATACGTATGAATTATATGGTTCAGACAACTTGAAAAGAGAATTGCACTTAATGTTTATCCTTTAATTAAGGAGACATTTTGGCCAGACAGAGAGGGGGGGAGGTTGAAATTTAGAATTGTATTGTTGCATATTCCATTACAAAATATTATCATGTGGTGTCAAGAGGAATACCATGTCTGGATCACCAGTATTAAAACACGACGGCCGCTTTCAATCGCGGCTGGCCCACCGGGAAATTTCCCGGTATCCCCGTAGTCCAGTCCGGCCCTGGTGGGGAGATCCTTATTACAGTCATCTTCACAAACGAGATTAATGGTGTATACTCCATTTCATAGCATTCACATATGTCATCAGTGACAACGCCATGCATGGAACAACAGGTTAAAATATATGGCAACAAGACAGGTGGTTCATAAATGAAAGTTTTTGTTAAACTCACCTTGCTGGTAGGTCATATCATTCTGATGCAAAAATATATCAGAATTCTAATCCAGAGTTTCTCAAATTTGAAGGCATCAACAAAATATATCTAAATTGGTGAAAGGGTAATTTAAATTGCTTTGTGAATTATTATAGTACATTAATTAAGAATGTTTTTTAAAGTACAGCTCCTATTAGTGCTCCTACCCAGAAAGAGGCTAATCGTACAAACTGGTCCCTGGAAGCCATAGGAGGCTTCATCACAGCAAGAATCGTATTGGATGTACAAAATGAATATGTTGTCACCTAAAAGATTAAACAAGGAATAATCTCTGTTCTTCAGCTTTTATGATTGCTCATAATCTTACAATTTTAAATTCTATTTATATTATATATTGCAAGTTTAACGCTACAGATTTGATCGATTATAAGACAAGGTTTTTTTCAAATGCTCTGAAAAATATCCCTCGTCTTATAATCGGGGTCATCTTATAATCAGACCTCAAATAGAGGTCTGACTATGAGACTAAGATCCAGATCCCCCACAGCACTGCGGTAACCAGTGCTGCTGGAGCTTCTGACTCCCTGGTGTGTAGTCGGGGCAGCGGGTAAATGTCTACGCGATTCACGTAGGCAACATCTGCTGCAGCCGGAAGGAGGTGCCGTTAGTAGTGGGGGTTGTCTGCATCCATCGTGCAGACCTTCCCCGGCTGTCAGAGAGGACAGTTCCCCACAGCGCGTAGACGTCTACCCGCTGCCCCGATTACACACCAGAAGCACCTGTAAGTTTGGGGGGGTCTTAAATGGGGGGGGCATAAGGCATTTCTGTAGGCAGAGTTCTCTATGATATGCCTTTTAGCCCCCTTAATGCCACTTTGCCTCCAGGTATGCGTTTTAACCCTCTATACACAACTCTGCCTCCTGAAATGCCTTATGCCCCCCCCATTTAACACCCCTCCCCCAAACTTACCGGTGCTTCTGGTGTGTATCTGTCCCTAAACGTAAAAACATCAAGAAAAAAAAGGAGGGGTGGCAAGGGGGAAAAGGGAAAAAAAGAGGGGGAGTGAAAGGGGGGAAATGGAGAAGAGGAGAGAGGGTATTAAGAAAAGGGAAAAAGGGTGAGTGAAAGGGGGGAAATGGAGAAGAGGAGAGAGGGTATTAAGAAAAGGAAAATGTGTGGGCTACTACTCAATCCAGCATGCCCTCTTTTAAGGATCTCCTTTGCTTCGTCAGTGGACAGAAATGCTAGCCAGCATGCCCACACGCCAGTATAAGCTTACATCCTGTTGGAGGCTAGATGAACCTTTTCTTCCATATATAATTTCTTCCACCTTGGGCACCCAAAGGCGAAGGGTGGGACCTCTTCACGCTTCCAAAATATAACGCGCTGCATTAACAGTTAACAGGTAACAATACAAAGAAATAAGGGGTGGCCAGGGAACAAAGTCAAACAGTGCAGCAGGGGTTAAACAACAATACACCTCATGTTGTATAAAAGACACCAACAAAAAACAGGATAAACCTCGCGCAAGGATGACCAACAAACCTGTTAAACACCATGTGAAAACGTGGAGCAGCCAAGGAGAATAAAGAATCCAAAGACGTGGGCTTCAGCACCTTGGATCCATGGACTGACGTTTTTTATTTGTATTTATTACCTGCTATTATTAAAATAAAAGGAAAAAAAAATAAGAAATGCATTTTTCTCAATCATAATTTTTATGAAATATAAAAAAATGTTTACATGTGAATTAATATTTACTAGTAAAACTTTTTCCTATATAGTAGTCTTATATACAGGCTTTTTATTTTTTTCTAAATTAATATTCAAATTTTGGGGTGGTCCTGTTATAATCTAGGTCATTTTATAATCAAGCAAATATGAGTTGGTTTATGTAAAAGTATTCAATTTGATGGCTAAAAAAAACATTTTTTACTTTCAAGATGTTGTATGAACTGTGCTAGAATGTACCTTAGAACTTGATTATATTTGAACGTTTGTTTTTATGAAAGCATTGATTTTTTGCATATATATGTATATGACTAGCATTAGATGTGGATCCATTTTCATTTTAAATATAGATGGTTCATTAGTTAGGACATATGATGTTTAGGTGATTAGCTTTTGCTTTCCTTACCCTGCGGCATGTCAGTGTAATGGATACTACCACTAAACTGTGCTTCCTTAGCCCAGGACAACACTCAGGAACTCCACCAGCCAAGAACAGTAGAATCCAATGACAAATAGAGTGAAGCAATGATTCACTAGCAAATACTCTAAAAACAAGCCTTCCCAGATGAGTCGATGCTGTTATAGCTGCAAAGGGGGGAACCAACTACATATTAACCCCTTCAGTCCCCCATGGACATACAGTTACGTCCATAAAACGCATCTCAAGAAACCCATATGGACGTACCGGTACGTTGTGACCTTCTTGCAGCGGCAGGGATACATCCTGGACTCCCCTCTGTCAGAAGAAGCCGGCATTGCTGGCTTTCTGCTTGAGCGCCTGTAACAGCCGAGCGCCGGAAAACTGTTGCTATGTTAAATGCCTGGTCGCGTCCCTGCGGATATCACCCGGAACGTCATTGGAGGACAGGATATCCCTTACAGGATCTATCTAGACCCTGCTGGGATATCCGATCGCTCTGATTGACATTGTGATGTCTATGCTAGTCTATGGCGACCTGCATAGAGATCACAGCAGGATTGGTGCAGGGGGATTGCAGGGAAGAGAGTGAGAAACCATGTTTCTCAGTCTTCTCATATGATGAAACACAAATCAACACAAAAAGTGTTAGTGATTTTTTTTTAATCCCTAAAATAAAACAATAAATAATAAAAATAAAAAAAATAGTGAGCTAAGTGGTGTCATTGTGACATCACTGGCATTAATAACATGTTCAATAGGCCCCTTAGAGGACCTCTAACAATACTGCACTGATAACAGTGACATTTAAAAAAAATAAAAAATAGTGCCCAAATACCCCTGATAAGATAGTCTGGGTTGTCTGCTTAACATGGGTATTTATTGGTTTATTTGTTTAAAATTAGAGTTGCAATTCCATCATACCTAATGTAAAAATTCTATGGCTTTGTAAAAAATTTACACCTTATAGTATGTTCCCTATAAGTGCTGGGAAAGTATGAAAATTCTATATAAATTAGGTATTTCTGAAATCAGGACACCTGAATTGATTAACTTGGAGGGGATTTTCCATCACTTTACCTAATTTTGTGAGGATTCGGAGAGGAAAATATTTAAAAAAAAAAACAAAAGAAAGGTTTTTTTTCTAATTTTCACAAGTTTTATTAACTTTCTCATTCTAAATAATTTTCATCTAATTATCTAACTATGGTATCAAAAGAAAGCCCTCTCTCTCCTTGAAAAAAACAATATATAGTTTACATGGGTATACTATTTGCAGGAAAGGGGAATAATTGCTGAACCGACATACTGCAAAAATGGTAAAATTGCTCTGGGACTTGAGGTACCAAAACCCTCTGGGACTGAAGGGGTTAAAGTTTATGTATTTAGGATGCAATGCCATAAAAGTCCCTATTGGTGTAATGATCAGGTGTACCAATACTTTTGTCCATATACATATTAGGTCAGGTTAGGGAGACTGGATAGAGTAGGCATATTAGTGCTCTAGAGCTTAGATAACCCAGGAAGGCAGCTCACCTTCATTGGTTGATGCCAGACGAGCCCCCTGCTGGCGACCAATAGAGTCACTCTTACAGACCTTTAAATCCTGGTGCAATTCTATGGACTCCTGTGTTAAGTTTATTAACCCCTGCTATATTGCGAAAGTCTTAGGCTAGAAAACTGGCAGAAAACGGAGAAAAAGGAATATGAAGACCAGATACGAATATACGGCCAAAACGAACACTGGAACGGAGATATATAGAATACGAAGATTTTTTTCATCTGACGATAAATATGAAAACTAGCATGAAGCCGACGCCTTCTTCTCCTGTTCTCCCAGCCTGTCATTGCCCAGAGATAGTCTGCCTGCTTCTTGAGCTTGGAGTGTCTTCTCTGCTGACCAGTATGGTCCATGGATGGACCATTTTTGTTCATCCATTGTGCCTTACGGGTTGCTGCTCCAGGGGAGGTTTTCAGAACAGAAGGTTAAAAAAGTCTGACTTTTTCATGATGATTCAAAGTGTTCCAAGGGTTCAACTGCAACTTTCCTGATCCATGGCTTCTAACATAAATTAAGAATGGAAACATCTAAAAAGAAAGTTGAACATGTTCAAGAGGGCCAGGAAGCTCTTTACCTTTTATGAAGAAAATGAGCTCCCAGAAGTGGATGATGCTGTAGCTAAGGCTGCTAGGAAGGATAGTGCTTTCAATGGGAGATGCCTCCTACTTTTCTGACCTGATGGGTAGGAAGATGAAGGAAGTCCTGCATAAGTCTTTTGAAGCTGTTTCATCTATTTTGAGTGCCTGCATTGCTTCTGCCTCGGTAGCCCAGTCTTTGTAGATGTGGCTTAACCAAGCAGAAGATAACCTTGAGGTGGTTGTTTAAAGCAAGGATATTTTAAAGAATATGGCAACTATCAGCTTTTTATTGTGGACTTTATCTCTGCTGCTACCATTGAGAGTCTCGGGAGTGCTGCCATAGCCTCCACTTTATGAGTAGCTGCTCATAGAGCTCTCTGGTTTAGGGGCTAGTTGACTGACAGTTCCCAAGGAACTTTGTGCTATGCTTTTCTTAGGGAAGTAGCTTTTTTGGCCCTGAATTAGAATCTCTTCTGGAGGAAACAACTGAGGACAAGTTCTTTTCGCCTTAGAGAAGATTTTTTGTTAAGTCAAGACAGGGTCCCTATAGAAATATTTTCTTTTGAGGATTCAAACGGAGCATCAAAGTTCCAGACCAAGCAGAGATAAGCCTTACAGCAGAGGTTAGGTGACAAGTCATTCTCTGTTAGCTTATGACACTGGGTCCTTAATGGTGGGAGGCCATCTGAGTTTTGGTCATTCCCATTCATATGGAGCATCAAAGATTTCTCAGATCTACAGTATCAGATCAACTTGGTGCTGGGGACTCTTTAGAAGCTGGGTTTGATTTGTAAACTTCCAAAAGTCATAACTGGTACCATGTCAGCAGCTGGGGTCCTGGGACTATTATTTGATTCCAGAGAAGGGAAGGCGTTTCTTACAGAAAACAAAATTTCGGTATTGAAGGCTGCAGTTCACCAGAAGAAGGTGTTGCTATGCTTTGGCATGTCCACACTTGGATTTATGGTAGCCTTCAGATTATAAGAGTTTTGGACACTGGCACAAATGCATCCTTTCTAGACCTTCCTGTCAATAAGATAGGACAAATAACTTTCTTCCTTGGATACCAGCGTATCTATTGCCAACTGGGTATCTGTCATTACAGATACTAGTGCGACAGGGTGTGTGGGGAAGGGTGCATTGTGGAAACAAAGTAACACATGAATGTTGGCCAAGGCGTATTCAATGTTGTTTCTTAAATTATCATGATCTGTTTAATGTCTGAAAAGCATTAAGGCATTTCAGTATCTTCTAAGAGGCTACTCAGTAAAGATCTGTTCTAAAAACACTTACGTTGCCGCATACTTGAACAGGCAAGATGGCACAGACCTTGCTTATTCTGAGACTCATCACATAAAACATCAGCTGTCCATATTCGAGAAGTCCTAAATACCACTGCAGACTTCATGAGCTGTTATCTAGTTCTTCTATGGGAGTAGAGCCTATAGCTAGATGTCTTGGGGCCTCGTCTTCTATTCCAACTAACAGACATTGAAGTTGACAGCGTGGTTTTTTGAAAAGCAGCTATTAACCAGCAAGGGATTATCAAATCCTGGTCACCTCACGTTCAATCTAACAATTTTAGTGGATTTATAGCCTTTATTAACCTTTAAAATAAAATGCCTTTATCTTCGTGCTTCTGCTTTTTAAAGTTTTATTATAGTCAGGGCCGGCCCAAGACATAATGCCACCTGGGGCGAAGTTTTAAACTTTGCCGACGCCATTATCTACCCTACCCCTCCCCCCTTTGTACTTACCTTTACTTTAAACAGTCCTGCGGCGGGTCTACCTGCTCTGCCACGGTGCCGTCTTGTAATGCTGAGCGCCGGAAATTGACGTCACTTCCGGCGCTCAGCATTACAAGCCGACACCGAGCTAGAGGGCTCCCAGAGGAGAGGGGCGCCGAGCGGGTAAGCGAAAACCACTAGACGCCCCTCTCTCCTCCGGTTTAAAAAAAAAAAAAAAAAAAAGCGCTTGGGGCGGCAAAGTGCCGCCTCTTCAAAAGTGCCGCCTGGGGCAATTGCCCCACTCGGCTCCATTGTAGGGCCGGCCCTGATTATAGTTAACGACCTTATTAACCAAATGCTCTTTTTTTCTTCAGCTTTAAAGTACTTTATATATACAGCACTGTATTTAATGCTCAGATAAAAATGTATCCCCTTTCAAGACAAGCATCTTTAATTCCTTAACAACCAATGACGTGCCTGGCGTCACGGAAACGGAAAAGCAGTCACTTAACCTCCAATGAAGTGCCTGGCACGTCATGGCATTAAATGAGTATTAACAGGTATCGAGGCATTCAGCAACACCAAGATCGGAATCAGAGGCCATGAACATCTGCCATACACTGTATGGCAGCGGACGCCCATTTTAAAAGAGTAACTGAAATGCCTTAAAAGCGAGGCATTCAGCGACATCGAACATCCACCCCAGGATGTCCTTTAAAAAAACAAAAGTTTCCAAGAGGGTCTCCAGACCCTCCTGAGAACTCTGCAGGTTGAATACAGGTACTGCATTTAAAAAAAAAATTGAATGATTTTATGAGGTAAATCGGAGTGGCCAGGTTGAAAGATGTCCCAAGTAGGGCATGGGCACAGACTGACCTAAAAGAAAAAAAACATACTTCCCAAATGTGGCCTTTTAGACCCAAACAACCCAAAAAACCCATGCATGTGTGGTATCACTGTACTCAAGAGATTTTGCTGAACACATATTAAGGGGGTGTTTGACAGTGACATATACCCAGAGCTGTAAATTCACGCCTGAAGTACAATGTGTGTGAAAAAAATACCACCACAAATTTTGACAAAGGCTGGTGGTAAAATTAGTGTATGGAAAGTGTTAAAATATCACCATTTGAAATACCCTGGGGTGTCTAGTTGTCACGGAAGCCTCCATGACTTGGGGGACGCCTGGAGGCTGTATTTCCCATTATAGATGGTGGACCCCTGGATTGCATTACATACTTCCAGCAGACGACAGTGGACACTAATTGCAGTGCAATATCTGGTTCCCTTGCTTGGATTTATATTTGTCACCCTGTACCTGAATAGGGGTACAGGGTGGCAACAGTGAGACAGCCAGAGCTCTCTAGATCTCAGTTTCCCCCGTCCTCCTGGCTGCCTGACCAAAATTATTGGTTCTGATGGCAGGATTGTGTAAATTGGTGTGGTTTTCTGTTATAACTAATTTGCATATGATTTGATAAAAAGAATGTTTTATACCGTATTTGCTCAATTATTAGACGAGGTTTTTTTTCAGAGCAAATGCTCTGAAAAGTACCCCTCGTCTTATAATCGGGGTCGTGTTATAATCAGACCTCAAATAGGTCTGCCTATGAGACGACTAAGATCCTGATCCCCCGCTGCTGCAGGGGACCTGGATCCTCCTGTCTATCCCCCCCGCCCCACTTACCGGTGCTTCTTAGTCCCCGGCGTGCAACTTACGCTGCAGCCGGAAGGAGGTGTGGCTAGTAGCGGGGGTTGTCTGCGTCCATCGCGCAGACCTTCCCCAGCTGTCAGAGATCAGAGTTCCCCGCACCGCACCATTTCACCGCATCTGACAGTCGGGGAAGGTCTGCGCGATGGACGCAGACAACCCCCGCTGCTAGCCACACCTCCTTCCGACTGCAGCATGAGTTGTCTACGCGAATCGTAGAGCTCTACACGCTGCCCCGGCTACATGACAGGGGAGTCAGAAGCACCGGTAAGGCATATCATGGGGCACAGTGGCATATAGGGTTAAAAGGCATATCATGGGGCACAGTGGCATTTAGAGGGTTAAAAGGCATATCATGGGGCACAGTGGCATATAGGGGGTATAAGGCATTTCTGGGGCAGATGTGCATAACTGGGGGGGCAGGTTGGAAAACAGAAGGAAATAAAACCACAATATTTTTCTCAATCATAGCTTTTATTAAAAAAAAAATAGTTTTCATGAATTAACATTTACTGGTAAAACTTTTTTCCTGTAGGGTCATCTTATATTCAGGCTTTTTCTTTTTTTCCTAAATTAATATTCAGATTTGGGGGGTCGTCTTATAATCAGGGTCGTCTTATAATCGAGCAAATAAGGTAAGTATTTGTATGGCAAATAGTATGGGGCTGGTCTCCAAATGTTTCCAGGGCTGCTTTTTATTCCCAGTCCGGCCCTGTAGGGAAGAGTCTGGCAACTACAGGCCAGTAAGTCTTACATCTCTAGTGGGAAAATTAATGGAAACTATGTTAAAGGATAGGATTGTTGATCATCAGAAGTCACATAGGTTTCAAGATCAGAAACAACATGGGTTTACCTTGGGAAGATCATGTAAAAACTAATCTTATTGATTTTTTGGTAAGTAAGGCCTTTGACACTGTCCCACATAGAAGACTTTTAAATAAACTGAGTTGTGTATATTCAGAGCAACGTTTTGTTACCAGTAGGGTACCTCAGGGATCATTACATGGACTCATTCTCTTTAATATCATGATAGAAACATTTAAATACTTAAAAGAAGTCAACATGATAAAGAAGGTTTATTTAAAGGAGAAATAGTACCACAACAAGAGGACATAGTTTTAAGCTAGAGGGGCAAAGGTTTAAAAGTAACATCAGGAACTATAACTTTACTGAAATGGTAGTGGATGCATGGAATAGCCTTCCAGTACAAGCATGGGATAGACATAAGGCTAAGCTAGATATAAGATAAAGCCAAGGAGGAAAACATTCAGAGGTTGGGCAGACTGGATGGGCCAAATCTGCCATCACTTTCTATGTTTCTCTCTCTTAGAGAAACACATTACCCGAGATGATGTTTTGTTCAGAGGCCAAGGTAACAATTTTAGAATTGCAAACCACATTTAAGACTATTGAGACTGACGTACAAGTTTCCATTTTTCCAGGGTACTGCAAGTGAAGCAACATTAATGGCACTACTTGCAGCAAGAATGAAAGTAACTAAACGGCTGAAGTCAGAAAATCCTCGATTAACTGAAGCAGAAATTTTAAGTCGAATGGTGGCCTACTCTTCAGACCAGGTTTGTAATTTTACTGGCATTATACCACAATTAATCTTTTAGGCTAGTACATACCGTGCATTGTTGCAAATATCAGTTACCTGTGACTGGTGACACTGTTTACAATAATATGAATATCATGTCGATTTGGCAGATTGTATTATTTAGTAATGTTACTAAAATTCCTCAGTTGATGCATTGTTTGTGTTGAGATCCCAATAAATGTTTTTTGCTTAGGGCCCCTAAAATCCACCCCAAAAGAGCATTAAATTAATCAATTGGTTGTAAAAAATACACATTAACCCCTTGATGACAATTGACGTGCCAGGACCGCCATGGCTTTAAACGGGTGCAGAAACCGATCTAAGTTCAGTTTCTGCACCCAAACAGTGTTGCTGTAATGCCTCTATGTCGAGGCATTCAGCAATACCGAGATCGGCATCAGGGGCCATGTCTGGCCTCTCCCCGGGCTTCAACGTCCGGCATACGGTGATCAACGATAGAGAGGCATTCAGGAACAGCGAACACCCACCCCAGGACATGCTGTGACTGCTCCGGAGAGGGGTCACAACCGTCACTGCGAGTGATTTTGCCACTGGCAAGATGACGGCGCTTTGGGAAAGTTTCCAAAAGGGTCTCTTCAAAGCCTCTTGAGAACTCTGGCTCCACGTGCAGGATGAATACAGGTACTGCATTTGTGAGCCAGTGCTAAAATTAGGAAAGGTTTAAAATACTGGCATGTTAGATGCCCATTGGGTCTCTACTTTTTAAAAATGTATGATTTGATGAGGTACATTGAATTGTTCAAAAATGTCCCAATTAACACAGGGTGGAGGATGACCACATCTCAAATTTCCAGTTTGAAAAATTAACACATCCCAAATGTTGCCTTTTAGCCCGCAAAAAAACCCGACAAACCCATGCAAGTGGGGTATCACTGTACTCAGGAAATGTTGCTGAACACATATTGGGGTGTTGTGTGACAGTGACATATACCAAGACCTGTAAATTCATACCTAAAGTATGTGTGTGGGAAAAATACACACAAAAATACTACTGTAAACTGTGACAAAGGCTGGTGGTACAAATAGTGCATGGAAAGAGTTAAAATACCAGCATTCTTCCTTACACAACTGTTTAGGCACAGCCATATTCCTAAAATGCCTAATGTGAACAGCTCTCTTGAGGTCATTTCACAGCATCCCTAAGGAGTTAAGATCTGGGCTCTGATTGAGCCATTAAAACCATTCTGTAGCAGAGTAGTCTTGATGTATAGGGTCATTGTTATACTGCATTACTTGGATTCATCTTGGCTGGGTGCCCATTTATAGAAAGAGTACTCACACTAATAAATTGTCTCAATTTTTCAATAATTTCTTTAACATATGTACCAATGAATATGAAAACTATTTGAGATTACACTGTTTTGCTTTGCAAATTAACAATTCTTTATTGTAGGTCTTCTGAGATTTTTTTTTCTTTTTATGAGGCATTGTTCACATCAGCAGATGCTTCTTTAGAATAGCAAATTAAAAATGTTTGAGGTTTTTTTTTTTTTTATGTCAAAGTAGCTCTAAAGCACACCTCCAATTCGGTTTCATTGATTGCTAACTCCAATTAGCTTCTATTTAAGTGACTAGTCTAGGGGTTGGCATATTTGTTTTCCAACATTTTTATTATTATTATTTATTGTTGTATATAGCGCCATCAAATTCCGTAGCGCTGTACAATGGGTGGACAGGACATAACAAGTAGTATGTAACATAACAAATTGACTAACAGAGACAACAGGTGAGGAGGGCCCTGCTCAATTGAGCTTACAATCTAGAGGAATGTAAATGGTTGAATGATATATTCAATATGAACTAGAAATGACAGACTAAAACAAACTGATACATTAGGTAGAGAGGGACCTGCTTACAATCTAGAGGGAATGGGGTCGGGATAAACATAAGGTATTCAGAAAGGGGAGAGGTAGTGTGGAGTTGTATTAGTGGCAGTAAGTTCTAGTTACTGAGATATGCTTCTCTGGGAGGATGAAAGCTGGAGGTTCAGTGAAAGTAGGTGTCACAAACTAGGTCCATACATACGACTGTAAAGACCCAGAGCGCCCAAAGATTGTGTTCAGGAGTTACAGTGCAGTAGCGGAGTTGGACAGGGCCTGGTGCAGGGCTACTGCACACTCCCGGTGGGCATCTAGAGTTGTGCAGCCACATACCCGCACCCTGACATAGCAGCAGATGATGGCAGAACAGAGCAGAACTTGGAGATATCCTGCAGGCACCCTGGAGCAGGCATGAGACATAGCACTGGAATCATGTGCAGGATGCTGCAGGCTGGAAGTAGGGAAGCTAAGCAGAGTATATAGCAGAAACATAAGCAAGGGACAGGGAGACCAAGCAAGAAACATAACCAGACAAGACATACACAATACTGGGCACAACAGGGAACAAGACAAGGAATACTCAAGATTCGACATGAACAAGACAGGACACCCCTCTACCAGGGTTACGAGACAGGACAGCCCTCTACCGGGGTTATGAGACAGGACACCCCTCTACTGGGGTTACGAGACAGGACACCCCTCTACCGGGGATACGAGACAGGACACCCCTCTACCGGGGATACGAGACAGGACACCCCTCTACCGGGGATACGAGACAGGACACCCCTCTACCGGGGATACGAGACAGGACACCCCTCTACCGGGGATACGAGACAGGACACCCTTCTACCGGGGATACGAGACAGGACACCCCTCTACCGGGGATACGAGACAGGACACCCCTCTACCGGGGATACCAGACAGGACACCCCTCTACCGGGGATACCAGACAGGACACCCCTCTACCGGGGATACAAGACAGGACACCCCTCTACCGGGGATACAATACATCACAGACTGAGACACATACATACATGAACTAGCCGAGGACTATATGATAACTATTGGAGATTCCATCGCATCTTATGGCCATAGTATGCTTAGCCCACCACTATGCCAAAGTACTCCAATGATGGTGGGTCCTAAGGCTAAAACCTGCCTACAGAGGAAATAAACATGAACTCCAAACACATATCAGAGAAACATACCTGTAGACTGCTGCCTGAGACAAACAGAACACATGGGTGGGGCACACCTTATAAAGGAAACAGAGCTGAAGCAAAGAGCAAGACTGGAATCAAGGAATCAGAGGTTCAGGACAGAACATACAGAAATCCAGAAATGGACCAAATTGTGTAGGTTGAGTATTTTGTTTTGATGGCAGAAATGTTTAGAAGAGCAGTATTGTGGTACATGGATTTTAAAAACTAAACAGTAACTCAATGGTAATGAAGTTTGAAAACTAGTTGTACACCTTTATATTTGAAACAAGGTTATTGTGTATCTATTTCTTCCTGAAAGAAATTGTGTTACCTTCAGAGCATGGTCTAGCTTTTTTTTGCTCCACTATTGCTAGCCAACATGGGGCACTGCATGGGTAGTTTAGGAGAGAAGTGTAGACAGAACAATTTTGACCTCATCGCTATTCAGTTATTCCACAAACTCTTACGGGATAGAAAATAACCTTCAGAGGAAGACACACTTGGAACAGGAAATACTGACAGAGGGTGTCAGGAAAGCACATAGGTGATGCTCAGAGGGCAGTGAAGCAGAGAAATACACAGGCATGGAAAAACTTAAAAAAAAAAATAATAAAAAAAAATATAGCTTTTGACTGGTATTCCCATCATGTTTAGATAAATGTCCTTAGTATAATGAGAGTTGTGTACAGTAGTTTGAGTACCAAGAGTTGCTCATTCTAGAAGTCAAAATAGGTGAATATGATTTTTGTAGTAGTAGTGAAGATTGGTGTGTGCTATTTGACTCTCATCATACTCAGCTTTTCTGAATTTATATAGTTGCCATTCAGTCTTAACTAAAAGTTACTTGATAAGGACTGATTTTAGAGTAATGAAAGTTAGATAAGTAGACAATTTAGTAAAATAGAACCTTGTTATTTACTTGTTCCATACTTCAATGATGGTAAATCAGGCTGATGCTGGTTTAGCACAATGGAGTTGTGAAGAACAATATTTATTTGAGCACTGGGGCACATGCATGGGCTTCCGGAGGTAGGCACTTGCCCAACCTGGCCCACTCGAGCAGCAGCAGAGAAGGGAGAAGCTGTAGGCTCTTTAGTATAGGTTCATTAGACATAGAAAGCAGAAAAACACCTGTTAGTCCCAGGAGTGTGCAGAAATAGGTTTTATTTGATTCTGCTGCTGTGAAATGAGCATCTCATGATTCTAAACCATCCATTTGGATGTCTAAACATGAGAAATGTAATAACAGCACTTCGAGTGCCATATTTTAGCCAGAACTGCTGCACTCCTTTGTGTCACTTTTTTATTACCCTCTAACTCCCCTCTTTTTGTAATAGTGCAGAATGTTTGCTGTGCATCTTAGAGCTACACTACACAATTTTTCTTGACTGCAACTCTCATGATGTTAAGCAAGCAACAATGCTAGTTGATTATTGTGAGAATAGTAGCTAGTAATTGTAGATTGGGCTTGGGGTGGGGGGCTACACCAAATCTACAGTCCATACACAAACTTGTTGACTGCATCATAAAAATATTCAAAATATTCAATCAGCCATATTAGTAGCTGAACTTCATGGGAATTGTAGTTATAGACTGGGGTTGTCATGGTAAACAATACACACTAACCTTTTGATGTTGACTGCAGAACGCATGATATACAGTCAACCATTACTGGCAGAGCACCATTTTTCCTATTAATGGGTATCTGACATTTGCCTCCCCCCAGGAAACCCCTCTCCTGAGCCAACAAAGGTAGACAATGGGGGAGCTAGGGAGGCATTGGGAAAAGTGTGTGGGGGGATATTTTCCCCCCTGGAAAAAATCCTGCAGGCACCATACCTGGGAAGCACCGCTTCTCCGGGTCAACACCCGAATCCTCCAGGTTGCAGGAGTGGTGCCTTGACATGCCCTGCTCCCCGCCCATTAACACCCTTTAAATGGGGGTGTTTCCCACTGATATAAGCAGGACCGCCCACCAACGCCAGTGGGACCACCCACCGACATCAGCGGGACCGCCCACTGACGTCAGTGGGCAGCCTTGGCCGCAAGGGAAGGCTACGAGTAGCCGGAGTGAAGAAGTTCCCAGGTATGATGGGCACATGTCTACCATTGGGAGGCCAGACCAATTTAACTGCTTACGCTTCACCCAGGAAAACCTATGTATTATACCTATCTTAATTTTTCAGGACAAATAAAGCTACTCATAGATACATGGTTTAGGACAAACAGTACCTCACACAACATAACGGTAACATACAACAAAAAATAAATCTGTAAATGTAAAAATTGTCCATGTTTTGAATAAAATTATTAAGTCTCACACACATAACATGGAAAAAGATGAGCACACAAAAATACACACACAACATGGAAAAAGATGAGCAGTAAGATGACCATTTGATTAAATTGATCCATTAAAATAAAGTTTATTTAATGTTATGTTGTGGTACATAGGTCTTAATGTATAGCCAAATAAAACAACATAAAATAACATAATTGTGAAACTTAACTGTTCCTGATAAAATCTTTTGTATAAACTATATTCTGGCCATATATAGTTGTTAACATAAAAATATTAAGAAATTGTTTTTTTATGTGAAATGTCAGTTCCATATAATGCAAGCAATATATATAATATAATTTTTTTTTTTAAATGTCAAGAACGTATTAATGGCTATTCTATTGCTACTAGTCAAATAGTAAATGTATGATGGGGCTAAAGCAGCCTTTGGTTTCTGTGTACTCTCCTCAGTATTAGAAATAAGATCAGGTTGGGTGTGTTTAAAATGCTTTAGGCTAAAAGGGCTTGAGTGATTGTGTTATTTTCATTTCCTGAAAGGGCAGCTCTTCAGCTGCAGGGCTCCTGCTGTGCAAATTTAGAGAGAGATGGTTTTTGTGTTGAATGCTTGATAAGAAATGGAAAGTGACAGATCTCACTGAATGCAGAAGGTCAGGGGGATTTTAGTCATCACAGTAGTACAGATTAATATCAAGACCTTAAAGCATTGAGCACTACTATCCTTGTTTTTCCTGAGGAAAAGCACTGATAATAACAGAATAAGATTTTTCTACATATTTATCTACATGGCACAGAATTAAAACTTTGTTCTTTCTAGTGGCAAATAATGTAGAAATAGCATTTGATTTCTAATCTTTCTAAAAGTATATAGTATTTAAAGATATATATTATTAATACCTTTCTGCTGGATCTGTCGTGACAATGCAAAAACAAACATTCTTAACAAAAGACCTATCAAGCTAAAAGTCATTGATATTTGAAGACATTATGCTTTTCTGCTGACAAGACACAGATCTGCCCTGCTATTTAGCTTGTTTGTAAAATGTTGTATCTCAGAGCAGAAAACAGTATTAGGCATATTCTCAGAATTTTAAAAATTAACACTGTTGCGATGTCTTTCTGGAGGTGCACATATTCTGCACTACCAATTATGTGCAACAGATTATTTAGTATCAAACAAGACAATAAGTGTAGTTAAATAAAAACATGAAACCTTTCCAAATATACCTGGTCATATGTGCTTTGTGGAATCTGATTTTAAAATGTAATTGAGTGATTTTGGATCAAATCCTATAAAAGTCATATGGACAGGTAATCAAATTTTATGTAGTGTCAACTGTTATAAAGCAAATATTTTTAAGTCCTAAATTTCATTTAGTGGAAAAGTCATAACTTGGCAAAAAGATCACAGGTTTTCTTGCAAACCTCCAAATGCAATTAAATGAGCATGTTGATCTGGTGTAGATTCCTCCTCTAACCCATCCTTCTTCTTTACAGCATGTACAGACCATGGATTGCTGTATCTAACTAAATATTTAATAATGCCCGTATGAAATATCTTTAATTTTAGGCTCATTCATCTGTAGAGAGAGCTGGACTTATAAGCGGTGTAAGGATGAAGAAGATCCCATCCAATGGGAAGTTTGAAGCTCGCGGGCAGGCTCTAAAAGATGCATTACAGGAAGACAAAGCAAACGGGCTCATTCCGGTGTTTGTAAGTAAATAAGTGGAAATTATGTATTGGCCATGGAATTCACAGAACTGAGTTCTACCCAGTCCAAACAGTATTACTCACTTTTATGGAACAAAAGGGTGTTCCTATACATGACTACACTACTGGATAACTCATCCCTTTCAAGTATCCCTATTTGGTACGCAAATCCCCTGCTAGCTATTCCTCCTTTATGTCCCTTTATTCTAGGAGGGAAGTGACACAAATGTGTGTATAAACAACAGAAGATGTTTCAATCCAGAGCCAGTGATATAGAAAAGATTAATATCCTTTTTTTTTTCTTCAAGAATAGGTAAAAGAAAATTTCTTAACTTTACATATTTTTATATTTTAGCCCTAACAAATATTGGGAAATATATCAATATCGTTTTTTTAGAGGAAATCCCTATTTATCAAGTCCTGTGGTAAATGACAAGGACGGAAACTACAATGGAGACACTGCAAAAGTGCGGGAAATACTTCCATCACCAAGTATAAAATTAAAATGTCCTTAAGGTGGTAATTATTTTTGGCAAAAGATTGCCTACTAATATAAAATATCATCATTGGTTACCTTACAATGTGTTATGTGTAGAGACATTTGTTTTCATATAAAATAAAAAATAAAAATACTTGGTATAAATGTCTAATTATTCTGTTATCACACAGATTTCTAATTATTTTTTAGTTTTGTGCCACACTTGGAACAACAGCCTCCTGCTCGTTTGATAACTTAATGGAACTGGGTCCTATATGTAAGTGTTACCCACATGAATTTAGTAATGGCAATGTTTTTATGTATTTGCATATTTGTTTATATATTTGAAAAAATTCACACTATTCACAAAATTCGCAATATATTGTGAAAAAAATATTTCCCATGGATTATATGTTTCTGTAATTTTTCATCAGTAATGACAATTACAAAAATATGGCTTATTTATAGGTGGTAATAGTATGAGAATAACCTATTTTTCTCTTAACCTCTACATGGAAAGTCTTTTCTGTCTAATTATCTCTGTCAGAATGAAATTATCATACCTTGTGGACTACTGTAAAACCTTGGGCATTATGTATACAGTATTTAGATATTGTAAAGATTAGAGCAAACAAGAAAACCATCTTGTCCTAATTTGTAAATTTATAATAACTATTAACTGTGTAAAAATTAAATGTATTATAATATCATTAATTTATAAATAAATGAAACAAATGTAAAATTACACGATTTTACAAAAAATACATTATAAAACAATGCAGGCTAAAACAGTGGTCATGTGGCTCTATAGAATAGGTCAGTTTGAACCACTACACCTCTGTTATGATACAAGCAGCAATCAGGGGATAATAATGGCAAAACACAGAGGGGATAATATTTATGCAATCCTGGTTCTGATTCACAAGTGGCATATAACAACATTTTGCTTTTTTAGGTTGGACTCTGGAGATAAGTAAAAGTATGAGTAACCAATATCTTGTGATATATTCAATCATTTGTATTTTAGTGAAAATCCTGAATAAAAATAAATTTTCGAAGAAACAGTTTTATTGTTTAAGGTTTTCAGGTATCTACATAATTACCATCTGAATGTGTTCTAGCTGTGTACGTTTAGCCCATTCTTATAATGCTGCTTGTCACAAACAAAATAATGGCTTAGTCTTAATCACCCTGCTGGACACATTCACTAATGAACGACTACGGAGAAATGAACCTCATAAGAATCAGCTTAGTTTGGTGTTTTCAGTAAATATTCCACGCAATTGGCTTCAATGGCAACCTCTAGGTATTTTTTCTTGGAACAAATTAAGATAAAGATTTTTTTCTATTGGGGCATCCCCTTTAAATATTTTTTTCATGCATCTTTAAATAGCTAAAATTTACAACGGAAAATGTTTTTCTTTTTTCTTTTAGGTAATGCAGAAAACATATGGATGCATGTTGATGCTGCATATGCAGGGAGTGCGTTTATTTGTCCAGAATTCAGATATCTGATGAAAGGGGTGGAGGTAAGTGCATTTACAGTAGGGTTAGTGTAGCTAAGGGTTGTATGCTTAGTAGGTTAGCATCGTCTTTGCTTGCTCGTTCCCTTTGTTGTTTATTCTGTTTTCAAAACTTTCCAGTGTTACCCTTCTAAGCCAGACTTTGGATGAAACAGGGTGATGACATCCCTCACTGACTTCAGACACCCCTTCCATGTAGACAAACATATCAGTTAAGGCAACCACTCTGAAAATGAAGAGCCAGCATTCCAAAATAAGAGCGTAAAATTAAAGTGGTTCTTTATTGAAATCCAAAATGATTAAAAATATATAGACAATATAGATCTTCAGGAGACTAAAAGAGATGAATGCAGAAGATAAAAGCGAACGCTTGAGGTGTTTCGCACCTTCATGCTTATTCAACAGGTACTTCCACACTAAACAAATCACAAGATTAACTCTCTAGTGAACATAAGATAATGAATATATATAAATAATTACATGAACTTTAATCAATAAACATTAGCTTAATCAATAAATATGTAATATTAGAATTTTTTTTTATATCAACGAATTCTAAAAAAATTAGTCAATCCAAAGTCAAACCAAGTATACTAGGAATTTAATCCCTGTGGTTTTTTTAGTGGCTAGGGTGAAAATCTAAAAGACTTTTTAAGACAATTTAATATTTTGATAATATTACCTCCTTAATGTAAACAAATAAAAACCTTTTTTATTCTCTGAGAGGAAAAATAATGTAAGTAAAAAATGTAAGTAAAAAATGTTTTCCAACTGGGAATCTTATATGTTTATGTGCAGTATTGAGAAAATGTTCTGTGATACACAGGGACATACCTAGAAACCACAGGGCCCTGGAGCGAAAATTGCCCCAGGACGCCCCAACTTCACCAAACATGTCCCATATTGCCACCTTTGCCCACAACAGCTTGTGAACTCCATCTTTGCCCCAAACAGCTTTGGAGTGCATTTGCCCCAAGCAGCTTATCAGTACCATCCTAACCCCCAAACAGCCTGTTTGTGCCATATTTTCCCCAGGTTGTCAGTGCCCCTAAACAGATTATCTGTGCCATCTTTGCCCCAAGCAGCTGGTCTGTGCCATCATTGCCCTTAAGCAGCTTGTCTGTGCCTTCTTTGCCCCCCCCCCTTCAAGCATACATGCTGGCATACATAGTAAACACACTTACTCAAATTGCCCACACTTACTCATACTCACTAACACAAACGTACTCATTCATTCCATCTTACACACGTTCCATCTAACTCCACTTACACATCCATGCTCACACACATACATATGTTAACACGCACAATAGCACAATAACACATCCATGCTCACAAACACTCATACATAGACCGCACCAATCCAGGTCGGACATGGCCCTTCCTAAACTATTTTGAATTGGCATGGGGAGACCGACGCATATCGAGGTCACGTCAAGTGATGCCAAGTTATGAAGTTGGGGGGTCTGGGGCAATTTTCGCAACCAGTGCCCTGTGGCTTCTAGTTACCCCACTGCTGATGTTGCTTCCACTGGCACTTTGGAACTCTGTAGTGAGTGATGCTACGGATGACAGATGACACTTAGCTGCCATGCTTTGTGTGTGTGGTCTACTGCTTCATGGCTGAGCTGCTGTTAGATCTAGATGCTTCCGCTGTACAGTTATAGCACTTATAGTGGACCGGGGCAGATCGTGCAGGGCAGAAATTTTACTAACTGACTTGTGGCAAAGGTGCCATACTATGACGGTGCCACAGTAAAGCATAGAAACATAGAATTTGATGGCAGATAAAAACATTTGTCCCATCTAGTCTGCCAATTTTCCCTGATGTAAGACTCTGGTCTTAATCAGTTATTGATCTTTCTTTAGATTCCGGATAGCTTCATGCCTTTCCCATGCATTAATTTACTCTATTAGCCTATACCAGTTCTAATGGGAGCCTGTTCCACTTATCTACCATCCCCTTAGTAAATTTAAACTTCTTTCCATTACAAATAAACCTCTGACCCTCTAGCCGTAGGCTATGATTTCTTGTTCTAACATTTCTCTTCCTTTGAAAAAACTTCCCTTCTGCTCTTTGTTAAATTAAGTATTTAAGTGTTTGTATCATATCTCATCTCTATCTTCTTTTCTTCAAGCTGTACATATTGAGTTCCCATAGTATTTCCTGATATTTTGATCATGCAAACAATTTTGGTAGCTCTCTTCTCAACTTACTCCAAGGACAGCATCAATTGCCTTCCTGAAATCCAGATTGGCTATATCAATTGCACCTCCCTGGTTTATTCTTTTAGTTATGCAGTCAAAGAAATAAAATTCATTTGTTTTCCTGCATCTTCTTCCAGTAAACCCATACTGTCCACATCCAGATATTTTACAATTCCATTACATTTATTTATATAGCACCAGTAGTTTCCGTAGCACTGTAACAACAAAATATAATAAAAATATATTTATAAAAACAAAAATATGCATAAATATTTAAAATCACACACAATAACAAACTTGAACAAAATGAGAAGATGGTCCTGCTCTTGTTAGCTTACAATATAACAACATTTTCCTTTAGCATGGTTTCCATTTATTTCCTAACTACTGACATAAATGTAAATTCAGTACAACCTATTCTACTGCCAATGTTTGTTTATGGAGATGGCATGCCTATGTGCTTGAATGTAAACACCTGTTAGCAATGGGTGTGGCCGGAACACCTAAACTCAATAATTAAGAGGGGCGTCACCATACTTCATATGGTGTTCCTAATGATAGGCCCCTAACATGTTTTTCTTCTTAAATCAACATTATCATGTACTAAAAGATACAATTAATAATAACATATATCACAGAGTACTTAATCTGTATGCAGTGCAAATAATTAAAATAATGAAAGATCTGAACATGAAATATAGATTGGCTATAATGATACTTTGTTTTATTTGCAGCGAAAAATAATGCAAACTCTTTTGGCATATCTGCAAACACAGAAGTGTTTTACTTAGAAATGCTGCTTGTTTACTTTTCTTGCTACTACTTATTGACAAGAGGCATTCAGATATACAGTCATGTACTCCCAATGTACTGTATTTGCTCGATTATAAGATTATAAGCAAATGCTCTGAAAAATACCCCTCGTCTTATAATCGAGGTAGTCTTCTAATCAGAGCTTAAATAGAGGCAGGGGACCTGGATCCTCCTGTCTGGTAACCTCAGCTGCTGGCACTTCCACGGGGCTATCACAGAGCGGGCAGCAGCGGAGGTTGTCTACGTGCATCGCGCATACCTTCCCCGGCTGCCAGAGAGGAGAATTCCCTGCAGCGCTGCGGGGAATTCTTTTCTCTGGCAGACGGTGAATGTCTGCTCGATGGACGCAGACAACCCCCGCTACTGCTGCCACTTCCGCCGGGGCTTCTATGACAGAGCACCGGCGTCACATGACCTTCCGGTGCTCAGTCATAGAAGCGCCGGCGGAACCAATGCTGGCCTCCACCCGCTGCCCCTACCAGAAACCAGGGAGTCAGAAGCACTGGTAAGTAAGTGTTATATGGGGGGGCATAAGGCTTTTCTGGAGGCAATGTGCCCCATGATATGCCGTTTAACCCCCTTTATGCCACTCTGCCTCCAGAAATGCCTTTTAACCCCCTATATGCCACTCTGCCACCAGAAATGCCTTTTAACCCCCATATGCCACTCTGCCTCCAGAAATGCCTTATTCCCCCTATATGCCACTATGTCCCATGATATGCTCCTGGCATATAGGAGTATAAGGCATTTCTGGAGGCAGGGTGGCATATAGGGAGTTAAAAGGCATATCATGGGGCAGAGTGGCATATAGGGGGGTATAAGGCATAGCAGGGAGGCAGAGTGGCATATAGGGGGTATGAGGCATTTCTGGGGGCAGAGTGGCATATAGGGGGCAGATGTGCATAACTGGGGGGGCAGGTTGGCAAATAAAAGGAAATAAAAACAAAAAATATTTTTCTCAATCATAGCTTTTATTAAATATGTAAAAAATAGTTTACATGGATTAATATTTACTAGTAAAACTTTTTTCCTATAGTGTCTTTTTTTTTTCTTCCTAAATTAATATTCAGATATTGGGGGGGTCCTCTTATAATCAAGCAAATGCGGTAATTTCTTTTAAAATGGTGGCTCAGCATTAAATCTAGTAGCTGCCATTGTGTTGGCTATACCCCAGCCTAGTCAGGTTAATCTGCCAGATTCACATGGATACAGCAGCTAAAATATATTAATAACATCATGGTTAGTTGTCTGTAGTTTAATTTCCTCAGGTGGTATTTATTTGTCAGATAAGTATCTTGTGTGTGTATCTTGTGTCACTAAAAGGAAATTTCATAATGATGAGGCCAGGAGCAGCTGGCCACTGATAACCTGGTAGGCGGAAATTTACAATAATAAAAAAAAATCTAATTTAACAAAGGAGGAAGGAGTCTGGTCAAGCCAGAGCATATTTCCTGTTCATTCTCCATTTTAATTATTTGCATTATTGACAAAAGAAAATGAACCAGCTGTGATGTTGGACTCAGGGCACCTATAACTAAAGAAATAATTCAATATAACCACAGTTACTTACAACCTTTTTGATTAGAAAATATGATGTATCGTGTTGAAATATGAAAATTTTTAAGAAAATGTACCATATGGGAAAATATAACCTTTCCGCGACCAATCTGAAAATATTAATTGCAGACCAATGATGTACCTTCAGCCGAATTCACCACAGAGTGACCAGTCTATAGCCAATGCTCTGCATATGCAACAGTTTAAAAACTAACAGATACAATGTTTCTACACATTGTATATGTCTCATAGTTGTGAGTTGGAGAGAGACAGAGTATGTTATCACAGAGTATGTTTTTCACTTCTGATCAATACTTGACCCTAAGTGGTTAATTAGATATTTTTTCCAATTTAGATTTATATTAGTTTGGGTGAGTGGTTAGTAAGTAAGTAACAAAACCCCAAAAAATAAACACAAATAAAAATATCACAAACTTTGGCAGCAATTGGTTAAGAAATGGCTGCCAGAAAAGTGTCAAAATGGTGAAACACTTTGGGATGTATACTAGCAAAATATGGTTACTTCCTTAAGGGAATAATCTGCAGTATTATGCTGTCCACAGTTATTGGTTTATGTTAATTTTATGCACAAGAAAGAAACATGGCAGCAACAGATTACTTCCATGTCAGTCAATCACGTTACAGTATTAGATACTTCTACGTGCTACTTTCAATTTGGTTGAGTTGGGAAATTGGTGAGTGGTTTGCATGGGATTGAGCAGCTCAGACCCATAATTTATATAGGGGTCCAAGGGAAATGCTACAGTAAAACTTCCCTACTATAATGAAGTGAAATAATATAGTAAACAATGGGAAATAATCAAGACGGAATAGAAACAATCCAACTTGGAAACACAATGTAATACATCATAGTGATCTTTTAAACAGCCAAGGCTAGGAGAGTCCTTTGTAGTTTAAATTAAGTCAGTTATCCTGCACTATGCTAAGCTTCTCCTTCCTTTCAGCTAAAATGTACATTTATTGACTAACATATTGTTGTCATAAGGCTTACATACCTCCTAACATTTCAAATGGTTAAAGACTCAAATGCTGTTGTGATCTATTTATGGTAGTTTATAAGGAGTTTGAAAGAAGTATAATGTATTTTACCTACTCAATTAAAAATGTAATGTTTCTGTTGTCTATATACATATTGTTGTGATTTTGGGGGGGATAGGAGGGGAAAGGAGGACAGTGTAAGGCCCAGAACAGGGACTGTCTCACCCAAGAGGAAACATTTGGGTTTACATTGTTATCCAAAATTCTTGTGTTCTTGCTGTATGTATTTTGCCTTTTCCATGAACATTGCTTATTATCACAAAATATTTATTGCATCATATATTTCCATTTTTAGTTTGCTGACTCTTTCAACTTTAATCCACATAAATGGCTTCTTGTGAACTTTGACTGCTCTGCATTCTGGTATGTTGAAAATGTATGGAAAATAATGTGATATATGTATTTTTTTGGTCTCTGTATTTTGTATGCAATACTGTCTATAGGTTAATATGTTTAGTTAGACAAACCCTTGGAAATTATGGCACAAGATAACCAAGTTGTGCAGAACCACAGATCCTATGATTGTTTGGCACATTCGAAAACATAATGGAACATCTGATGCATGTAGGAAATTAGCTGCTACCCTCATAGCTATAACCAAATTAATTGACAAAAACAACCGATATGCATATAAAAAGCTACTGTTTTGTAGCTGAGATCTGTCACAAAGGATCTACATAGTTGCCAACATTTGAAAAAAATCTACGGGCACTTTGCAGCACAGCTATGAAATATGTAAAATTTTTGCACACTGACTGCCACAAAGCTCCACCCACCCACTCTGTCCAATCCAGATCAATAGTATAATTGATGCAGATTATATCACCAAGTGTATACACTAACTTGCCGTTGCACCTGCAGGACTTGCCATGGCACTCACAGGCCTTGCAATTGCCATGAACACTGTAAGCACCAATCTCTGCACAGCAGGCTAATGTGCCATAAACACAATTACCGTATTTGCCCGATTATAAGACAAGGTTTTTTCCGGAGCACATGCTCTGAAAAATACCCCTCATCTAATAATCAGGGTCGTCTTATAATCAGACCTCAAATAGGTCTGACTATTGGACTAAGATCCAGATCCCCCGCAGCGATGCAGGGGACCTGGATCCTCTTGTGTTATGCCCCCCCCACCCCAACTTACCGGTGCTTCTGAGTCCCCGGTGCTTAGTCCGGACAGCGTGTAGAGCTCTACGCGATTCGCGTAGACAACTTCCACTCAATCGTGTAGAGCTCTACACACTGCCCGGACTAAGCACTGAGCACTGAGGAAGCACCGGTAAGTTTGGAGGAGGGAGGGGGAGGGAGTGTTAAATGGGGGGCATACGGCATTTCTGTATGCAGAGTGCTCTATGAAATGCCTTTTAACCCCCTTAATGCCACTCTGCCACCAGAAATGCATTTTAACCCTCTATACATCACTCTACCTCCTGAAATGCCTTATACCTCCCTATATGCCACTCTGCCCCATAATATGCCTTTTAACCCCCTAAATGCCAGAGTGGCATATAGGGGTATAAGGCAATTCTGGAGGCAGAGTGGCACATAGGGGGTCAAAAGGCATATCATGGGGCACAGTGGCATATAGAGGGTTAAAAGGCATATCATGGGGCACAGTGGCATTTAGAGGGTATAAGGCATTTCTGGGGCAGAGTGGCAAGCCTGGGGGCAGATGTGCATAACTGGGGGGTGCAGGTTGAAAAAAGGAAATAAAAACAAAATATTTTTCTCAATCATCGCTTTTGTTAACAAACAATTGTTCACATAGTATACATGAATTAACATTTACTGGTAAAACTTTTTTCCTATAGGGTCGTCTTATATTCAGGCTTTTTCTTTTTTTCATAAATTAATATTCAGATTTTGGGGGGTCGTCTTTTAATCAGGGTCGTCTTATAATCGAGCAAATACGGTACGTCCGCTCTCTTGCTTTATATAGACAATATTTAAATATATATATCTACACACACACATACACGCACAATACCTATATTAACAAAAAAGTATTTTTCCCTTCCTAAGATGACGTCGGTGGGCAGTCCACTGATTTTGGCAAGTGGTCCACTGATGTCAGTGGGAGGTCCCACTGATGTTGCAAGAAAACTAGCGGAGTGGGGTGTGGGCAAAAGTTCTCCAGATATGGAGATCATCCATATATGACTTGCTAGAGGTAGGTGACTGCCTAGTGCCTCTGCAGGTGCCCTTCTGCTTCCAGGAATTGTACTGTAACTCTTTACTCATGTTTAATTATTTGCAGTTGTGATCTTGTTTAATATGTCCTTCCTATTGTGTAATATTTTGATATTGCCAAACAGATAAAATTGAGACATATTCCTTGTGGGCCTTGTTTTCCGTTTCTGTGAGGAACATGCATAGCAACAATAAAAATAGTATTTTCACTAATGAGATGTAGTGAGGTTGATGGGAGGGTTATGTAACAAAATGTCAGTTGAAGTGGTATGAAAAACATGTTATGTTATAGATGCCTCAGGTACATCCTTAAATGCTAATCTTATAGGGTCACAAAAGTTGCGGAGAGAAGTAGGGGGCAGGCCTACAGAAAAAGCTGCTTTAGGATAGCCTTGAGAAGTGGGGAGACAGTACTAAAAACTACCCTGATGCAGTTGAACCAGAGTGAACTGATTTATTAGGTTTGGCAAAGATTTAATAAACACATCACACATTATACATGCATCATTAAAGTGTAGTGGTACCACATTGCCTCGTCCGAGGGTATCTAATAATGACAAAACTGGGCTTCCTCTATGTTGTTAGACAATGGGATGTTTAAACCCCTTCACAACCAATGAAGTACCAGGTACATTATGAAAAGCTGTGACTAGAGGTAAAAAATAAATTTCCCACATCTATGTGTATATATATCTCACATACACACTGATTCACATGTACTATTATATATTTTTTTACTAGGAAGCCTTGGAAACCATGTTGGTTTCAGATTTAATAATATGCATACAATCTTTACAGGCATTAGTTGAGTGTTCACCCCTCTATTACCAGACATTACACACACAGTCACACAAACGCAGTGACAAACACGCATACCTGGTGCTGGCTGCAGCTTACACTGAGCTTGGTGTGAAGGAGGGACTCCTATGAGGAGAGGCTTCTGAACTCTCAGGCAATCAGGAGAGTTGAGAAGTTTCTCCTCCCTCCCTCAGACTTCTCATTCTGGGACAATGCATTGTCCCGGATTGAGGCTTCCAGGCCCAGTGCCTCTTTGACTGTCATATCTCTGGGGAACCTTTTTTTAAATTTCTATAATGCCCCCCAAATGTAATTTCTGAATCAAAAAACACCCCCGAATTTGGTTTGACATTAACTTCCGGGAAACAGAATTTGTTGCCCAAAAACAAATGCGGCAAAAACAAAATTGTTTTTGGTTGCTGTGATACAGGGATTCGTGACATTTATAAGTGTTACAATATCACTAGAGCTAATTTAAAAAAAATAAAAATAAAATCTATTTTGAATTGGTAGTACGCTACTTGTACTTATTTCCCTTTAACTTGCAGAAAAAAAGAACACAACATAAAAACGCTGGTAAAAGAATAAAAGATTTTGCAAATTAAATTTAGATTTTTTTTCAATTTCCACCATATTTTATTATGGTAAATTAGATTATATGATCAAATTAATGGTATCTGATTCTCAAAAAAAAACAATATATAATTTGCGTGGGTACAGTAAATGAGAGAGAAGAAAATTACAGCTAAATGCAGAAATGTAAGACAGCCCTATCCTTAAGGATTTAAAGATCCCTGAAGCAAGATGCGCACAACTTTCTGATGCATAAATTGTCAAACTATGTTTATCAGTGAACCAGCAGAAGAACAGAAGCAACTTCTAAAACAAATGTAAAGATGTATTTTTATACTACCTCCGACAAGGTACTTGTTTATCTGTAGACATTCAGTTAGCTGACTAATGTAGTCTTTCATGTAGTTTTGTGGGAACAAAAATGTATTTGCATGATACAGATTTATTTCTAGTTATCTTACTGTCCACTTAACTATGTTTCCTGGGGTTGTTACTGACTAGAAGTTTCAAATCCCACGCTTAGGCCCTGCAGTTAAATAAAGGAAGTACCAGGCCTGTAGAAGGAAAAAGTACTAATCCTACTGTAAGGTTTGGGAGATGGAGGAGTCCGGTATGCAGGAAAACCCCAATTCAAAGAGCATAAACAGGGTCAGGATCACCAAATGCAGCGTAGTCCAGTACACGTTAGCCAGGGTCACTGAAATCAGCGTAGTCTGGAAACAATAGCTAGGGTCGGTACACAAGAAATCAGGAAGATAGGATACAATAAACTAAACAGCGGTACTCAACACAATAAGCACCGAGCACTGCTCAGTGCTGGGTTTTAAACCCACCACGCCTCCGCGCGTGATGTCACCCGAGCGCGTTCCCTGCCGTCTCCATTCGGGGAAGCATAAAGTTTGTTGAGGGCGCGCGTTTAGAAGCAGTCATGCTGGGAGCGTGGGAGGAAGCAGGAGACGCCACGCTGGATACTCAGGTGAGTGGCTTCGTCGGGGTTCCTTACATGGACTCTGACACCTACTAACATATATACACATATAAACAACTGCCCTTGCACCCAGGGCCGGCCCGACAATGGAGCCAAGTGGGGCACTTTGCCGCCCCAAGCCCTTTTTTTTTTTTTTTTTTTTTAAAGCCGAGAAGAGAGAGAGGGGCGCTGAATTCTCTCCTCTGCGAGCCCTCTTACTCGGTCTCGGTGCCGGCTTGTAATGTTGAGCGCCGGAAGATGACGTCAGGGAAACTCACCGCAGGACTGCTGAAAGGTAAGTACGGGGGGGAGAGGAAGGGTAGATAATGGGGGGGGCAGCAGGGAGAGGAAGGGTAGATAATGGGGGGGGAGGTTAGATAATGGGGGGGTAGATAATGGTGGGGGCGGCAGGGAGAGGGTAGATAATGGGGGGGCGGCAGGGAGAGGAAGGGTAGATAATGGGGGGGGCGGCAGGGAGAGGAAGGGTAGATAATGGGGGGCAGCATTTTAAACTTCGCCCCAGGTGGCATTTTGTCTTGGGCCGGCCCTGCTTGCACCATCCAGTTGTGTCATATCTCAGCGCTCAGCATCAAATTTTGTTTAGAATTATCTAGGGGCAATTGCCTCCCCCCCCTTGCCCCCTGTAGCAACACCTATGCCTACTATGCAGTCAATGGTTTGCTGATGCACTGTGTATGTACACCGCTCTGCCATAGCATTATGACCACCTGCCTAATATTGTGTAGGTCTCCTTTTGCTGCCAAAATAGCTCTGATCCATCAATGCATTGACTCCACTAGACCTCTAATGGTGTGCTGTGGTATCTGGCACCAAGATATTAGCAGCAGATCCTTACAAATCCTGTAAATTCTGAGTTGGGGCCTCTATGGATTAGGCTTGTTTGTCCAGCACATCCCACAGATGCTCGACTGGATTGAGATCTGAGCTGAACATTGCCGAAAGCATCACACTGCCTTCATTGGCTACCCTTCTTCCTATTGTGCATCATGGCGCCATGTTTTCTCCAGGTAAGTGACACACACGCACCCAGCCATCCACTTGATGTAAAATTATTATTAGTAGTAGTATTATTATCTTTTATTTATATAGTGACAACAATTTACTCAACGCTTAATACGATACATATATTCAAGGGGTATGACAAGATGAGAATTGACAGACTTAGACAAACCAATACATTAGGTGGAGAGGGAATGGGGTGAGAACAAACATAAGGCACAGAGAAAGAGTGAGGAGGTAGTGTGGGGTTGTATCAGTGACAGGGAAGTACTAGCAGCTACGATGGTATGCTTCTCTGAAGAAGTGGGTTTTGAGATGTTTCTTGAATGCTGGGAGGCAGGGGAGGGCTGGCAGCCTAAGGCCTGGGGGGCAAGTCTAGTCAAGTGGCCCGTTGCGCCACCGAATCAGCCCACTATACTTGCCCATCTTTTCCTGATTTTCTAACGCATATTGATGTAATGTGATGGGACTGGGAGTAAAAAAAAATGATGTTTAATACATTAAAAACAGCTAATCTTTGTAACAAAATAAAATGTAAATACGGAAAAATTGGACCCTAGGCATTTCCTTGGGCCCCTGCCTGTAATTATGCCCAGAGTCCCTTTGTCCCTCATTCACTAAGCCACACCTCTGTTTTACTTACTCCCAGTAGTTCAGGTATAGATCAAATAAACAACACATGTAAACAGCACGTGCATGTATAGATCAACTGAATAAGAAATACAAACTCTGTATTTGCAGGTATACATAAATAATGTATGCAAACATAGCATAGCAGAATAACACACAAACCCAGCTTTGCAGGTACAGATCAACTGGAAATCACATAACAACTAAGCATTAAAGGTATAGATAAAACCCCCTAAATTACAGGCATAGATCACAGGATGCAGCTCACCAGCCCTGGTGTCCACACTGCCCACATAGAACCCGACCAGCACCAAGATAACATTAACAAATTACAGTCCAGAGTGAGCCAACTTTGTCCCCAAACAGCCCAGGGTGAGCCAATTTTGTCCCCAAACAGCCTGCCCTGACACCAGTACAAGCTCTGCAACACCGACACCCAAACACACACACCAGTACAAGCTCTGCAACAGCGACACCCAAACACACACACCAGGACTGGCTCTGCCACACCGACACCCAGACACACACACCAGAACAGGCTCTGCCACACTGACACCCAAACACACATACACCATGACAGGCCCTGCCACACAGACAGCCAAACACACAGACACCAGGACAGGCTCTGCCACATCAACATCCAAACACACACCAGGACAGGCTCTGCCACATCGACACCCAGACACACACACCAGGACAGGCTCTGCCACACTGACACCCAAACACACACACACACCATGACAGGCCCTGCCACACAGACAGCCAAACACACAGACACCAGGACAGGCTCTGCCACACCGACACCCAAACACACACACACACACACAAGGACAGGCTCTGCCACACAGACAGCCAAACACACAGACACCAGGACAGGCTCTGCCACACCGATATCCAAACACACACACACACACACACCAGGACAGGCTCTGCGACACTGACACCCACATCCCAAATGCTTTCCACAATGGTTTGTTGTTTGTTTGTTTTCCCCCTTGTGTATTGATGCCCAGCCAGCCCCCCCCTTTGGTTTTAATGTATTTCCCCCCACACCCTTGTGTATGGCCCCATGTGGATTTGTGCCCCCAGCCAGACCCCTATGTACATTATGCCCCTTCTGTATTGCCCCATGTGGCTTTGTGCCCACAGCCAGCCCTTTGTACATTATGCCCAACACCCTTGTGTATTTATTTATGTGATGTCCCCAGCCAGCCCCCTCCCTTGTGTATTGATGCCCCCCTTTGAATTGTTAATGACTGATCCATGTAATTTAAACCCAGCCCCCCACCCCCCACCTTTGTGTATAGCCACCCCCATTTTGCATTTAATTGTTGTCCCAATGCAGCCCCCCCCTTTGAATATGGCTCACCTTCCGCCTATTACCCCAACAATTTTTTAAAATTTTTTTAATACTTACATTTTTGCCGCATTCTTCACTGCTGCTGTCCTCCAACGTGCTCTTCTAGCTGTCACGAGGAGCTGTTCCGTGTGACTCCGCCCCTTTGAGCGACCCATCACATTGACGATGTGACGTGCCGCTCAAGGGGGCGGAGTCACACAGGACACTGGGCGGCACTGTGCAGGCACGCTGGCCGCTTAATGATTTTAAAGCGGCCAGCGTGTCTTATAGCCGCTTAATGATTAACCATTGCAGCCGATGTGGCTGTGACTCTTAAAGCGGCCGTAAGACACGCTGGCCGCTTTAAGAGTCACAGCCACATCGGCTGCTTTTCGGTGTGCCGGCCAGTTCGGCCGGCCTACCGCGGATGCTGCGGGCGTTAAAGACGGCCCTGGTGTGGCCGAATCGGCCGCTTAAATGGGCGGCCGCGCGGCCGTTTAATATAGATTCAGGGCGGCCTGGGGGGCAATTGCCCCCCTGCCCCCCGGCCCAGCCCGCCCCTGCTGGGAGGGAGGGTGAATGCTGAAGGTTCGGCCGAAGTAGATTCCAGAGATATGGGGCAGCTCGAGTGAAATCTTGTAGATGGGAAAAGAAAGAGGTGATAAGTAAGGAGGAGAGCCTTAGCTCATGGGAAGAACATAAGGATCGAGTAGGAGAGTATTTGCTTATGAGGGCAGAAATGTATGGAGTAGCAGTGTTATGGAGAAAATGTGATTCATAACACCAGGCCACCTTTTTCCATTGCACCTGTGGTCTAGTTCTTATGTTCCCATGCTCTTTGTAGGCGCTATTGGCGGCAGACAGGGGTCAGCATGAGCACCCTGACTGGTCTGTGGCTATATTAATATACCCCAACCACTTGCAGGCGCCATGATAAGAAGATTATCAGTGTTATTCACTTCACCTGTCAGTGGTCATAATGTTGTGGATGATCAGTATATATATATATATATATATATATATATATATATATATATATATACACCATAAAATAACAGCTACAATACACAGAATTTACCCCTTTAAGTATTATTGTGTATTATACTTGAGCAAAAAATCCTGCAACTAATTCTGACCTTCTGCTGCTGCACAATTACTCCATGCAGCATTAACCCCTGAAATGTTGCAACCCTGATGACATGATTGCAGCATTGAAGTGGTTAATGCTTGTGTCTTTAGCCCCACATTCTTGGGACCAAGCCACAATCAATGCTGCACTCCTATGAAATAGTTAAAATATAATAAAAATGGGAAAAAACTTAACGGTCAAAGTTGCTTCCAGGGCAGCAGCTTCAACTGCTGATGATCGGATCATGACTGTTAAAAAAAAAAACAAAAAAAAAAAAAACCCACTCACATCAATAAAAAAAATTAGTGACATTATAGGTATCTGATTATTGATTAGACTAAACTTTTTTAACAATCTTTAACCTTATAATGATTCTTTATGTCACTGAATAGTCTCCCCGAACATCAGTCAGTGACTTAATCTGGCTTCATGTACCTTCTTTTTCCTACAAAATTGAGTGTATATTATACCTGTGTATTATACGGTGTACTCCCCTGTGCCCACACCTCAAATCCAGCTCTCCTGTCACCAGCTGTTCTTTCTTTTGTTAAATTTACTCAACAAGTGTGTGTACTTGCAACTGAATCTCTGCCCTTTGTACCTGGAGTCTGTAGAAGCATAAGAAATAGACATATTGAGTCATTAGGAAAATCAGTTTAATTTTCTGTCAATGTGTTTAAACATTACATAAAATGTCAGCTATATTCTTTTTCAATTTACAAATCACATGTATCGATTTTTAATTTGTGTACATTTATGTGTATATATATATATATGTACACTCACTGGCCACTTTGTTAGGTACACATGTTCAATTGGTGGTTAACACAAATAGCTAATCAGCCAATCACATGGAAGCAACTGATGCATTTAGGCATGTAGACGTGGTCAAGACAAGTTGTCCAAACCGAGCATCAGAATGGGGAAGAAAGGGGCTTTAAGTGACTTTGAACGTGGCATGGTTGTTGGTGCCAGACGGGCTGGTCTGAGTATTTCAGAAACTGCTGATCTACTGGGATTTTCACGCACAACCATCTCTAGGGTTTACAGAGCATGGTCCAAAAAAAAAAAAAAAAAAATCCATCGAGCGGCAGTTGTGTGGACGAAAATGTTTTGTTGAGGTCAGAGGAGAATGGGGAGACTGGTTCGAGATGACCGAAAGGCAATGGTAACTCAAATAACCACTCATTACAACCAAGATCCACAGTCACCAGATCTCAATCCAACAGAGCACCTTTGGGATGTGGTGGAACGGGAGATTTGCATCATGGATGTGCAGCCGACAAATCTGCAGCAACTGCGTGATGCCATCATTTCCATATGAAATGTTTCCAACACCTTATAGAAAGTATGCCACAAAGAATTAAGGCAGTTCTGAAGGCAAAAAGGGGTCTAACCCGGTACTAGCAAGGTGTACCTAATATACCGTATTGGCTCAATTATAGGCCGCACCCTTAAAGTTTGGTGCTATTTTAAAGAAAATTGTATTTTTAAGGAAAAAATACACGAGTGGAATGGTTAAACAGTATTTTATCTAATGAACATGAATACATGTATTGTAACATTTGTGGTATCTATTATGCAGCATAGTCAGCATAGGTTATATACAAATAAATTTGGAAAGCCAATAGTCATTTTAAGGACCCCCTTAATTCCTAATGCACCCTACTTATAGATATGCCCCTCTGCCCCCTCATATGCTCCCCTAGATATTCCACTGTGCTCCCCTAGATATTCCACTGTGCTCCCCTAGATATTCCACTCTGCCCCCCTTGATGTGCCACTCTGCCCCCCTTGATGTGCCACTCTGCCCCCCTTGATGTGCCACTCTGCTCCCCTGATATGCTTTATGCCCCTCAGATCTGCCACTCTGCCTTCTGATATGCCACTCTGACCCCCAGATATGCCACTCTTCTCCCCTGATATGCTTCATGCCCTCCATATATGCTACTCTGCCCCCCAGGTATGGCACACTGCTCCCCAGATATGCTTAATGTCCACCAGATATGCCACTCTGCTCCCCTGATATGCCACTCTGTCCCCCAGATATGCCACCCTGCTATATCTTTCAATTTCCACAGTAAAATCACACCATAATTATAAGATATTATAGAGGGTGTGTGTGTGTGAGATATGTGCAGTGTTTCTATATTGGTCCAATGGGGGGATTTTTTTTAGTCCCATTTAGAATGTTGAAAAATGGCAGTTGCTAACTACTGGGCTGATATTTGGGGCACTATATCTTTAAATTTCCACTGTAGAATTGCACCATATTGTAAGATATTATAGGGGGATGTGTGTGTGAGATATATGCAGTGTCACTACTTGGCAGATATTTGGGGCGCCATATGTTTAAATTTCCACAGTGAAGTCTTTCCATACTGTAAAATATTATAAAGGTGGGTGTATTTTTAATATATTGGTCCAATGTGGGATTTTTGTAATGTTGGAAAATGTAATTTGCTGGCAATGGTCTGATATTAACCTTTAATTTAATTAATAAAATTATATAATTTTGAAGGGAGATATATACATGTTTGAGAACTCTGCCTAATCCAGTCATAATTGTATCATTACATCTTTATTATCACGTTTGCAGTTTTTATACACCTAATGCGAATCTGAATCAAAGAGTCTGATGGCTTGACCACTGATATGAAACTGTCTGCTAGCTTGACTTTGGTCCGGAAGACCCGGCTAGATTCTCAGCGGGTCGACCTGGGCCTGTCCAGGGAAGTTATGCAGGAGTCAGGTCAGTTTCCCGGGAAAGCCCATCTGCTTTTTAATTCTGGTTTCCTGGTCGATGCTCTACAGTAAAGTTATAGGGATGCAGGACAAGGCTCCACCGCAACAATCGCCCGTTATCCTCAGAGACTCTGTTTAGCCAAATCAAATAGTTGTGATCAGTTAGCACTGTGAAGGACTGTCTGTAGAGGTATGGCTGGAGTTTTTTTAAGAGCCCATACCCGTGCATTCATTCTCTACAGCTGCGTACCCGACTTCCCTGGGCAGCAGCTTCCGGTGCTCACTGCCGAAGACCTGAGTCTTCGTTTTGGGGGTGGGGCAATTGGAAACAGCCTTTATTTTGGCAGGTTCCGGTAGTTGTTGCCCTCTACCCACCCGGTACCCTAAGTAAGATACCTCAGCCATGCCTACTTGTGAGGACGAATATAAAGGGAGTCCGGTATGCAGGAAAAGGCAGACTGACCTAGAAGCAGCCGAAATCCATAGAGCACTGTTTAGGCGATCGTGCCGGAAATCCAGGAAACAAGCCGAGGTCAGGGCACCAGAAACGTAGCAAAGTCCGTTAAAACAAGCCGAAGTAATAATCCCGAAACTGGAACTGCAGTGAAAATACATCAAGCAACGAGCAGTACCGAAGATGGAGTTTAAATGTTCCTGGGCTGATGACGTCATTGGGAGCGCCCACAGCCTCCCGGCGACGGAGGAAAAGAAGGCGGGGCTAAACACGCGCGCCAGCCGGATCATTGTGGACGCTGCAGAGGACCGACCCGCGGTACTCATGTGAGTGGCAGCCTTATTACGGTCTAACACAACGGCAAGGTAAACTAAGTATTTTTCCCAGGTGCCCCTATAGATCGCAATGTCATCCAGGTATGCACAGGCGTACCTGGATGGAGGCCATCGAGGAGTCGATCTATCATCCGCTGAAGTGTTACCGGAGCATTCTTCATCCTGAATGGCATGACCTTAAATTGGTACATGACCGTATACTTAGATGCCCAGCCAGGGGGATGTCATGCCCTATACGTAAAAGGTTGCGTCGGAATTTCTGGGGCACTACCAGCTTGGCCCCTCTGTTGTTGTCTGGGTCATCAGAACATAGGTACAGTAACCCCTTCTCCCACTCCACTCTCGTCTTCCCTAACCCACTGGGTTCTGTCCCTGCCCGGTACGTTCGTAAGGTCAGATCGGACAGGGTCTCCTGAGCAAAGTCAGTTGGGGATGGCCAGGAGGGGGTAAGAAAATATGGGACACAGTCGGGGTTTGGCCCAGTACTTGCCTGGGTCTCGTCCTCGAGGGTCCTTTCAGTTTCCGTGCCTGTTGCCGGGTAATTGCTGCACATCCCGAGTCATGCGATGCACTCACTCTGTAAAAGGCTGTCCTTCTTGCCAGTGCAAACCTTGGAATTTTAACCGGTGGGCCTCTGTAGTCAGCACTGTGCTCTTCCGGGATAGTCTCATACGCCTCGCGTGCCCTCCCTGATAATCGGCTCATCAGGAGTGTGATCCAGCTGGTCTCGTCCACTCTTTGTAAGCCACATTGTCTTTTGAAGACCTGAAGATAGCGGTTGATCTCGTCCCTGGTGTCGTCGAACTTTGAGATTACGTCATAAGGTAGTTTCATACGGCGGGTTGTTGCTCATCTACTGTAAATATTCTCTCTCTGTCCCGCTGTATTTCCGCCATCCTCAGCTGCATGGTTTTGCTGATCAATTTAGCAGCAATCTCTTGCAGGAGTTTGGCTCCCAGGAGGGCTAAGCGCCACTGTACCTCTCGCTAGATTTCTGAGGTTTCCATCCCTTCGGACTGGGCATGGCTATTTCGGTCTCCTTCCATCAGTTCGGCGAGAAAAGTAGCTTTTGACTTGTTGCCGTCTTTCCTCTGGCTTCCAGTAGTTAATTTTAGGTGTTCCTTTTTAAGCTGCTGTGACGGGAGGTCCTGTACCCCGACTAGGTACACCCGCCAAACGTTTCCTTCCCTGGACTCCGGTGATTTACCCTTTGTATAGATAAATTTGATGAATGATTCTTTGTAACCTAATGTGCAAATCATAGAATTATTTGTGTTAGCAAGGACAAGATGTCTGAAAATATAATCAGAACAAAGAGTAACGAGTACCAGGCATACTGCCCATATTGTCTGAAGCGTATTGTAACTGTATGGTTCATATTCTTGGGAGTTGGCCACTCGTGCAGTAAACAACACAAGGCAAATACACATACATTTGTGTAAATAAGCAGGGAGAGAATCCCGATTAGTCAGAAGCCTTGATTACCTGTATAGGAGTGCACGCCTGTACAGTGTTGGTACTTTCCCGAGGAGGTTCTCTGACTGGTCGCCGGTGCTTCCCCAGCTGATAATTCCATACAGATGACGTGCTCGCCTCTCGGTGATATACGTACATAATCGTAGTTCTGATCAGATTTGTGAATACTTGGTGAGGTTATGTTCATGCAAGAATATCATTATCTATCAATAAAACTATATTTTCACCATTTATTCAACCTGAGTGACTGTCTTTAAAGGCATATCCGAACCCATTGCCATTTGGCAATACACCCTCTCAGTCCTAGACAGAACTAGAGAGATGAAGCATGACTTTGTCGGAATGGAGCCATGCTGGTGCTGTAGCTGAATGAAATCTAGCTGATGCAGCACGTGTACTGCCCTGACAAGGACAGTAAGTGATTTATAGCAGCCCACCCCAAGCATCAGACAGAACTCATGTTGAGGTGGAAAACAAAGAACACATTTTATTGGGAAAACACACAGCCTTATATCCAAACTCTATCAGATAATGAGTTAATCCCATCACCACAAACAATACCCTGCCCAGACAGCCAGGCGCCACAATCAGGCCGCCAAGCACATCAATACCCATGTAACCTTAAATCCTTGTTTTCGGGGTTAAAAGTCCTCTGCAGCCCTCTTTCCATGACATCCATACAGGAAAACAGGCTCATCATAAAAGTCTATTTAATTTGTTGCTTCTAAAAAGATAAGAGTATTGCACTTACAAGAGAGTTTGGCACATTAAATTATGTGCAAAGGCACAAAACAAAATGGAGTCCAGGTGAAGCAGGAAAAAGGTCCACCGTTCAGCAGCAGAATTATTCTCCAAAAGAAAATACATTTTCTCGCGTTTCATAGGATAACCAGCTTCCTCAGGAGATATTTGTAATTGTTCTTGCAACTTGCCCGCATATAAGAAATCTAAAATTTTACTTAATGTAAGGAAGGCTTGATTTAGTGTGGTGCATATGTGGAATGGTCTCTCAGCAGAATACCTTGATGTATACTTTTATTTAATGTAATAAAGTTATACTTAATCTAAGGAAGATTTACTTTACTGGGGAGTGGAGAATATATGGAACAGCCTCACAGCAGAAGAAGTTTGGCACCCACAGAACCTCTGAGATTTGTACCTTTATTTAATAGCCTTACTTCATATAAGGAAGATTTACTGTACTAAGGGGAAGGAAGGTTTAGGTGGAACAGGCACCCAGCAGAAGTAACTTCAGAAGTATCCACAGAGCCCCTGAGATTTTTATTTTTCTCAGTTTTGCATCTATCTATTATAAATTGCTGTTTTTGTTGAGATGTTTAACCCCTTTGTTACAATGGCTGATTTTATGCTCGTGGTTAGCTGTAAATTTTCTTTCTCATTTACTGAACCCACACAAGTTATATGTTGTTTTTTTCAGGACAAGAAGGGCTTTCATTATGTTGATTGTATTATATAATTTACTGTAAAAAAAGGTATAAAATAAGTTGTTCTGACTTGAAAAACCTTTTAATAAAACCTAATGAAAAAACCTGCTAATAAATATATTCTATTTGTCCTGAGTTTAGAAATACCAAATGCTATTTCAAAACCAATTTTTCCAAATCCGATAATTTTTGCCCCCCATGTGCCATTTGGGACATCTTTGAAGCCAGTCAATACAATTTACTCCATCAAATCATGCATGGGTTTGTCGGGTTATTTGGAAGGTAAAAGGCCACCTTTGAGAGGTGTGCATTTTTTGGTCAGTCTGTGCCCATGTACTATTTGAACCTGGCCAATTCGATTTACCCTATAAAATCACACATTTATTTTAAAACTAGACCCCCCAGGGGTAACTCTTTCCATGCATTACTTTTAGTGATGGTATAGCGCTCATGAAAATAAACTATATATAGACCTTTTTTTATACATTTTGTTGGAACTATTCATTTTTTTTCACATTGTGATTAGAAAGCTGGGCTCCATTGACTTGCATGCTTGAATGCAGGAGGGCTCTGGAGATACCATCTTGGAAACCTGTTTAATTTTTATAATGGAAGCCGCCATTTTGCGAGAGGCAAAATCTCTCGCAGTGACGCTTGTGACCACTCTCCGGAGCGGTCACACTGCATCCTGGGGTGTGTGCAGGGGATACTTGGGGTCCGGTCTGTAACCCACGATTCATGATTATACCAACAAAGACACCACAATCAGAAATCTAGGTAATGCAATGTACTGTATGTATATGACAGGACAAGCAAATAACCGGATGTATGGCAGGATAAATAAATACCAGTAATAAGTCTTTTGGCAGAGAGCCCACTTGGAAGGGCACAAAAGGCACAGAGCCCGCTTGGAAGGGCACAAAAGGCACAGAGCCCGCTTGGAAGGGCACAAAAGGCACAGAGCCCGCTTGGAAGGGCACGAAAGGCACAGAGCCCGCTTGGAAGGGCACGAAAGGCACAGAGCCCGCTTGGAAGGGCACGAAAGGCACAGAGCCCTCTTGGAAGGGCACGAAAGGCACAGAGCCCTCTTGGAAGGGCACGAAAGGCACAGAGCCCTCTTGGAAGGGCACGAAAGGCACAGAGCCCGCTTGGAAGGGCACGAAAGGCACAGAGCCCGCTTGGAAGGGCACGAAAGGCACAGAGCCCGCTTGGAAGGGCACGAAAGGCACAGAGCCCGCTTGGAAGGGCACAAAAAGGCACAGACCCCCCTTGGAAGGGCACAAAAGGCACAGAGCCCGCTTGGAAGGGCACAAAGCAGGGAATCCACTTGATCAGGACACAAAGCAGGTAACCAGGAACGGTACAGGTGCAGAGCCACAGTAGAAAGGTCCACAGACTTCAATACAAAGGCCCTGACTGAAGGGCAGGAAAGGTTCATAATGGCAGGGTAATCCAGGTAACAAGCCCCAGCTGGATGTATTGACTAGGGCTCAACCTAGGTAACAAGGCACACCTGGTCCTAGTAATTGAGTTCTGAGTGCTCCAGAGGGCGGAGGGTGGCCACTAGTGGTAGCAGATTTATATACCACAGGTATGAAAAAGCCATGGTTCAGGCAGCGAAAAAGTGTACCCTGACACTCTGCTCATTCAATGATCTCCTTCTGTCCTCTCCTCTGGTTTTTTGTTTTCAAGCACAATTACAAGACTTATCAAGGGCTGCCCCTATCCTCATTCCCTCTGCCTTCAGTCCTTCAAAAAATCCCTTAGGACCTACTTTTTAAAGGATGCTCTTTTCAAACCAGCACAGCTGCCACAGTGCACTTTACTCACCCAATCACCTTGTTCTGACTAGAGCAGGGATGTGATGTCATATGCAATAATATACAATAATAAACATTGGTTGTAAGCATGGAATAAACAGGGCTTGTAATTAGTAAAGTTGGATACACTGACAACATTTTGTGTGACCAAAGAACTGTGAATGTATTTGCTGCTTGAAAGAGGGACACAACCAGGGTGAGGGGAAAATTTAAAAAGAAATAGGTAGATCTAGAGATGTGAACAAAATTGTGTGTCAACCCATTAAATATACATAGAGGGATGGACCCAGGTCATTTCTTCTGCTAGAAAGTCTGTAAGACTGCACTTTGTAAGGCAGTGAGAGAAATTCTAGAAAACACTTATATTGTCCTAGAAAGGGGTCACCATTAAAAGTCTACTCCTAACTAAAACTACACACAAGAAAACAATATACCGTATTTGCTCGATTATAAGACGAATGCTCTGAAAAATACCCCTCGTCTTCTAATCGGGGTCATCTTATAATCAGACCTCAAATAGGTCTGACTATGAGACTAATATCCAGATCCCCCGCAGCGCTGCAGGGGACCTGTATCCTCCTGTCTTATGCCCCCCATTTAACCCCCCCAAACTTACCGGTGCTTGTGACTCCCCGGTGCGTAGCCAGGGCAGCGTGTAGACGTCTACGCGATTCGCGTAGACAACTTCCGCTGCAGCCGGAAGGAGGTGCGGTTAGCAGCAGGGGTTGTCTGCGTCCATCGCGCAGACCGTCCCCGGCTGTCAGAGATCAGAGTTCCCTGCACCGATCCGAGGAATTCTCTCTGACAGCCGGGGAAGGTCTGCGCGATGGACCCAGACAACCCCCGCTGCTAACCGCACCTCCTTCCGTCTGCAGCGGAAGTTGCCTATACGAATTGTGTAGACGTCTACCCGCTGCCCGGACAACACACTGGGGAATCAGAAGCACCGGTAAGTTTGGGGGGTGGGGAGTGTTAAATGGGGGGGGGCATAAGGCATTTCTGTAGGCAGAGTGCTCTATGAAATGCCTTTTAACCCCCTTAATGCCTCCAGAAATGCCTTTAACCCTCTATACACCCCTCTGCCTCATGAAATGCCTTATACCTCCCTATATCAGATATGGCATATAGGCATATAGAGTGGCATATAGGGGTATAAGGCATTTCTGGAGGCAGAGTGGCACATAGGGGGTCAAAAGGCATATCATGGGGCACAATGGCATATAAAGGGTTAAAAGGCATATCATGGGGCACAGTGGCATTTAGAGGGTTAAAAGGCAATACATGGGGCACAGTGGCATATAGGTGGTATAAGGCATTTCTGGGGCAGAGTGGCAAGCCTGGGGGCAGATGTGTATAACTGGGGGGCAGGTTGGAGAATAAAAGGAAATAAAAACAAAATATTTTTCTCAATCATAGCTTTTATTGAAAAAAATAGTTTACATGAATTAACATTTGCTGGTAAAACTTTTTTCCTATAGGGTCGTCTTATATTCAGGCTTTTTCTTTTTTTCCTAAATTAATATTCAGATTTTGGGGGGTCGTCTTATAATTAGGGCCATCTTATAATCAAGCAAATACGGTAGTTACTGAAATGTTGGGATGAGGGGGTATGCAATAAGGATCCAAACCACATAATAGGGGCGATCTGCCCCTGGTAGGGCAGCACTGGCATACCTGGAAACTTGTCGGCTACCTGGAGTTCTCCAGGCCAAACCCAGGGAGTTCCGAGGTATGAGCACGGGTCCACAACTATATCTACCACTCTAGTCCTTGTCTGTCTAGGTTAGAATACACCACTGCATACTGAAGATAACTTGGTCAGATATATTGTTATGCTGCAATGATGGATTCCAACATGACTGCGTCTGCTGTATTTATGTGGAACTCAATTCCGCCCTCAGCTATGCTTAAACTAGGTGAAAAAGCACCAAATCAAGACAAAAAAGGAAGCCTGTGTACTAGAAGCATAGGAACCAAGTAAAAAATGCCTGCTTATTTGTCTTCCCCTATTTTTCTTAAGGTATGTCAATAACATTTTCAATCCAGATCAGGATTGTTTTTTCCCATGTTGAAAAAATAAATCTCCTACAAACTACTACTTAAGTACACTCTAAGCAATTGGACCTCTCAGTCTTCATTCTTATATAGAGCAATGGAGAGGAATTCAATTAAACAGGATTCATTACATAAAATACCTTACAATTTAAAAACAACGGGTCACTCAGATCCCTGCTCCAAAGTGCTTCAAGCAGTGACTCTATAGAGCACACAGTTCTACAACATTAGAAAGAATGTCCTTAATACTCTCCCACCAAATGAAGCCTGCAAGAGCTGATGTCAGTGCGCGTTCACCTTGACATCAGTTGCGTTTCCATTGATCTCATAGAACACACCTCCATTTAAAGGGGAAAATGGGTGGGGAATGGGGCATTTAAGGACCCTGGTCCCGCGACCCTGTCGACCTGGAGAAGCAGTGCAAGGAGAACAAAGTTCCCAGGAATGCTCATATTTGACACAGAAGCCTGAGAGGTCCAATTGAAAGCATTAAATATAGTGAGCGGTAAACTGCTCATGAAAAAGTGAGTGCAATACAACTATTATCTATGTATGGTTATTCCTGATAAGGACAATACCGCACTTTATTCCTTTTTTTCTCATTGTGATATTCTGATTCTTTATGAAGGATAACTGATGCTGCTACACAAGCTGAGATAAGTTTGAAGTGTCTACTTTTTTAAAGTTGGGCATTATTTCATAATTTTTAGTATACATCTTTACCATTCTATTTTGTGTATTTTTTCCAATTGTTTATGCTATTTGCCACTGCAAGAAATGACTTCCACATTTGCACACATACACACAGTAAATGTCACTCTTTATATGCATAATTAGTTTAATAGGTAAAAGTAAACCGTTCATTGATGTTAAGATGCATTATACATTGTGGTTTCATCCACAGGGTAAAGAAGAGATCTGACTTAATTGGTGCATTTAAAATGGACCCTGTGTACCTTCAGTATGACCAACAAGAATCCGGTAAGTGTATTTACAGTTCTTGCACCATAAATCATTTTTCTTCAAACTAGAGTATTGTTGTTAACTTAGACAGTAAAAAAAGTGGCACATTTTTAAGGATATTATTAAATACCCTTAACTGTACCATGAAGCGGCATGCGCAATCACGAGGCTGCCTTTTGTTTTATACCATAATTATGTGCACACGTTTGCACAGTGAACTCTGTAATATGGCGGAGAGGAGTGTGAGTAAAGGACGTAAAGCCCATCTAGTGGCCACATGTGTAGTTTTCTCTAGACTTATGCATTAGTATTCGGGAGAACATGAAAACCAACACGAATGTTGCGTTTTGGTCGTTCAAAGCGAATACCGAAAAACTACTATGGCGGCGGGTAAACGTACACAAATCTTTGTTTCTTCATGTTCGACTTCGTAAATATCTCCTAATCGCCCTCATCCCCCCCATACAAGTTACTGCCTCTAGCCTACCTTAAATCTTTGTAGCATAGCAGGGATTAATGGGAATCCATAGTATCGTGCCAAGAGTTAAAGGTGGGTTGATGTCAGAGGAGGCCCTGCCAGCAATCAATAGAGTTATTCTTACGGACCTTTAAAATTCTGGTACCAAAGCTGCAGAAACGAAGACAAAAAAGAACACAGAAAATTTATATGAATATTCACCCAAAACAAACATGGGAATGGGCGAATAATTGTGGAATATGAAGGGTTTCCCCCCCCCCCCGAAGATGAACATGAAGACTTTGCTGGCCAACTTTGCCAGTTTTTACCTCTATGATGGCTTAATGGTGGTATACCAATAATTGGTAGCAGGTGACTTATTAATTGATTAATTTACTCCTCACTTATATGTGTCCTAGCAGGGCCGGCGCCACCTATAGGTAAAGTAGGCGCTCGCGGTCACTATGAGGAGGAGTGGGAGCAAGTCAGCCAGTTAGAAGTGGATGGTGGGTGTGGCAAAGGGGGAGGGGCTTGTGGGGGTGGAGCTATGGGCAGCAAAATTATTGGATTTTACTAAAACATGACGTAAAGTCATGATTTTATGAAAGACACGGAGGCGAATATTGTAAGAAGAAAATACAACATTTGCTAGAAAAAATCAAAATAGGAGTGTACATCACATAACCCCTCCCACATAACATGCATCCCATAAAAGGAGACACACATCCCACAATCCTCCTCTTTCTAGGCTGCGACAAAGACTTGACACTCAAATCCAGAAAGAAACCAACGGAACAGAACCAGAACCGGCGTCTACACGGAACCAACAACCGAAACTCGAAGGGAGGAGGATACCGCCGTCGATCGGAAGCCACAGCATTGTATCCGAAGGACATAAAGATTATCCTGCAAAACAGAAGGTGAGAAAGAAAAAACGTGGAAACGATTTAATCAACCACTCTGCAAAATGGCAGGATAATTACATCACATACAAAAATCACAGTGAAAACCGGGAACATAAACATGTAAATGCAAACCAGAAAATAAATATCAGACCACAAACCCTGAGACGATGTGAATCCTCCAAACCACCGGAACGAAAAACTGAAAAATACGAAGAAATCAAACATGGTCAAAGGGAGGGAGAAAAAAAAACCAGGGAGGGAACAATATTCGCCTCCGTGTCTTAAATAAAATCATGACTTTACGTCATGTTTTAGTAAAATCCAATAATTTTATTTCAAGACACGGAGGCGAATATTGTGCAAGTTCAAAGCTGAGATCCAACGGAGGAGAAAACATAGTCAATCGGTTTAAAGTAAAATTCCCTGAAAGTGGATTCTCTAGACCAATCCGCAGCCCGGAGAATATCCTCCAAGCGACCCCCCAACGCCAGGGTAACAGATGCTGCCGCACTTCTGGTGGAATGCGCACCGAATTTGGAAACGTTCAAACCAGCCAGAGCCATGACCCACTTGATCCAGCGCGATAACGTTGCCGAAGACACAGGGAAATGAGGATGGCTTAAGGACAAGAAGAGCTGCGGAGAGTCGTCGGATCTGAACCGCAAGGTGCGCATCTCATATTCCCGGAGACAAGCCACTGGGCACAAAGCAACGTTAGCTACGAAGGCCAGGTAAAGAACCAACTTGATCGCCGTCTTTGTGCTTCGCGAGATATTGAAACGTACACCCTCTGGGACGAAAGATCTAGCGTTCCAATCAAGAGTGTGGACGTCAGAAACTCGCTTGCAAGAAACAAGACAAAATAACATGACCAACTTAGCCGATAAATGCGTCAAGGAAAGCTCGGCATTGGGAGGCCAAGACACAAACAAATTCAGCACCACCGACACATCCCAAGTGGCAGAATATCTAGGTCGAGGTGGGCCAGCTAGACGTATCCCTTTAAGGAGACCACAGATGACCGGATGCTTACCTACTGGAACGCCGTCGAAGCCCAGATGCGCCGCTGATATGGCGGACCGAAAAATATTGATGGTCCTGTAAGCGAGACCCAGATCGAACAGGTAAGTGAGGAAATGAATGATGGGGATTAGAGGTGCTGAAAAGGGATCCAAACCCCGTTCCAGGCACCAAGAAGACCAAGCTTGCCAGGCTGCACTGTAAGATCTGTGGGTGCCTGGAGCCCAAGCCCCTGCCAGGAGCCGTTGAGCTGAGATCGAAAGGCCTGCAAACTGTCTGGATTCCCTGAAACCAAACATGCCAGAAGAGAAAGGCTGCCATCCTGGATCAAGGGGTGCGGAACTCTGAGAGGATCCAGAAGAAGTGGATCCGAGGAATGCAACAACCGAGGAACTTCCACGATCAGGTCTAGGAGACCACGGTTGCGAAGTCCAAAAAGGGACTACTAGTTCTATCGCCTGTTTTTCCGCTAGGGATGCAACTTCGATATCCACTAGGACGGCGTCCTGCTGGGAAAAATGGAAGGGTTCGGGAAGGAGAGACACCTGTGGCAAACCGACTAGTTCGATAACAAAACCTCTCACCGTTTGGATGATCCAAGCGTGGGAAGTGATCGACTGCCAGACCTGTGAAAAATGGGTGAGTCTGCCCCCTACAGGATAGTGGGAAGAAAGGGGAACTTGAATCAGACTTACCGGTAGGTCTGCGTGAGAACTGTGTACCGCGTTGTCCTCTAGCTCTCCATGGACGACCACGTTGTGGGGAAAAAAGGCTGCCTGCCTGTATAGGAGTCCTGGAGAGGAGGGCGCTGGAACTGGTACTGTGAGTAGGAGCCTCGGCAGTGACGGCCGGACAGACAGCTCCTGCCTCTGCCAGCTCTGGGAGAAACCCGCTGGTTAAAGACTTTCCTCATAGAGGATTGCGCTTTATCTAAAGGAATCTCCGAAGAGCAAACCCTGGGCATCACTGCCCATTTCTGTGAGGACCAGATTAGCCAATTTAGGCTCGATTTTGAACAAAATCACTTTGCGGCATTCAATAGACAAGGATGAATTAGTATTGCCAGCGATACAGATAGCCCTTTGTATCCAGCCCCTAAAGACCATAGGGTCAGGGGGGAACCAGACTCCATCCAATCCTCTACCAACTGAAACATTTTAGTCAAAGGCCCAAAAATATCTAAATGTTTGTCCTGCGTCACTTTAAGAGCAGACTCCAAACCCTTACGGGGATTCCAGCCTAATTTGGCCAAGAATTGGACCATTTTAGGGTCAACTACTGGGGTGTCACACACTTGGCCTAGGGCACTCCCCGCACAATTTATTGCGCGAATTCTTACTCAAGGGTTTACGGACCCTGGCTTGTAAGTAACGAGCCACGTGATCAGATGGTAGCCATTCGGCTGACCGAGGGTGGTGTAACTCCTCAGGGTCGAAAAACGGTTCCCCAAACTGATCTAGAATTGTGGTATCTGAGACATTAGAAGAGGGAATAGCTAGAGAGCTTCCCGCTTGGGTGGTGGGGTCAGAAGGGTGAACCGTATCATGCGGAATCTGCTCCTCCTTATGGGAGCTAGAGTCAGAAGCGCTCCCAGCCTCCTCTATAAATTCCGGATCGGAAACGGATGAGCTAGAGGATTGTGCCCTAGCACACCTCCATTTCCTCGCCTGTTCTGCCCGGCGGGTAAGGGCTCATTTGCGTTTAGATTGCACGCTTTCCATGATGGGAACAGCATCATCATTCACATCAATTCTGGAGGCTGTCACGCGTGTGTGGCGTGATTTGAAAGCAACCTTTTTGCCCCCAGATGTTTTAGGGGCAGAAACACTAGGTTGGTCTGAGGCTGGCATAGGCAAAGGTATTGATTTGTGGATAGCCTGAGCTAAAGAGGCTGAAAGCACAGAAGTCATTGAATTCATGGCCGAAGCAATGGCTAGGGACACTGAATTATTCAATTCCTTAAACTGATCCATTGCAGGTAGATCAGAAACCTGATCCTCTCTGATAGAGGATTCTTGATCAGATAACTCCATATTATGAGATTTATGCCCAGCCATAATAATGAAAAGAGCAAAGAAAAATAAATATATATATAAGAAGAAGCGCAGACAGTTTTTGTTTTTTGTATACATTGTACAGCCAATACACTGTTTCTTGCTGCATGCTTACACCTGTTTGGTAGGCCTCGTATTACACATTTGTATTATTTGAGCCTGTGACTAGCTTAGCGCACCGACATTTTTTCTTTTCCCTGTTTGCATATATATATATATATATATATATATATATAGGGATATGCCCCTTTAATTGAGAAACTGTAGAGCAACTTGTGAAGCAAATACCGTAGAAAAAACGAGCAGGGTATCACAAGGAGAAAGCTAACGCACGTCCCAAGGCTCCTAACTCACACGCGGGAAGAAGAAGAATGCCCGCGAGCGTGAGTGGGGGGGCCTGGGGACAGGAGCGCACAAGCGTTCCGATGTCTACGCTTACAATGCGTGTGACGTGAGAACAAGATGGACGGGAGAAAGAAACGCCTCCCGAAAGGAAGAAGATCCCGGGCACGAAGATGCGACCGCCCCAACGAGAGGGGAGGGAGAGACACCGTAGACCACACGAACAGATCAGAAACAACACATGGGAGGATAAACTGAGGTAAGTAAACAGACGGAAAATAAGGATCTAAGAGACACGAACAACCGAACCGCGCGGCACACATAAAAGGTGAACATGAGTAAAAATAAAATCCATGAATAATCAAAAGGAAAAAAGTATTAAGGGTAGAACTAATAAGAAAAAACGGGGTAAATACGGAGGGACTGGTAAACGATTTGGTAAATAATGTGTATAAAGGTGTACTTATCTGCTGTCTGGGAGCAGCAAAGAAAGAGGAGGATTGTGGGATGTGTGTCTCCTTTTATGGGATGCATGTTATGTGGGAGGGGTTATGTGATGTACACTCCTATTTTGATTTCTAGCAAATGTATTTTCTTCTTTGCTGCTGTTGGGAGTAAAGAAAGGGTTAATGCACAATATGAGCCTCCGTGTCTTGAAATAAAATTATGCTTTGCCTTGGGTGGCAAAAATTCTTGCACCAGCCCTGTTTCATAGACAACTGTATAGGTGATAAATAACCCTCTCCCAAAGTGAAAATGTTTCTGATTAACCAGAATTATTCCATTCTAATATACATTGGAGATCACTGTATCAATTATTTTCTTATATCAGATCTGTTTTTAGTATTTTATATTGAGCCTAATTTAGACGTTATCTCATAACTTGATGCTCAGTCATTGCTCTTCTGCCATACTGCAGGTTAATTAAATAGTTTAGTGCAGAAAATGTACTGGTGTAGTGTGGAGAAGTTGTTGTGAACTGTATATCAGTTAATTGTTGATATACGGGGACTGCAGGAAACATCTTTAATCCATTTATTTTAGGGCTTTGTTCACTTTAACTGAAGCAAAACTTCTAGTTTTTGGTCAACACAAATGTTTGTAACACATTTGTGACAAAATTAGACATTTGACTGTGCTTGCATACTGTGTATTTTAGTTGTTTATTAACCCCTTAACCCCAAAGCCCATACATGTACTGGCTGCTGTTAAACAGCTGCATCGTTTTAGCCACGATCGGCGGCTTTGCAGCATCCACGGAAGCCTCACAAGTGAGGTTGACCATGGATAGGGGGAGGAAAGGCCTCCCCACCAAAAAATGACAATCGCTTCCTAAGCATAATCGGCGTTGCTAACGATATCGAGGCATGTAGCAACACAACCCCCTACCCCGATCGCCTTGTGATTGCTCCGAAAGAGCAACCACAAGTGCCATCAAGTAAATGACATTGCTGCCACTCACAAGATGGTGTCGCGCTCAACGCTCGCGCTCAACCCTCCTGCAGGTTTAATGAATATCAGGACAAATATAATCTATTTAGCAGGTTTTTTCATTCGTTTTTGCAGATGCGTAAAAGATTTTTCAAAAAAGTGAGAAAAGGTCATTTTTTTTTTTTTTTACAAAAAATCACCATATTTTATAATTTTTTATAGTAAATTAGATGATATGATAAAAATAATGGTATCTAAAGAAAGCCCTGTTTGTCCTGAAAAAAACAATATATAATATGTGTGGGTGCACAAAATGAGAAAGAAGCTAAACAGCAACACTGAAAAATGTTAAGAGCTGTGACGGAAGCCTCCATCACTGGGACCACTGGAGAGGCCTGACAGCCAGCCTCCTCCCTATTGACTATGGGCCCTGGGTTTGTAAAGACTCCTGTGGCTACCCCCAGTGGCATACCATGTCATCACTGGCTGAGGGGATTATCTCTGTTTACAGCCATGATCTGCAACCATGGAGTGACCGCCATTGTTTTAATTTAATATCAGACCCCTCCACCCCATGGTGCATTATTATGTTGTACCCTTCCCCCCAGTTCCACTACTACAGACATGTTCCCCCGGCCATCCCTGGAACTGATTTGGGCCAGCAATAGATAGCGGAGGTTGGGACCCTATTGTATTGTTAATCCTGTTACTGCCCTGTTGTCTCTGGGAGGCAGATTAAGGGGGCGGTTTGTATCCCAATATCTTGTTTTATGTTAATGTGTGTGTTGTTGGATATATCCAGCGATGTGTGTGAGAAATAAATCAGTCTTCGTTTGGTTTTACCCTACACTGAGTCCTGGCTAGTGACTAGAGAACCGGGGAAAGTGTGTTGTCCCAGGCTAAGGGAACACAAGTCAGTGGAGGTAGTCGGTCGGACTAGCCAGATCCGTGACAAGAGCCATTGCCCCAAAATGTACTACGATTAAGAAACTGTCTTGTCATTAAGGGGGTTAAATACTTTTTCTGAGTAGTGGTTAGTTGATTAAGACAGTTGCCCATTTATGCTACCAGCCAAACACCCAAAAAGTGACTAGTATATTATATATTGACAAACACTCGTGACAAAAATGGGCATTTGACTGTGAAATTACTGAGTAGGGTTATACATTTTATTGTATTTTCTCCCCTGGTATATTAGTCCCAAGTACGCAGCAGCAATTGCAGTAGTACTACCTACATGTCTAATTTTCAATCACTTGCAGCCAGACTAGTGCCTCTGAAATGGCAAAGCTGCCACTACCTTCAACTACTGACCCTCTAAGTTATTGGGACTGGAAAGCTGATATCTGGAGAGGCCTCCTCTTAGTGGCCCAGCAGTTGGTTTCATGCCCACCCACCAGTGTCCCAAGCAAGAGGGTTTTTTCTGTGACAGGCAACATACTCAACCCCCAGAGAACACAGCTCAGCCCACACATTGTATAGCAGATGACTTTCAAGGGGCTGCATTGTGCCATTATGCCGATAACCTGCCAGTGCAACCTATCACTTCCCAGGTGCAGTGCCCTACAGCTGCTGCTCCTCTCTCACCTTCCTTACTCTAGATCAGTTATTTAAATTTTTCGACTGTAGGGGAAATTCAGTTCTGCGCAAAGAAGCTGCATGTGTCTATCATCTACCAGTGCACGCCCAGGCCCAGTGCTGTACTGCTGCTGTGTGAGTGTTTTATAAGGTAAGGAGTATACAATATGCAGGATTACAATACATACACAGTAAGAAACTGGAAACATGAACACTATACAGAAACAGAAATAACTAGCCGAGTTAACAGGCTGCAGAAAATCAGCAAATGTTAAAACAATTTGAAGTGAGAGGAATTTGCAAGAAGCAAAACAGTAAATAAATATGGGGGTCCGAGGCAACTGGCTAGAAGCCGCAATGAGAGACAATCAGAGGTCAGTAACAAAATGACTGCATTAGGGAAAACCAAAAGGGGCGCAGAGAACAATACATCAAGCAATGAGTAGAGGAGGGGGAACAGTTGTCAACAGTATGTCAGGAATTGTGGACATAGCAGATGTCGAGATTACCAGTCTTGGAGATGCTGAGCTTGTAGACTATCAATCATAGTTTGAAGAGAGGAAATGAGTTAATTGGTTATAAATTAGTCATTCCAGCAGTTTGAATGCTAATGAGAGAGTGAAACCTGGACAGTAGTTTGATGTGGCATAAATTAATGTGGGATCAATGGCATGTTTACTACAGATGAGAAGAGTTAGGGTAAGGACACTAGAAAGGGATGGTCAGAGATGTAAATTTACCTGGTCGATGTGAATGGTGAGCTGGGAGGATGAGAGGACCTCAGAAACCTCAGTAGGGGTGACTGGACTGGAGCAGGTATGGGTGGGTTGTGGCGAGGAGGGAGGTCGAAGTACCATATGATGAACACCATGGGGGAAGATGTTATCCTTGGTGGTGTCAGTTTTGTTTTTAAGTGGCAAGCTCTAGGGCAAAGAACGTGCTTTGGGACAGACAATGGTGTTAAAGGTGTAAAATAGACATATAGGGTTATTGGAAAGGTAGGAGATTAATCGGTTTGTGTGGAGAGATGAAGGATCGATGTATAGGAAAGGATCCTGAGTTTGTAATGAATGAAGTCAGGTAAACAAGACTTCCTCCACAGGCAGTACGTGAAGACCTTTGGAGGAGACGGGTCTGTGTGGAATGCAATGGCTGAGGCTGATGGCGTGGGGGTGGCACACAGTTACAGGAGCAACCATATCTAGGACTGAGGCTATAGGACTGAGTATATCGTTATACTGACTGTAGCAGCATTAGGACAGGAAGAGGTGGAGAAACTTGAGATAAGTGGCTGGACTATGTCTGTAAGCTGTAGAGTGTTGAGGTCACTGAAGTTTTGGTAGATTTGTAGTTTTTTTTTCAGGTAGAAGAAGTGTGGGAGGCATGTTAAGTTTAAATGTGGTCAGAAAGTGGTCAGACAGACAAAAGGGGGGAACTGGAGAAATGAGATGTTAAACAAAGGTGGGCGAACACAATAGGTTGATTTGATGACGGCCACGTTGCCTTGGGAGAGGTAGTCTATTGTAAGAGTCTGAGAGACGAGGAGAGCAAAAGTAGTTTAGAAGCAGCAGGTGAGGATGGGTTATCAATAGGTATATTGAAGTCCCCTAGGATTAATGTAGAGAAGTAATTGAAGAATTGGGAAGTAGGACCAGGAAGGGGACGGAAGTGGGTTGGGATGATGGGTCCATGATTAGATTCAATTTAGGAATAGAATGAGTAGGATACAGACAGATAACAAATGAGACTGTGATTTGTGGGGATGGGATGCCCTTATCTGAGAGTGGTTATTGGTGGGGAGGGTATGGAAAAAGGAGAGAATAGCATGTGAGCTCAGGTAGGGCGATGGCAGAAGACAGGGGGTGGACTGTGGAGGGGTTGAAATATGTTTGAGTATGGGGAAAGAACAGAAGAGTAGAGTAAAAACATGTAGAGGTTCATAGTAAGGATTAAGGTGAGTGGGACAAAACATTACTGTTGGTAATGTACAGGAAGGCAGTGTCGCAGTTCCCTGCATTTTTTATCCAGTTTCCCTGCAGTTTATCTCTTATCATCTGTCCACATAGGAAGAGCCTACTGCAGCTACATTGCTCAGCAATCTTGTTGAGGCATAGGGATTTATAGGACTACCTCAGAAGTAAGGTAATTGAAGATAAGAGGCAGATTTTTAACACAACAATTAAACTAGACAAGAGGGCGCCAAGGTTAACAGGATAAACAGAAATAGATGGAAGACATACTGTAAGAAATGAAGGGTGCCTTTAAAATGTGATATGTTTTTTGCATAATGTTTTTGGGAAGATTTGGGTGTCTGTAAGGTGAGATATCTGGTTTTACAATGTAAGGTCATTTACACTACAAAGGGTTTGGAACAAAGGCTCCAACAGAGATGTGACACCCCCAGGGGGTCAGACACCTGAAGCAGAAGATGTATTTTCACATAGACTGTCTATCTCCTCCATAATTGGGTCATACAGGAAATCTCTGGAAAGAGGGTTTGGGTGAACCACTTTCTGGGAGGTACAAGGAATTCTGGAATGACTAGTTAGGGGCTGCAATAGTCAGAAGAGTTTAAGAAAAGAGAGTGCAGTGAACAGAAGTGCTTAAGTATCTTTTATTTTGTATTATTATCAAATGTGTTGTGTATGTTATGTTTTACAACCTGTAACGGTAACCTAATTCAATATCAATATATACTTTTTTCTATACGCTTGTATTTGTGCTTTATTCATCACACATTCCCTAAAAGAATAACCCTGTAAGAGGGTCATCATTTCTTACAATACCAGGTGGAAAAACAAGGGGTCAAAGCAGGAGATGTGGGGTTCTAAGGTAGATCAGTTACAATGTTATCATACTAGGTGAAAAAAGGGGTCAAAGCAGGAGATGTGGTGTTATGAGGTAGATCAGTTTCAATGGTAATATCATACCAGATTAAAAACAAGGGGTTACAGCAAGAGATGTGGGGTTCAGAGGTAGATCAGTTTTGATGATATACAGTATTTGCTTGATTATAAGACAAGGTTTTTTCAGATGCTCTGGAAAATGCCCCTCGTCTTATAATCGTTGTCGTCTTATAATCAGACCTCAAATAGGTCTGACTATGAGACTAAGATCCAGATCCCCTGCAGTGGATAGATCAGTTTCAATGATAATATAATACCAGGTGAAAGACAAGGGGTTAAAGCAGGAGATGTGGGCTTCAGAAATAGATCAGTTTAAATGATAATATAATACCCGGTGAAAGACAAGGGGTTAGAGATGTGGAGTTCAGAGGTAGATCAGTTTTAACTATAATAACATACCAGTAAGAGAGGGAAATATGTTGGAGATTAATACAGATGACCAAGTGAGTATTTGGTGAAAGTCATGAAAGCCAGTGATGAATGTCTGGATAAACCAGTGTAACCACTATCTAACCACTTAGGTAGAGTCCATTTGGGATAAGGCCAGTGCAGCTACATTTGCGAGCAAGCGATCTGACATAATCTCAGGCAATCCATGGGGTGTCAGCAGGCGTTTGGCTGAGCGTACAGTCGTGGCCAAAAGTTTTGAGAATGACACAAGTATTGGTTTACTAAGTTTACTGCTTCAGTATTCATAAATATTTTGCCAGATGCTCCCATTGTATACTGAAGAATATAAACTCAAGCATTTCATAAGTGTCAAAGGATTTTATTGACAATTACATTAAGTTTATGCAAAGAGTCAATATTTGCAGTGTTGACTTCACTTTTTCAAGACCTCTGCAAACTGCCCTGGCATGCTGTCAATTAACTTCTGAGCCACATCCTGACTAATGGCAGCCCATTCTTGCTTTATCAATGTTTGGAGTTTGTCAGAATTTGTTGGTTTTTGTTTGTTCACTCGCCTCTTGATGATTGGCCACAAGTTATCAATGAGATTAAGGTCTGGGAAGTTTTCTGGCCATCGACCCAAAATTTCGATGTTTTGTTCTCTAAGCAACTTAGTTATCACTTTTGCCTTATGGCAAGGTGCTCCATCATGCTGGAAAAGGCATTGTTCATCACCAAACTGTTCTTGGATTGTTGTGAGAAGTTGACGGATGTGTTGGTACCATTTTTTATTCATGGCTGTGTTCTTAGGCAGAATTGTGAGTGAGCCCACTCCCTTGTCTGAGAAGCAACCCCACACATGAATGGTCTCACAGGACTGATGGTAGCACTCACCTTGTCTTCTCCGGATAAGTTTTTTCAAGATGCCGCAAACAATCGGAAAGATTATTCATCAGAGAAAATGAGTTTACCCCAGTCCTCAGCAGTCCAATCCCCGACTTTTGCAGAATATCAGTCTGTCCCTGATGTTTTTCCTGGAGAGAAGTGGCTTCTTTGCTTCCCTTCTTGACACCAGGCTATGCTCCAAAAGTCTTCGTCTCACTGTCCGTGCAGATGCACTAACACCTGCCTGCTGCCATTCCTGAGCAAGCTCTGCACTGGTGGCGTCCTGACCCCGCAGCTGAATTGAGTTTAGGAGACAGTCCTGACTTCTTGGGCGCCTTGACATATTCTCCACAACAATTGAACCTCTCTCCTTGAAGTTCTTGATGATCGGATAAATGGTTGATTTAGGTGCAATCTTACTAGCAGCAATATCCTTGCCTCTGAAGCCCCTTTTGTGCAAAGCAATGATGACAACACTTGTTTCCTTGCAGGTAACCATGGTTAACAGACGAAGAACAATGATATCAAGCACTACCCTCCTTTCAAATCTTCCAGTCTGTTATTCTAACTCAGTCAGCATAACAGAGTGATCTCCAGCCTTGTCCACGTCAACACATTCTGCAGTATATGCAAATTGCCATCATCTAAATTGAGGCAGCAGACTTTGTGAAAATTAATATTTGTGTCATTCTCAAAACTTTTGGCCACGACTGTATATGGATCAACTTTTGGTTATATTCTATCATTATATTGATCAGCAATGTATTAATTCCTACTATAAGCAATTATGCTTATGATTTATGGATGGTATAATATTTAAGGGGCACAAAATGAAACATGCCCGTTCCCTTTTCCAAACTTGATATCTTCAAATTTTATTTGGTGATGTCTGTGTCTCATTTGTGACTCTTTGGAAGCCTACTAGCTCAAGCCCACAATGTACATATTTATGGAGAGAAGACAAGCCAGGGACATTTTTGTTCACCGAACTTTCCAAGTTTTTTTTTAGGATTATTTGCACAGATTAAATACAATTACAGGGAAACCCATCAAAATCTATCCAGCAGCATCTCCAGGTTACAAAAATACCTAAATACATAATTTTATTTTAAAATCTACAGTGCATACTACATGACATGCTCATTTCACTGCATAACAGCACACAGAATAGGGCATATAGAAAATAAAGGGTTAAAACGATAATACATTATACAAGCACAGTTTAGATGATATATATATAAATATAAATGTCAGGGCCGGCCCGACAATGGAGCCGAGTGGGGCAACCAAGCCTTTTTTTTTTTTAAAGCCGAGAAGAGAGAGAGAGAGTGGTTTTATCTTACCAAGTTGTCAGTACCCGCTCGGCGCCCCTCTCTCTCCTCTGCGAGCCCTCTAGCTCGGTCTCGGTGCCGGCTTGTAATGTTAAGCGCCGGAAGATGACGTCATTTCCGGCGCACAGCATTACAAGCCGGCACAGAGACCGAGCAGGGAGACTCACCGCAGGACTGCTGAAAGGTAAGTACGGGGGGAAGAGGAGGGGTAGATAATGGGGGAGGCAGCAGGGAGAGGAAGGGTAGATAATGGGGGGGCCGGCAGGGAGAGGAGGGGGTAGATAATGGGGGGGGCGGCATTTTAAACTTCGCCCCAGGCGGCATTTTGTCTTGGGCCGGCCCTGATACATGTATATATATCTACTGTATATGGCTACTGTATCCTGTACTCTATGCTGCAGTTCAGGCCTCTGTATTTTGTTACATTTTATGTCAGTGTACATTGTTTTATGCTCTGGTGCGGTTTGGTTATTATGTAATCGTACAATTCTTGTACATTGTGAATGCTATGAAAGTCAATAACTTCCAAGTGTTAAAAATAAATACATTTTTTTTTTTTTTTAAAAAGGTGATTGATAAAAACCAAAAATAACACAGACTTTTAGAATTAAGTCAGATTTAACCCATTAAGACTGATTTTTACTTTTGTACCCTTTGGGTACTTCCCAAGGCTGTTTTAACACTTTTGCGGTGCTCGTGTTTAGCTCTAATTTTCTCCTCACCCATTTAGTGTACCCACTAAGAATTTCTTCAGATACCATTTTTTTTATCATATCATCTAATTTCCTATAAAAAATGTATAAAATATGATGAAAATTTGAAAAAAACCCACATTTTTTTTCTCACTTTTATTTGAAAAATCTTTTACTCATCCAAAAAGCTAATGAAAAAAACCTGCTAAATAAATTCTACTATTTGTCTTGAGTTTAGAAATACCCAATGTTTTTTGTTTGTTTATTGGGCAATAAGTACAAGTAGCGTTTTGCTATTTCTGCCCTGTGTGCTATTTCAGGGAATCTTTAAAGCCGACCAATGCAATTTACCCCCATCAAACCATATAATTTTGAAGACTAGACACCCCAAGGTATTTCAAATGCTGGTATTTTAACCCTTTCCGTGCATGAGATTCTACCACTACCCTTTGTCAAACTTTGTGGTAGTAATTTATTTTGTGTTTTTATTAATCACAAAAATTGCACTTCAGGTATGGATTTACACCTCCTGGTATTTGTCACTGTCAAACAACGCCCTAATATGTGTTCAGCAACATTCCTGAGTACAGTGATACCCAACATGCATGGGTTTGTCTGGATGTTTGGGAGGTAAAATGCCACATTTAGGAAGTGCACATTTTTTTTTTACTTGGAACTTTGACATCTGGTCCTGCTGCCCCCATGTCCTAACTGGGCCATCTTTGAAGCCGGCTAATTCAACTAACTCCATCAAACTAGGCACCCGAAGGTATTTCAGATGCTAGTATTTTAACCCTCTCCATGCATGAAATTCTACCACCAGCCATTGCCAAAGTTTGTGGTAGTAATTTATTTATATATATTTATATCACAAAAATTGCTCTTCAGGTATGGATTAACAGCAAGCATAAAATTCTGCCTATGACATATAAGCAAAAACATTTGACAGCACATCTAGTCTATTTTTCCTGCTGTAAAGACTTAAGCCTTAATTGTGTTTTAAATAAATTGTGCTGTATGCTTACATCTACCTGTGAAATATATCCAACTCCTTTGAGCACCAGTGCTATTTTGTTATTTTGACATTTTCACTATATCTTTATTTAGCTGTAATTCCCCACTTACAATTTTAGTGCACCTACATGGCGTAAAGTCACTATGGGGGCTGTGTATTCTTTCTGAACAGCATAGACTCTTACAGTAAAACATATGTAGGGAGTTTTGGCCAAAAAGTGAATTGTTGAAATGAAACAATAGCCTGATAAATGTATATGGATTATGTATATGGACCAACCCCAACAATTTTTTTTGCAAGAAGGGCTTACTTGGTCTTCTGTAATCCAACGTTAAATTGGTGATATTTTTAAACTCTAAATTAGTGATGTGAAAGGTTTTGTGAATGTCATAACTACATGAAATGGTAATGATTATAAATATAATTAAAAATGTTATTTAATTCAAAATGTTATGTTAACACATCACTTATGCTATTTTTTTCAGGTCTAGTAACTGACTACAGGGTATGTATTTTTTTACTTTATTGTCAGTAATATATATAAGCAAAACCCTTATCTTTTTCATGTGTGTTTTGAAAGTTTGATAGACACCCAGTACATGTAATAATATGAGATCTATTTATAATATAATAATATTAAGATAATATTGCTTGCTGACTGGAGCAAAGGGTGGTGGGTGGCACTCATCAACAAGCACCAGCCTTGTGTCCCCCTTTTGGGCTGGTTAGGGGGAGATCCATGATCTACCCAACCAGCCCAGCCCCTGCATCTGCCAATTTGAAAGCACTGTATAAAACTCACAAATCCTGGGAAAAAGTCAGTTATTTTAATAAAGGGTCAACACCCATAAGATTTATCTGTATGAGCTGACCTTGAATAATGTAGAGTTACTGTGGAATGATTTATTGAGTACTCTACTTCTTATTATAAAACTGCATTTCTTGTACCACCCATTAATTGTAAACTGTAAAGCACTTACTTAAGTACATCTGCATAGTGGTATGGAGTTAAACAACAACCCATATGTGAATTTACCTACAAACTCCTATTATAGTAGATAAACCCCAAGTTGCCAGACTTAAGAACTGTGTACAGCTGTGGTCCAGTTGCACAACCACATGTATCCAATAGCACGGATGCATGACAACATAAGGCACCCAGATACATATGTGCCCCGTGCATACAGTAGATAATAATATACACCCATGTGCAGTGATGTATTTATCTTTGGCACTGACCTAGTCTTTACTACTGGGCACAGGGATGTGATGTCATATACTGCGCACAGTGTCTTTCAATGCAGTCTGTATAGGCTGTGCCCCCTGTAACAAGCCAGCAACAGACCAACACAGTGATGCAGCAGGGAGACTCCCAACCCCTGGACCCGCTGCCCTAAGCCTAGTTGCCCGAGACCTGAGTACTTCTCTGCTTACATGCACATACCCATACCGTCGTCACGTGCTGTGCTCGCTTAAAAAAAACCCACACATTGATTTACTGACACATGCCCTTGACAGCTGCCTGAAATACTATATTATATAAAAACTAGAGCTATTTTAAAAAGAAAACAGCACAATATTTTTAAAAACATATTTTTAATCTTATATTAGTAATAACAAACACATTGTGGAAATTCAACCCATGTCTGCACGCTGACTAGTAACTTATTTTCTTTTACATTTTAATAACCCCTATAAATTTAAGGGGCAGTAGAAGTATTATTAAACACTTATCTACAGACACCAGACAAGCCAGAAGACTTGCACATATTGGCGTATAGCACGCAACTGAGATTGCAGCCCCGAAGTTTCGGGAAATAAGTGCGTGTTATACGCCAATAAATACAGTATATTCCCTTTGATATTTTAACATTTTTAGTACATCTGGGTGACTAGGAACAGGAACTTGGTCAACCATGAATTCCCACAGCGGTATGAATATTGGGTAAAACATTACAAAATGGGAAGTGGCTATAAGAAAATAGCATTGAAAATGTCAATTTCCACCATTAGGGCAATAGTTAAAAGTTCCAGTAAACTGCAAATATTATGAATCAACCTGGAAGTGGACGTGTGTCTATATTGTCTCTACACATTGTGAAGAGGCTGGTTTGAGTGGCCATAAATCTCCAAGGATCACGGCTAGAGAATTGCAGAAGTTAGTTGCGTCTTGGGGTCAGAAAGTCTCCACAACTACAATGTTATATAACCTACATAACTACAAGTTGTTTGGAAGGGCTTCAAGCAGAAAGCCTCTACTCTCATCCAAAAACAAACTCAACCGTTTGCCAGACACTACTGGAACGTCAAATGGGATCCGGTTCTATGGTCAGATGAAACCAAAAAAAGAGCTTTTTGGCAAAAAACAGCAGACATGGATTTGGCTACCATATGGAAAAGTACCACAAGCCCATGTTTAAATATTTTGTTAGTTAACCTTTCTTCATAACTATAGTGCTCCATTACTTTTATTAATTTTGTAGCCCGCCTCTGCACCCTTTCTAGTGCTATGATATCCTTCTTTAGAAAAGGTGCCCAAAATTGCACAGCATATTCAAGGTGCGGCCTTACCATTGATTTATACAGAGGCAAAATTATATCTTTATTCCGCGACTTGATGCCCCTTTTTATACACGGCAATACCTTACTGGCCTTAGCAACCGCAGACTGACATTGCACATTGTTGCCTAGTTTGTTGTACAAACAATTCCCAAATCCTTCTTATTTCTTGTTACCCCTAATTCACTACCGTTTAGGGTGTAGGTTGCTTGTGCATTCGCTACCCCGAAGTGCATAACTTTACATTTGTCTACATTGAATTTCATCTGCCATTTGTGTGCCCAGTCCCCCAGTCTATCTAGATCCCTCTGCAGCACAGTAATATCCTGCTCGCCCTGTATAACTTTACCTAGTTTAGTGTCATCTGCAAACACAGAAACATGACTTTCAATGCCTACTGCCAGGTCATTTATAAATATGTTAAATAAAATTGGTCCCAGAACAGAACCCTGAGGGACACCACTTACCACTTTTGACCAGCTTGAAAATTTACCATTTATAACAACTCTCCGTTCTCTATCTCTAAGCCAATGTTCTACCCAAGAACAAGAATTTGCATCTAGGCCAATTTCTTTCAGTTTGAATACTAACCTATTGTGTGGAACCGTGTCAAACGCCTTGGCAAAATCCAAGTAGATTACATCCACATTCAAGTATGAATTTATAGCTCCTGGTATATGTCACTGTCACACAACAATGTGTGTTCAGTAACATCTCCTGAATACAGTGATACCACTCATGCATGGGTTTGCCTGGCTGTTTGGGGGCAAAAGGGCCACATTGGGGCATGTGAACTTTGGTGATCCCATGCCCTATTTGGTACATCTTTTGAGACTGGCCAATTCAATGTGCCCAATAAAACCATATACAGTGGGGCAAAAAAGTATTTAGTCAGCCACCAATTGTGCAAGTTCTCCCACTTTAAAAGATGAGAGAGGCCTGTAATTTGTCTATGAGAGACAGAATGGGGGGAAAGAATACAGGAAATCACATTGTAGGATTTCTAATGAATTCATCGGTAAATTCCTCGGTAAAAAAAGTATTTGGTCACCTACAAACAAGCAAGATATCTGGCTCTCACAGACCTGTAACATCTTCTTTAAGAGTCTTATCTGTCCTCCGCTGGTCACCTGTATTAATGGCACCTGTTTGAACTTGTTATCAGTATAAAAGACACCTGTCCACAACCTCAAACAGTCACGCTCCAAACCCCACTATGGCCAAGACCAAAGAGCTGTTGAAGGACACCAGAAACAAAATTGTAGACCTGCACCAGGCTGGGAAGACTGAATCTGCAATAGGCAAGCAGCTTGGTGTGAAGAAATCAACTGTGGGAGCAATTATTCGAAAATGGAAGACATACAGGACCACTGATAATCTCCCTCGATCTGGGGCTCCACGCAAGATCTCACCCCGTGGTGTCAAAATGATCACAAGAACGGTGAGCAAAAATCCCAGAACCACACGGGGAGACCTAGTGAATGACCTGCTCTCTGCAGGTCATTCACTACGCTGGGACCAAAGTAACAAAGGCTACCATCAGTAACACAATACGCCGCCAGGGACTCAAATCATGCAGTGCCAGACGTGTCCCCCTGCTTAAGCCAGTACATGTTCGGGCCCGTCTGAAGTTTGCTAGAGAGCATTTGGATGATCCAGAAGAGGATTGGACAAATGTCATATGGTCAGATGAAACCAAGGTAGAACTTTTTGGTAGAAACTCAACTCGTCGTGTTTGGAGGAGAAAGAATGCTGAGTTGTATCCAAAGAACACCATACCTACGGTGAAGCATGGGGGTGGAAACATCATGCTTTGGGGCTGTTTTTCTGCAAAGGGACCAGGACGACTGATCCGTGTATAGGAAAGAATGAATGGGGCCATGTATCGTGAGATTTTGAGTGAAAACCTCCTTCCATCAGCAAGGGCATTGAAGCTGAAACGTGGCTGGGTCTTTCAGCATGACAATGATCCCAAACACACTGCCCGGGCAACGAAGGAGTGGCTTCGTAAGAAGCATTTCAAGGTCCTGGAGTGGCCTAGCCAGTCTCCAGATCTCAACCCCATAGAAAACCTTTGGAGGGAGTTGAAAGTCCGTGTTGCCCAACGACGGCCCCAAAACATCACTGCTCTAGAGGAGATCTGCATGGAGGAATGGTCCAAAATACCAGCAACAGTGTGTGAAAACCTTGTGAAGACTTACAGAAAACGTTTGACCTCTGTCATTGCCAACAAAGGGTATATAACTAAGTATTGATATGAACTTTTGTTATTGACCAAATACTTATTTTCCACCATAATTTGCAAATAAATTCTTTAAAAGGCAGACAATGTGATTTATGGACTTTGTTGTCTCATTCTGTCTCTCATAGTTGAAGTGTACCTATGGTGAAAATAACAGGCCTCTCTCATCTTTTTAAGTGGGAGAACTTGCACAATTGGTGGCGGACTAAATACTCCCCCCCCCCACTGTTTTACCCCATGGTAAATCAGATGCTGGTTTTTTAACGCTTAACGCACAGATTTTACCAGCAGCCAGATGTCGGGTTGTTTGGGGGCTAAAAGGCTACATTTGGGTCGTGTGCATTTTTCAAATTGTAAATTTGACATGTGGTCATCGTTCCCCATGTGTTAAGTAGACTCCCCATGGGCATTTAACATGCCAGTATTTTAACTCTTTCCATGCAAGAATTCTTTGAAGATATAGCGCAAACTTGAGGACTTGCTCATAAAAATAATTATATATACTGTATACTTTTTTTTTGGTCTTTTATTTTTTTGGAACTGGAAGGTTCCCCTGATTGTGACATTAGTGGAAAATAATTTTTACAGGTTACCATTTTTTTTTTACTTTTTTTTTTCTTTCTTATTATTTTTTTAAATGTATTTTACTAATCACATTGTGATTAGAAATGCATGGTTGAATGCAACCTGCAGGGGTGCCAGAGTTCTCATGAGGGTCTGGAGGGATCCTCTTGGAAACTTTGCCAACTTTGTTTTTTTAAAGGACACGCGGCCTCTTGCAAGTGGCAAAATCTCACAGTGGCGGTTGTGACTGCTCTACGGAGTGGTCACAGCACGTCCCGGGGTGGGTGTTTTGGTGTTGCTGAATGCCTCACCATTGAAGCAGTTCAGCTACACCAGGGAAGTTTAGGAGGCGATTGTTAATACAGTGTATGGCGGACTTTGACACCCCAGGGAGGGGCCGGACATGGCCCCTGATGCCGATGTCGGTGTTGCTGAATGTCTTGACATTGAGGCATTACAGCAACACTGTTTGGGTGCAAAAAGCGAACGTAGATCCCTTTCTACACCCGTTTAAAGCCATGATGGTCCTGCCTCGTCAATTTTTGCTAACGGAATATTTTTGTGTGACGTGCCCGGACAACAATTGTTGTCAAGGGGTTAAAATTGGCTGCTGTTGGATCTTCAGGCAGGACAATGATCCAAAACATACATCAAAATCAAAAATTTTTCTAACCACAAAATCAAGATCCTACCATTCCAGTCCCTTGACTTGAACCCCATAGGAACCTGAGACCACTAGGACGGTCCACCAGCGACAACCTTGAATTTTGAAGGATCTGGAGAGATTCTGTATGGAGAAATGGTGTTAGATCCCTTGCCATGTATTCTCCAACATCATCAGGTATTATAGGAGAAGACGCAGGGCTGTTATCTTGGTCAAGGGAGATAGCAGAAAGTATTGACTAAAAGGGTGCCCATAATTGTGCCCCATATATAACCCAAAACAAGGGTTAAACAATAAAGACAATTTTTCACAGCGTTCTTTGCTTGTACTGTATAAATACAATATGTGGACAAAAGTATTGTGACACCTGACCATTACACCAACAGGGACTTTTATGACAGAGTTTCCACAGTTCTGAGAAGTCTTTCCACACACTTTTGGAGTGTTTGTGGGGAAATTTTCTCCCATTCATCCAGTAGAGCTTTTGTGAAGTCAGGCACTGATGTTGGAGGAGAAGGCTCGCAATCTCCGTTCCAGTTCATCCACGGTCTTCAATGGCGTAGGGGTCAGGGCTGTGTGCGAGTTAGTCACACTAAACTCATCCTACTATGTCTTTATGGACCTTGCTTTGTGTACTGGGGAACAGTCATCCTGGAATAGAAAGGGCCTTCCTCAAACTGTTCCCACAAAGTTGGAAACATTGTCCATTTCAGCATACCAAGCGTATTAAGAGCCAGGTCTCTTGTCCAACATCAGTGTCTGACCTCACAAATGGTCTACTTGATGAATGGGCAAGAATTTCCACAGAAATACTCCATATTAATGTATATGTATTTAGAATAATTAAAAGTCCCTCTTGGTATAATGGTCAGGTGCCCCAATACTTTTGTCCATACAGTGTATAAGTACATGCATATAATATATTGATTATTCTCAAATAGTATTATTATTTTAATTAAGTTATGTTCCTCTTTTCTATTATTGTCAGCACTGGCAGATTCCATTGGGACGAAGATTCCGCTCTTTGAAACTGTGGTTTGTTTTCAGGATGTATGGAGTGAAAGGGCTTCAAGAACACATCCGAAAGGTAAATTCACAAAATGTTTGACACTCATGTTCAGGAAAAAATGAATTTAAACTTAATATAATATAGCAGCAATGAGGTTCCAGATTTAAAATATATTTTTCTGTAAATTAAAGTTTATTGAGTTTTAGAAAAAAAAATTGTATATTGAGTAATTATGAAAGGAAAATAAACATCTAAATTAATAAATACATAAATTGAAACAGGTCAACCTGCCACTACACATGCTGAGAATGAGACTAGATACTTAAGTACAGACCCCGGTATGCATATAACAGTTCCAAAATATCCCATTCTCACCTGGTAAGAGTAAGTTTTGCTCTGGGAGAAATTTTTTTTTAATTGGGATAAGAGTGAAGAAGGCTAGTTTTGGAAGAAGAGGAAAGCAGGTGCTAGAAGAAAGAATATAAAAAAAGCGGACAAGGTAAGCATGAAAGAGAAAAATAGAGGGAGCACCGCCACATGAGGCAGTGAATTAGGGCCAAATAAACTAGGTGGGCAAATAAACAGTGAATTTATGTCTTTTAACTAGTACTTCAGGTTCCCTAGTCTTCTCCGCCTTGCAAATCCAGAGTTTTTTTTCCCAATTTTCCTGTAGAGGAAGATTATGCAAAAAGATTAAGCACTACAATATAGACAGTTTATGCCAAGTTCTACCAGAACCCTCTGATTAAACATAAACATATCATGTTAGTTTTAATTGTTCCACACAGTTTTAATAAGCAGGTGTGTAGGAATCCATGTCCAAATGAAGGACTAAACGTATTTGAAATTATTCTAATTAGAGGTACCTGCTTACAATCAATTGTAGGTAAGAGCATATGCCGATGTGTAATAAAGTTAGACTTTTCTATATATCTATATATAAACATTGTTCCACAAAACCTCCTTTTTTAATCTTATTTCAATGTCCTTTCTTTTAATTTATTCAAAGCATATTCGTCTGGCAAATGAATTTCTCGACTATGTCAAGCAGGATGAACGTTTTGAAATCTGTGCTCAAGTCATTTTGGGCTTAGTATGTTTCAGATTGAAGGTAAGATTGAGTATACCTGTCTGTTTTTAAACATGCAGTATGATATACAAAATGGAAAATATATTACAGTTGGCCAAATGTAAGTGTTCGCTCCTCAGTATCTTATTATGTGGGCAAAATTATTTGAACTGTTATGCCTCAGGTGTCATTCACAGAAGAACATTATTGTAATGCTCTGAAGGCTACATAGATTTTTTTAAATAATGTCTTGCTATGTTAGTACCACGTATCAATAACTTCTTTTTTTCAACTCTTTGAAATTAAGACATATGCATATCACTTGAATGATTTGTTTGCCTCTTTTTTGAAAGATGACTGTTGTAGCTGGAAACGACTGATTTTTAATGACATTTATTCACAGGCATGCAGAGGCACTTAATTGGCAAAAATCATTTGTGTTCCAGTGGCACATTGTTGTAGCTAATTCAAGTTTAAGTTTAACCCCTTAAGGACAATAGGGGTTCTTACTCGTAGTATATTGTGGGACAATGGCTCTTTTAACATTTTTCAGTGTTGCTGTTTAGCTGTGGTTTTCTTCTTTCTCATTTCATGCTCCCACACATATTATATATTGTTTTTTTCAGGACAAACAGGGCTTTCTTTAGATACCATTAATTTTATCATATCATCTAATTTACTATAAAAAAATTATAAAATATGGGTATTTTTTGTTAAAAAATTACTTTTTCTAACTTTTTAAACAAAAAACTTTTACTCATCTGTAAAAACGAATGAAAAAACCTGCTAAATAGATTCTACTATTTGTCCTGAGTTAGAAATACCCAATGTTTTTATGTTTTTTTGCTTTTTTCTGCACGTTATGGGGCAATAAGTACAGGTTGCGTTTTGCTATTTCAAAACCATTTTTTACCAAATCTGGTAATTCTTCCCCTCATGTGCCATTTTGGTTATCTTTGAAGCCGGCAAATGCAATTTACCCCATCAAATCATATATTTTTAAAAACTAGACACCCCAAGGTATTTGAAATGCTGGTATTTTAACCCTTTCCATGCACCAATTTTACCACCAGTCTTTGTGAAGCTTTATGGTAGTACATTTTTTTTGTATTTTTTTTTCACACATGTTGTACTTCAGGTATAAATTTATGGCTCGTGTCAAACACCCCAATATGTGTTCAGTAACATCTCCTGAGTGCAGTGATACCCCACATGCATGGGTTTGTTGGGTTATTTGGGAGGTAAAAGCCCGCCTTTGTGAGGTGTGTATTTTTATGCCATGCCATGCGGGAATTTTTGTAAAGATAAAGAATTTTAGGACTTTATTTTTTTTGGGTGACTGGGGATTTTTACATGTTACCATCTTTTTTTTTTTTTTTTTTTTTTCTAATCACTCTGATTAGTGAGCTGGGCTCCATTGACCTTGCATGGTTGGATGCAGTACCTGCATTCAACCTGCAGGAGGAGCTCGAGAGTTCTCAAGAGGGTCAGGATAGACCCTCTGTGAACTCATTTTCTATTGTTAATGCCATCCTGTGAATGACGGCAACGCCATTTACAGGATGGCACTTGTGGTTGCTCTTCGGAGCAATCACAAGGCTATCGGGGTAGGGGGGTAGTGTTACTGACATGCCTCGATATCGAGGCATGTCAGCAACACAGTTTATGCTTAGGAAGCTTGCGGCGATGCAGCTATTTAATGGCAGCCCGTACATTAAGGGCTAATTATTATTATTTTGAATAGAAAACAGTTTAGTGACCCTAATCGTTTAAACAGTGGTTTGTTTTTGTGTATGTATATGCGTGTGTATATATTAGACTTGTGCATTCAGAGTTATACAAATTGCAAACTTACCAAATTTTTGGTAAATCCCACAATTCTTATGAAGCCCCACAAAAAAACAAGGCCGGACCCTCGTTTCCCTAAATGTTTCCGTAAATGTTTCCCTGCTTCTCTGCTGACCACTTCAGCATCTGCAACTTCTTCTATCTTCTCCCTTCTTGTCAATCTTCAATCCTTAATCTTTTTCCTTCGCTCGAATCTTACGGACATAACTCAGCAACTGGCGGTGCTGCAGTGACATCCTCCCCGATCATCAAATCGGGGAAGAGGACAGAATCTTGAACTCCACTTCTCGCCTGTTATCTTTCAGCTGATGTTGGGATGCTTCTCTGATGTAGGGTCTCTGGTCATTACCTTCGTCCTTCTGTTCTCTGGCTGTTTTTCTATTTTTGCTGGTTCCCTTCAGTTGATGCTCCATAGAGGGCCTACAGCAGACGAAGAAGGGATATTACCTCTGTGCATGGAGGGTGGTGTTAGAAAATGAGCTTGGTTTTCCAGAGAAGTTGGTGTAGCAAGGATGGCAAAGAGTTTCAGGCTTACCTTTCTTAGCTTTAACTGGGTGGATGGTCTGGTATTCTCCATCATGATTGGTTACAACGGACAATGCAATTATACTAATTCTACGCATTGAGTGGTCCCAAATGTCTTACTATGGAGGTTCATAGTTTGAGGGTTTAACTGAAACAGCTTAATTGGATACAATTGCCAGGATTTTACCTATGCTTGGGGTTAATTTGGTGGCTTGTTGTGGGAAGATGGAGGAATGTGTTGCAGGCTTTAAGAGAACTTCTTGCAGAGGTGTAGTGGTTTGTTTGAGTTTCAGTAGCCTGATTCTGCTACCCCAGCAACTGTATCCACCTGTGACCTCTTTTTTTTTTCCGGCTCATCCTACTACAAAAGGGACTCCTGTGGCCTCTTTTTTTTTTCGGAGGAGGAGTTTTTGGAGGAGGCATAATTTTTCTGGTTGAAGAAGTTGTCAGACTCATCTCGGGGGTAAGATTATCCCTGGATGTGGAAAATGCTGGGCAGAACAGCAAAACTGACAATCTTTCACAGCTATGTAAAAAACCAAAGACCTTCCTGCGCATGAGGCGTTCTCTAATATTATCATGGACGAATGGAACTATCCTGAGCAAAAACTCAGTATGTCCAAACGCACTAGGAAGATGTTCCCTTCTGGCAAAGATGATGAACTCTGGGAAATAGCAAAGGTTGGTGCTGCTGTAGCTAAAGCTATATGTGAAAATACATTGCTTTTGGAGGATAGACCTCATCTTCGAGACCCTATGGATTGGAATGCATAAGTGGCCATTAGACGTGCATTTGAAGCAGCTACTACTAACGCATGTCTAAAAATAGTGTCAGCTTCTGTCGCCAAGTCTATGAAATTTGCCAGAGCCAGAGGAGAATTTATTGTTACTTGGTTCCCCTGGATCAAGTTGCTAAGAATCAGGTAGCTATTCGCTTGGCATTCATAGTCTGTCAGAATCTCGGCTTGCACAGCAGCTCTCACAGTGGCAGAAGGGATATTTGGTTTTAACCCTGGTCGGGCAGACACAACATCTTAAAACAAACTTTCTTGGAAAGAAGTTATTTGGCAAAGAACTGGAAAATCTAGAGAAGACTACTGGAGAAAAAAAATTACCTTACCCAGAGGAAACAACCCTTAGAGATAATTGCGGCCAACGACTTCATGGCTACCCTGGATCTATAAGATGTTACAATCTTTCCTCCCTATGGGATTTCCCAACTTTTTAGGCCTTACCTTTTGGAATTTTGTCACCCCCCAAGGATATTTACAAAACTCCTCACTGTAGTTGTATGTCATCTTTGTCTGCAAGAAATCTGATTAGTTCCTACAACTGGCTAATCATCACTGACTTCATCTGCCAGATCACCTACACACAGTCTTCTGAAGCACCTGTGGTGGATTCTAAACTTGGAAACATTTCATCCATTTCCTTTCCAAGTAATTACTTTTCTGATTATGATCTTGGATTTAGTGCAAGAAAGAACCTTCTTGTTCCAGATAAGATGTTCAAGCTTTAGGACCTGACCTCTCCAATCATTTCATCTCAGAATCTTCTCACTGGAGTCCTTGGACCATCATGTTCAGATACCACTGTCTTTCAAGAGGTCTCTAAATCTTCTGAAGGGAATGGTGTATTTCAGATTGGACAACTGTCACTACCTACACCAGGTGTTCTGGTTGGGGAGTCTGTCCAGGAAACCTTTTGGTGCAATGGTCAAATGAAGAAATAAAATTCTTCATAAACTCATTGGGCAGTATGTAGAACCCTCAGGAGACTTGCTACTTATCACCACCACAAAGCTATGAGGTTTCTGTTAGACTAGGGGCAGTCGTGGCCTACTTCAACAAACAAGGGTGGCAAAAGCAGCTATTTGGAGTCCATGACTTTAAGAAGAAAATTTGAAATCATCAAATCAAGGGTGTCCACAACATTCAAACAAATTTCCTTAGCAGCTGGACATTTTTATGGAGGTGGAACTCTGCTTCTTGGTTCACTGATGGGGATCTTTGGTTATAGACTTAATGGCCACAACCGAGAAAACAAAGGTGAAGGACTTTTCTTTTCTGTTCCATCCAAAAACAATCCTCCACATGCACCTAAATCTTCAGTCTAGCCTTTGCGCCCTCTTCTGTATAATAGCAAAGTTTGTGAGGAAGATAAAGGAGGAGATTTGCTTCTCAGACCTCCTCATTCTGGCTATGGACTCCTTCCGGCTGCCCATAAGACAACCTTTTTCATCAAGGACCTATTCTATGCCTCAATCCCCAACCAACTCCAAGCTTAAGGGTCTCTCCTCATCGGTGATATAAACCATGCTACATTGTATAAACAGAGTTGCTTCCCTGAAGTATTGAAGTTATTTTCTGCCTGATGTGCTTTTCTATATATCTGAAGTGTGTATTCCATTGTTCATATTTTAGACTTCAACAAGGGTTTTAGTTGGACATAAATCCAGTGACCCTTCAAGTTCAAGTATCAACCTTGAGTGCCTTTAAGGACTTTAGACTGGCTGACCACCCCCGGGTGAAATGTTTTTTGTTAGCTGTCAACAGCATTTGGCCTAGGATCCCAGTAGGTTCTCCAGCTTTGGATTGTAATTCAATACTTGATCAACTGATACGTCCGAATTTGAATCTCTGCAGGAAGTCTCTGCATATTTTAACCCTAAAGACAGGGTTAGGAGAATAAGTGAACTACAGACTTTCAGTACACAGGAACCCTTTTTAAAGTTCTAAGACAATAAAATGACTCTTGGGCTGCCTCCAGAGTAAAAGCTAAAAGTTGTGTCCTCTTTCCATATGGCTCAAAAGATTGTCTTCCCTACCTTTTTTTCATCTCTTTAAAATAAGGAAAGCATACACCAAGCTTTGGATGTCAAGAGGTGTCTGTATATTTATTTGACCAGAACTCAGTTTTGGAGATGCTCTTCTGGCCTCTTCATTGCCTTTTCATTTCTAAGGAAGGGTCTCAAGGTCTCCAAATCCTATATCGAAAACTCAGACTATCTGTAAAAAACGTACAAATCAGCTGATAAAGAAAAAGCCACCTTTAAATCTAAGAACCCATTCCTTTGTCGATGTCTTGGGCTAAAATGGCCGAATCTGCTCCAGACCAAATATGTAAAGTGGCCACCTTTACATATAAAGGTAAATATACAACACTATAGACTGGATGTTTCCTATTTTTCTAATATACCCTTCAAGTGGCAGACAAGTTCTTGGAGACATTTTTATGGACTCCAACCTGCTGCTCAGGGGCGTACCTAGAGTATTTGGCACCTGGGGCGGATCCTGTATGTGGCACCCCCCCACACACACAAACACTTTAAAACTGCAAAGCTTCTATCGTTATATACTGGCGCAGACATTGAAGGTGGTACAGCATTACTGTTATCATTATATACTGAGGCAGACCTTGACGGTGGTACTGCATGACACCTATCACTATATACTGAGACCGACATTGACGGGGTACAGCATAACACCTAACACTATATTGACGGTGGTACAGCGTAATCCCTATCACTATACATTGAGCCAGACACTGATAATAGTGCAGCATAACTCCTATCACTATATACTAACCCAAACATTGATGTGATGTAATCCTACCACTTCATTGTCTGGCTTAGGGATGCACCGAAACCGAAAATCCAGCATTTACCTGTCCGAAACCAAATATGACCCCTCCACCATAAAAAAAATCTCACACTTTTATTTAAAGTAAGTAACACAGCAAAATAGGACAAAAATACATTATATTTATATATATATGTATGATTGTTAACAGCAATCACACTCCTATCATGCCCAGGCATACCCAGATTCCAGCATGTACTAGCTGACTTGCATGATAGGAATGTGACTGCTGTTAGCAATTATATATATATATATATATATATATATATATATATTGTTATTATTATTGTTCACATGTGAACTCAGCACTGGAGGCATAGAATCAGACATACAAATCCCGTATTTGCAGGTATACAATAATAATGTATGGAAACATAGCAAGAGATAAAACTACAGGCATAGATGATAGGTTGCACAACCCAAAGCCAGCTCTGGCGTCCACACTGTCCACATAGAACCTGACCAGCACCCAGATTACATACATAGGATTTACCATTTTTGTCCCCAAACAGCCTAGCATGAGTCAATTTTGTCCCCAAACAGCCCGGCCTGTGCCATCTTTGTCCCATAAACACCCTGTCTGTGTCATCTTGGCCCCCAAGGCTCAAACATCCTGCTTGTGCCATCTTTGCCTTTCCACAAATCAATTATACATCTATCATACACACAAACACTTTAACAGTCACATAATTAATTCACACTTTCATTCACATAATTAATTCACACAATCATTTACTCTCTCTCATTCACACCAATTTACACATTCATTAATGCATTCTCACAAGCTTATTAATTATCTCCCTCATTCAGACAATTCATCCACACATTCATTCATTCTCTCACTCATTCTCACTATCTACCTTTCCCCCTTTTCTACCCCTTCTCACTATCTACCCCCCTCTCCCTCCCCCTCACTATCTACCCCCCTCTCCCTCCCCCTCACTATCTACCCCCTCCTCACTATCTACCCCCTCTCTCCTCACTATCTACCCCTCCCTCCCCTCCCTCCTCACTATCTACCCTCCTCTCCCCCTCCCTCCTCACTATCTACCCTCCTCTCCCCCTCCCTCCTCACTATCTACCCTCCTCTCCCCCCTCCCTCCTCACTATCTACCCTCCTCTCCCCCCCTCCTCACTATCTACCCTCCTCTCCCCCTCCCTTCTCACTATCTACCCTCCTCTCCCCCTTTGTAGTTAAAGATTTGTACTTACATTCCAGAAGTCCTGCGGTGGGAGCACGACGCCTCCGTCTTCCTGCTCTGCTGCTGCTTCCTGCTCTGCCGCTGCGCTGCTTCACTGCTGAGAGCGCCGAGATATGACATCATATTTCGGCGCTCAGCATGACCTGCCGGCACCGCGACGGAGTTAGAGGCCTCGCGAAGGAGACTGAGGGGCGCAGAGCGGTTGCTAGGCGCCCCTCTCTCTCCTCCGTGTAAAAAAAAAAAAAAAAAAGTGACGAGGCTGCCGGGGATCCGGGACATGTGGTCACCCTAGCCCGTGGCACCCCCCTGACTAGAGGTACCCGGGGCGGACCACCCCCCCTGCCCCCCGCTTTTTTTTTACGGAGGAGAGAGAGGGGCACCTAGCAGGAAGATGGAGAGCAGGAAGACGGAGGCGTCGTGCTCCCACCGCAGGACTTCTGGATTGTAAGTACAAATCTTTAACTACAAAGGGGGAGAGGAGGGTAGATAGTGAGGAGGGGGAGAGGAGGGTAGATATTGAGGAGGGGGAGAGGAGGGTAGATAGTGAGGAGGGGGAGAGGAGGGTAGATAGTGAGGAGGGGGAGAGGAGGGTAGATAGTGAGGAGGGGGAGAGGGGGGTAGATAGTGAGGAGGGGGAGAGGAGGGTAGATAGTGAGGAGGGGGAGAGGAGGGTAGATAGTGAGGAGGGGGAGAGGAGGGTAGATAGTGAGGGGGGGAGAGGAGGGTAGATAGTGAGGGGGGGAGAGGAGGGTAGATAGTGAGGAGGGAGGGGGAGAGGAGGGTAGATAGTGAGGGGGGGGAGAGGAGGGTAGATAGTGAGGAGGGGGAGAGGAGGGTAGATAGTGAGGAGGGGGAGAGGAGGGTAGATAGTGAGGAGGGGGAGAGGAGGGTAGATAGTGAGGGGGGGAGAGGAGGGTAGATAGTGAGGAGGGAGGGGGAGAGGAGGGTAGATAGTGAGGGGGGGGAGAGGAGGGTAGATAGTGAGGAGGGAGGGGGAGAGGAGGGTAGATAGTGAGGAGGGAGGGGGGAGAGGAGGGTAGATAGTGAGGAGGGAGAGGGGGAGAGAAGGGTAGATAGTGAGGAGGGAGGGGGGAGAGGAGGGTAGATAGTGAGGAGGGAGGGGGGAGAGGAGGGTAGATAGTGAGGAGGGAGAGGAGGGTAGATAGTGAGGAGGGGGAGAAGAGGGTAGATAGTGAGGAAGGGAGAGGAGGGTAGATAGTGAGGAGGGGGGAGAGGAGGGTAGGTAGTGAGGAGGGAGGGGGGGAGAGGAGGGTAGATAGTGAGGAGGGAGGGGGGAGAGGAGGGTAGATAGTGAAGAGGGGGGAGAGGAGGGTAGATAGTGAGGAGGGAGAGGGAGAGGAGGGTAGATAGTGAGGAGGGAGGGGGAGAGGAGGGTAGATAGTGAGGAGGGAGGGGGTAGATAGTGAGGGGGGAGGGGGATAGATAGTGAGGAAGGAGGGTGAGGGGGGTAGATAGTGAGAAGGGGTAGAAAAGGGGGAAAGGTAGATATTGAGAATGAGTGAGAGAATGAATGAATGTGTGGATGAATTGTCTGAGGGAGATAATTAATGAGCTTGTGAGAATGCATTAATGAATGTGTAAATTGGGGTGAATGAGAGAGAGTAAATGATTGTGTGAATTAATTATGTGAATGAAAGTGTGAATTAGTGAGTGACTGTAAAAGTGTTTGTATGTATGATAGATGTATAATTGATTTGTGGAAAGGTAAAGATGGCACAAGCAGGATTTTTGAGCCTTGGGGGCCAAAATGACACAGGCAGGGTGTTTATGGGACAAAGATGGCACAGGCCGGGCTGTTTGGGGACAAAGTTGGCTCATGCTGGGTTGTTTGGGGACAAAGATGGTAAATCCTATGTGTGTAATCTGGGTGCTGGTCAGGTTCTATGTGGGCAGTGTGGACGGCAGAGCTGACTTTGGGTTGTGCAACCTATCATCTATGCCTGTAGTTTTATCTCTTGCTATGTTTCCATAGATTATTATTGTATACCTGCAAATACGGGATTTATATGTCTGATTTTATGCCTCCAGTGCTGAGTTCACATGTGAACAATAATAATAACAATATATATATATATATATATATATATATATATATATATATATATATAAATTGCTAACAGCAATCACACTCCTATCATGCCAAGTCAGCTAGTACATGCTGGAATCTGGGTATGCCTGGGCGTGATAGGAGTGTGATTGCTGTTAGCAATCATACATATATATATATATAAATATAATATATTTTTGTCCTATTTTGCTGTGTTACTTACTTTAAATAAAAGTGTGAGATTTTTTTTATGGTGGGGGGTCATATTTGGTTTTGGACAGGTAAATGCTGGATTTTCGGTTTCGGTGTATCCCTAAACCAGACAATGAAGTGGTAGGATTACATCACATCAATGTTTGGGTTAGTATATAGTGATAGGAGTTATGCTGCACTATTATCAGTGTCTGGCTCAATGTATAGTGATAGGGATTACGCTGTACCACTGTCAATGTCTTCCTCAGTATATAGTGTTAGGTGTTATGCTGTACCCCGTCAATGTCGGCCTCAGTATATAGTGTTAGGTGTTATGCTGTACCCCGTCAATGTCGGCCTCAGTATATAGTGATATGCTGTACCCCCATCAATGTCTGCCTCAGTATATAGTGATAGGTGTAATGCACCACCACCGTCAAGGTCTGCCTCAGTATATAATGATAACAGTAATGCTGTACCACCTTCAATGTCTGTGCCAGTATATAATGATAGAAGCTTTGTAGTTTTAAAGTGTTTGTGTGTGGGGGGGGGTGCCACATACAGGATCCGCCCCAGGTGCCAAATACTCTAGGTACGCCCCTGACTTCAATTACAAGGCCCATGAAGGTCTGTTACCTCATGCAGAGGAAATTTGTCTGCCCTAAACTAATGCTAAAGTTTTCACTCTGCAATGAGAACATTTAGCTGATAGATGAATCTCCAAAATTGATATTCACCATAGGGCAGCTGCCTTTGTAATTCCTGTATTCTCTGTTATTATTTTAATTCATTTATTTGCAGTTGATTAAATAACTTTTAACCATGAATTTAACATTTTTGTATTTCAGGGCTCAAATGAATGGAACAAAACTCTCCTACAAAAGATAAACAACTCAAAAAAAATTCATTTAGTGCCATGCTGCCTGGGGAGCACATTTGTGTTACGATTTGCTATTTGTGCCCGAACTGTGGAGTCCAGTCACATTAAATTTGCGTGGAAGCATATTGAACAACTAGCCACTGAGCTTTTAAGTACAGAAGGGGGAAAACAATAGTCTAAACCAAGAGGTAAGGAAAACATATAAAGAGACAATTTAAATTGCAGGACCTTATTCCAGCATTAAAGTAAAATCTTTTTTGAAAATGTGTAACACATTTATTATTTACTCTCAAATATAGCTAGTTGGACCACTGGAAAACAGCGCCCCATACAATGTGCCAGGGCAACCTTGTAATACTTAGTGCATCCTAGTTTGCCGTAAATTTTGCTTAGGTTTGGTCCATTCGTTTGCTAACAACATATTTATTTTCCCGGCCTTTCAGTTGGGATGAAATTCAGAGGGCTTTTTTAAATCTGAAAGTGAAATTTGTTGTCATTCACACTCATTCACTCTCTTGTGCTCTCACACTCACATTCATTCATTCTCATACTCTCAATGTCTTCTTACCTTCTCCAACGACTGCTTCACTGTCCCTGTCTACTTGTTCTCCAGCTCCATTTCTCCTCTTGCCTCCTCTTTCTTTTATCGTCTTTCTTCATCTGCTTTTCCCTGTGTCGCTTCTGTGATGGGAACAACCTGTAACCCGATTGAGGGGGGCCCGCCAGATGATCCTTCCTTCTCCCCGTGGCCACTGGGAACACGAAACTTTAACCTGCTAGTCAGGCAGGACTAGCGTCGGCGACAGCAGGAATCGTATCTCTTCGGGAACCTCAGCGGTACTGTAGTATACAGAAGCATTACCGCTTACCCCAATAATAAGACGAGACTCGTATTGAGGTAAAACAGGAACTAACTTTATTGAGGAAACAATCGCCACCAGTCTCCAAGAACCTTTCAATAGGCTGGCCGTGAGCTACGTCCAGCATGCATCACACTATATGCAAAACACAATATGCAGATCATATGCAAATTAGTTCTAACAGAAAACCACACAAACACAATACTACCATCATAACCAATAATACTGGTTAGACAAGCAGGAGGAAGGGGGAAACTGGGATTTAGAGAGCTCTGGCTTACTTACCGTTGCCATCCTGTACCCCTAATCAGGTACAGGGTGACTTACACATTAATCCAAGCAAACATACCACATATTGTACTGCAATTAGTGTCCACTGTTGCCTGCTGGAAGTATATAATGCAATCCAGGGGTCCACCGTCTATAATGGGAAATACAGTCTCCAGGCGCTGCCCAAGTCCCAAATCATGGGGGCTTCCGTGACAGCTTCTCCCTGAACCTGGCCTCCCAGTGAACTTCTGAAATCTCCAGCCAGACCCTCTCCCTGATTGCAGGAACTGGGAGGGGTGTCCCCCATGGCTCCACCTGTCGCTAGCCCAAAGACACACTGTGGCCTACCAGAGGCAGATAAATTGGAGCCTAATGACAGAGCAGTCACCAGACCAGCAAAAATTCCAGGAAGCAGCAGGACAGGCATGGCCAGGTGTACAGTGGAGTAATATACAGCAAACCAAGGTTAATGATAACAGGTATCAAAGCGTAGATGTGTAGGAAGCCGGGGTCAGCAACAGGTTATCAGGTATCAGATGCGTGTTAGTAGAGCAAGCCGGGGGCAGGAATTAGTTAACAGGTATAAAATGCGTGGTCATAGAGCAAGCCAGGATCTGTAACGGGTTAACAGGTTTCAAAGTAATGCCAAGGAATAACTCAAGCCAAAATCTTGAAAGTCATAACCAAATAAGCCGCAAAAATAGGAAAAAAAGGGGACTGGTGCAAGGGGGCCTCAGGGCAGGGAAGCATAAAAAGAACAGCACACTGAGTTGCAGAGACCAGCACTAAACTAAGGGCGTCAGTGACCTAAATTGTGTCCCAGAGTTCTCAGAGTGTAGGCGGGAGCTAGCCAGAAAATCACTGGATGTCAGCTGTAGCAGACAGGAGACGGTGTGGCACAGTTCCAGGATGCCGGATTATTCTCACCCGGTGAGCAGCAGACCCTGTAAGGTGACGGAGGACCGGGGAACTGGAGCGGGGTAAGTGCCGGCACCACCCTTTTGCAGAAGTGCACTGAGTGGCCAGAATAATGCATATAGATTAGCGGAGAAAAAGCGGTTTCTGTTCCTCCACAAATCTGTCCTCATTGTTCTGGCCACCTGGTGAGCTGTTTTCTTTTCCATTTTTAGTTATATAATGTGAACTAACTCATGAAACAGAACAAATCAAAACAGGTATGACTTATTTTTATACACAATTTGGTGTTGAGCTAGGCTATGGTTTAAGAGATGAGTATGAGCCGATATACATGAAGAAGAAACTATCACTTGGAGACTGAGCATATGTCTGCTGGATAATAGTGACTTGGGGCTACCTGCATGAATTAATATGGCTTCACTCTTCTCAACAAACCTGGCTTCAAGTTAACTTCTGCAAAAGGGCAAGGCCTCTGGGCACATCCTTGTTAAGGGGTCCCTCCTCGTTCAATGACAGCGTAAAGTCTTTTGTAATAGTTGTCTGAGGCCCCCAATTCTTGCAGCTTATTTAGCTGCCCATTCGTCATGGCAAAATGCCTCCAGGTCATGAAAAGTCTTTGGTCGTCTTGCATGACTTTTGTTAAGAGGCTCGATGACATTAAGGTCAGGAGACTGTGATAGTTAATCGAGAACCTTCACCTTTTTCTGCTGTAATCACTGGAGGGTCAACTTGGCTTTATGCTTAGGGTCATTGTCGTGCTGGAAAGACCGTCCCATGTGCAGCTTTTATGTGGAAAAATGCAAATTGTCTGCCAGTATTTTCTGATAACATGCTGCTTTCATCTTGCCATCAATTGTCACATGATTCCCTATGCCTTTAGAGCTCACACACTCCCAAAACATCAATGAGCCACCACCATGCTTCACAGTGGGGGTGGTATTCTTTTTCGCTATAGGCCTTGTTGACCCCTCTCCAAACATAGCGCTTATGGTTGTGACCAGTGGCATCTCCAGCTTTCATATTTAGGGGGGGCACATGGGGGGCCAGGGACCAAAGTAGGGGGGCCAATTATAAAACCTATCTAACCCCTATCTGTCCCTACCCTATCTAACCCTTCCCCCTCTCTCCCTACCTATCCTATCTACCCCCTCTCCCTCCCAATCTACCCTATCTACCCTATCTAACCCCTCTCCGTCCCTGCCCTATCTAACCCCTCTCCCTCCCTATCACCTCTCCCTCCATATCTATCCCCTCTCCCTCCCAATCTATCCTATCTACCCCCTCTCCCTCCCAAGCTATCCTATCTACCCCCTCTCCCTCCCAATCAATCCTATCTACTCCCTCTCCCTCCCAATCAATCCTATCTATCCCCTCTCCCTCCCAATCTATCCTATCTATCCCCTCTCCCTCCCAATCTATCCTATCTATCCCCTCTCCCTCCCAATCTATGCTATCTATCCCCCCTCCCTCCCAATCTATCCTATCTATCCCCTCTCCCTCCCTATCTACCTCTTCTCACTCTCTAACCACCTCCTAACTTTCTACCCTCCCCCCCTTTGAAGTTCACTTACCTTGGACTTGTAGAAGTCCAGCGGTGGGATCGCGAGGTCCCTCTCTCCCTGGTTCTGCCGCAGTGTGCGCGCTTCATTGCTGACCGCCGGATATGACATCATATACCGGCACTCGGCTTGAAATGCCGGCACTGCGACCAAGGCAGAGAGGCCTCGCGGAGAAGAGTGAGAGGCGCCGAACGGTTGCTGAGAACTTATTCCTCAGCGACCGTTCGGCGCCTCTCTCTCTCCTCCTCGTCTATTACAAAAAAAAAAAGATGGCGTTTCAATTGGGGGGGCACAGCATGATGTAGGGGGGCCATGGCCCCCTCTGGCCCCCCCTGCCGACGCCACTGGTTGTGACTCTGTGCCAGAAGCTGTGAGATGTGTCAAGGTGTTGTCGGGGATATTGTAACTGGGCTTTTTTGTGGCATCAGCACAGTAAAGGTTTTTTTCTGGCAACTCAACCATGCAGCTCATTTTTATTCAAGTACTGCTGTATTGTGCTCCTTGAAACAACCACAGCGTCTCTTTCCAGGGCAGTCTGTATTTCTCCTGAGGCTAATCGTGTGTTTTTCTTTGTATCCCCTACAATTATTCTGGCAGTTGTGGCTGAAATCTTTCTTGGTCTACCTCACCATGGATTGGTATCAAGAGATTCCCTAATTTTCCACTTCTTAATAAGTGATTGAACATTTCAAGGCTTTGGATATCTTTTTATATCCTTTTCCATCTTTATAAAGTTCCATTACCTTGTTACGCAGGTATTTGACAGTTCTTTTCTGCTCCCCATGGTTTAGTATCTAGCATGCTTAGTGCATCCACATGAGAGCTAACAAACTCTGACTATTTACTGATACGGAGAGCGGACACGAGCACCACCACCAGAGATTGTAATTCTTGCAAGAAGGTGGCATTCTTTAAAACAAAATAAACAAGTTTCCAAGAGGGTCTCTCCAGAATCTCCTGATAGCTGCATTCAACCATGCAAGTCAATAGAGCCCAGCTTTCTAATAACAATGTGATTAGTAAAATATTAAAGAAAAAAAGAAAAAAAAATAGCTAAAAAAAAATTATTAAAATGTGGTAACATTTAAAAATAAATATACTGTGATGTCACCATCAGGGGAACCATCCAGTTCCAACAAAATGTACAGAAAGTCAAAAAATATTAACAAAAATAAAAAAACTTTTTATGAGCAAATGCTAAAATTAGCGCTGTATCTTCCCAAAAATCCTGACAAGGGTGTGGTTTTATGGGGTAAATTGGAGTGGTTGGGTTCAAAGATGTGCCAAATAGGGCATAGGTGCAGACTGACCACCAATGGGTGGTATCGCTGTACTCAGGAGATGTTGCTGAACACATTTTGGGGTGTTATTTGGCAGTGACATATATATATATATTTTCCAGCGTCTTCAATTCAGATGAAATTCGCCCAACATTTTAGTTTTCTGAAATCTGGCCATGGCAACTGGCCAGAGGAATGGTCCTCTGGCCAGTTGCCATGGAAACAGGAAATAATTGCGTAGAAGACGTTGAATAGGGAATTTAAGACCAATTGATGAAAGAAAGAGGGTAAAGATTAGTAGGTTTAATAGGTGTTAAATAAATTAAATAAATGAAAACCATTACTTAATATTACCTAGTAAAGATTATCCAGTCCACTACTACTCTTAAGCTTAACTTATACGTTTATATAACGTAAAAAACTTATTATATTAATAACCTAATATTTATGAATTAAATACAATTAAAAACTAAATTATTTTAAATTACTTAATATACTTAACTAGTAATAATTAAATAATTTAACCCCTTAACATCCATTGATGGGTCTGGACAAAATCTGCTGCTATGTCAGGGCCTGGTGCAGGGCGACTGCACTCTCCCGGGTGGGCATCTAGGGTTGTGCGGCCACATACCAGTGCCCTGACATAGCAGCGGATGTTGTCCAGAACAAAGCAGAACTTGGAGATATCCTGTAGGCACCCTGGAGCAGGCATGAGATATAGCTCTCCAGACGATTGTGCAGGATGCTGCAGGCTGGGAGTAGGGAAGCTAAGCAGAGTAACAGAAGAACATAGCAAGCAAGGGGGACAGAGCAAGGAGCAGGGAGACCGAGCAAGAAACATAACCAGACAATACATACATGGTACAGGACACAACAAAGGACAGGGAGCAAGGCAAGGGACACATGGGATAAAGTAAGGAGCCAATATCCTCAGATGCTTCTCCTTTAGGCAAGGATAGGATATCTTAACTGGGACATGGGGAGAGGAGAGAGGAACCGAGATCCTCAGATGATTCAGGGAAAGGAGGGCAAAGGTTCATAAGAGACAGACAAACATGAATGCAGGAACTAGCCTAGGACTATGTGATAACAATTGGAGATTCCGTCATCATATGGCCATAGTATGCTTAGCCCACCACTATGCCAGAGTACTCCAGTAATCAGTGGGTCCTAGCACTAAACACTGCCTACTGAATTTTTAATAAACTGAAACTAAACATTGAACCTGAACACAGAACCGAGAAGGACATACCTTTAGGCTTGGTTTCCATTGGGGTTTTTTTTGCTAAAAACGCCTATAAAAACGCCAATAGCGCCACCTGGCGTTTTTTTGTGAAAAACGCATGCAGCCAGATGTTAGCTGTAATTCAAGAGGAAATCGCAAAATGCCATTTCCACTTGGCGTTTTTCTGTTTGGCGTTTTTTCAGTCCTCTTTGGCGTTTTTCTGCTTTTTTGGGCTCTGTGGCAGTTTTTCAAAATCGCAGCATGTTGACACTCTGGCGTTTTTTGCAAGAAATCTTGGCTTTTTTTCTCCAATAGAAGTCTATGGGAGAGAAAAAACGCCATGAAAAAGCCATGTGGGTTTATTGCCTTGGCGTTTTTTATGGCGTTTTTTCCACAGTTACAATGCAGAGGATGGACCCAGTATCTGTGTGTCCTACGAGAAATAGGCTGAAAACAAACAGTTTCACACAAAACAAAGTCCTGGACTGGTTCATATTGAATTTTACACCATTTGGAACAAACATGCCATTACAAACAAACATACGCGACCGGATCCTGCGTGCCAAAAGCAACAGCAAACAATTTGCACCATCATTTGGGGCCAATCTTCCCAGAGGAGCAGACATTCGAAATAAAGCATGCCTTACAAACCACAGAAAAGAGACAAAAGGGTCTACCAAGTAAATGACAGCAGGAGAGGGCAGATACTTGCCATTTATCCTAATCCCTTTTAGCTGGGTGAACCTTCTAACTTGTAAAGGCTGGAAAAACTGCCTAAGGTCAAAAAAAGCAATTTCCACAGAAAGGCTAAAACGCCAGAAAAAACTGCAGAAAAAACGCCAAAACGCAGGTAAATGCAGCGGCAGTTTTCTTGGCAGTTTTCCTGGCGTTTTTCAAAAAGAAAAAAACGCCGGACAAAAACCCAAGTGGAAACCTAGCCTTAGACTGCAGACTGAGACAAACATAACAAACGGGTGGGGCACACCTTATAAAGAAAACAGAGCAAACCTGGAATCAATGAAACAGAAGCACAGAACAGAGCATATGGAAATCCAGGAATTGATTACAGCAAAGGGGGAACTATAGTGAGACAAGGAAAATCAGAGATATGCAGCTCCGCAGCCTGAATGGACCCTGACAACATTTTGGGCATGCCATTTTAGAAGGAAGGGAAATGGCAGAAAAAAATAAACCGTCTTTAAGGTGTGGTCAATTGGCAACCTACTCACCTGTTTCATCCCCAGGACAAAGCAGTCCTTAACACTTGGGAGTGGACTTTCAGAGCACAAGCGCTAAGCCCCCTACCGTTAGCTGGCTGCCCTGGCAGAGGAAGCAGGCATTGCCACACCACAGATGCAGTCAGAGGAGAGAAAATACCTTTACCATTGGGCATGACATTTTACAAAGGAAGGGAATTGGCAGAAAAAAACTGCCTATAAGGAAAAAGATTTTGAGGTGACACCACCACCAACAGCAGCAGAATAGAAAATGGAAAAGGTGAATGAGTGGGCAATTGGGCACTTACCTGTTCCATACCCAGGACAAAGCATCCAAACACTGTAAGTCCTTGCAGTTTGGGGGTGGAATTTTTCAGAGATCAAACACTAGTCCCTAGCATTAACAGGCTATTTTCTATTTTTGGGGTTACTTTTGGGATAATTAGCTCTCCAAGTTAAGCAACATGGGCAGAATGAATTTAAGAAAGGCAACCTTTTCAAGTTATAGAAAACACACGCTGACAGTCGTTGGCGAAACTGATAGATGCTGCGCAAGCCTTTAGTGCAGGCCACGCACTCTTCTTTTCATCCCAGGTGCCAAAGGAAGTTCAAAGAGGTATAGTCTGAACATTTTACCAGCACTACTCTCCTCACTGCTGCTATCTCTGTCAGTGGGTCTGACTATACTCCAAAGTGCCTCTTCCCAAAGTGCAGCTGCTCTACTCAGATGTGACCCTATGGATCAGTTGATCTTGGTAGATAGTAAGAAGTTTAACTTTGAGTGCTAGCTTTCCCTTGATCCTTGGATCGCAAAGGCACGCTAGCATCATTTTGGGACATTTGTCCATTTGTCCTTTGAGCTGATCCTTCAGCTTCCTTACTAGAAAGGCTATGTCACGGTTTTCAAGGAACGCATCCATCTTGCTGCCTTGCTGAGAGAACACTGGGATTACCTGGGCCAGACTGGTAGTGCTCAAGCTTAAATTTTCAGTGGCATCCCTGAATGGTTTACGGACTGCTACTAGCTGAACAATCACTTTTCAATCCTTCCTATTCAATGGAGATGCAATACCAATGATGTGCTATGATGCAATATTATGGATTGCCATCTGCTGCTCAAAAATCCTCTCCAGCAATATTTCGACTAAATATTTCTACTGGAACGTGAGGGAAGTTTGTATTGTGGAGCCACAACTGCCATAAATTGTGGGAATGGCTCCCCTTCAATCATGGAAAAGATGAACCCCAAACAGCAATCAAATATCCAATTATTCAGGTTATTTTATTGGCCTGCTGTTTGGACATTGACCTTCTGGAGTGGAATGCCCCAAATTGTTCCAGGGTATGTTGGATGTGAGCAGTGTTCCAACCTGCCTTGGTCTTTGGTTGCCAGTACCACTAGCTGTAGCTGCTATTGGCACCTGTTTTGCTTCCCACAATGTTTACAATTTCCATACTGCCCTTCCTGTACACTTTAATAATGCTCCCAAATATTATAGTGCAAATAGTGCCTTATTGGACTCTGCCCTTCTGGATGCTGCTTCTACTGCTCTGAGTGGATGAGCAGAAGCAGGACTGCAAACACTGGGAGATGGCACATTAATAGTCTCGCTTTCTAGATAAATCCGATTCCTGACTACTCTCCTCTACTTCCTCTTCCTCAGGCTCATAGTCAAGTTCCTCATTACCCAGAGCTGAAATGAATATCATGTCTGTGACGGGGCGCACTGTCCCCTGGCTAACCCTTTCAATGCTGGACGAGACTAACACTGACCAGACAAAGTGGGACAGCAATCTAATGCTGCCGTGCTGGCACTGGGGCTAGCCAGAGATTAGCTATACAGTGCGAATATTGTCCTGAAAAGGACAATAAATTGTCATAGCAGCCCACCCCAATCATCAGACAGAACTAATGTTGAGGTGGAAAACATGAACTGAGTTTATTTTGAACAAGAACAGCTATTTATACACATAAATATAATTACATCTGGACTATAATCTCATAACTTCCAGATGGCCCGGGTTCCCTCTCTGTAACAACCTCCAAGTGTTGCCCACGAAGAACATGGTGTAATCCCAAAAGAGCAATGTGGTGGGGCAACAGATGTCCTTAGCGACTCAATACAATACAATAGTCAGCAGTCATCATCGTGGTTACTAGTCGCTCTACAGTTCCATGAATTTGTGGCTAGTCCCGGCCAGGCGCATGGAGCGTTTCCGGCCGTATAAAGCCCCCCTAGCTGGCTAGTTTATGGGAGTCTGGTTAGGAGAGACTAAACAGGATTTTCTGGACTTAAATGTAAGAGGGGACTGGGCAGGCAGGCAAGGAGTCTCCCCAGGAATCCATCAGTGACCCCTCTCAAACTCAAATCTACCCCCATGTGTTCTTAGCCTCAGGGGGTTATCGTGACAATGACAAGTCCGACTACTACTACTACTAACATTAAGAACAGAGCCTAACTCCTGGTAGTTTGGGGCATAGATTGAGTTCCACTACATGTAAATAATCTCTCTAACTGTCTTTACCAAAATATCATAAGGACTTGGAGTAGGGGGGCATTGGTACTGGTAAAGGCAATAGCTCCTCTGATTTTTTCTCTTGTGGCTTGCTAAAGGTGGTGGTAGGAGGAAGTGATGTGGCAGTATTTCAAAGCAAGTTCCTGTTTTCTATAGAAAACCCTTGTGCTGATGGGCCTTACAGCACTACGATTACCTGTTATTAGTGCCTTTCCTTTACTGGATGTGGATTTTTGCAGCAATGATTCCCCAAATAATATCTGAGACCTGAGAGCTTGCCCTACTACTAGGTGGTGCGTCGGACAAAGCAGCAGAAGCACTTCCCTGACTAAACTGATGCAAAGGCTGCATCCTAGAAGAACTGGTGGTTGTGGGGTGGTGGATGGAGCCTGACCATGCCCCTTTCCTATTACCAAAAGGAAGATCCATTAGATATTGTGTGTTTGTGGACTTTGTGGTATTTAATTAAGAATGAGATACAAACAACAAAAACAAAAATGAAAAAAAAAATTCTTGCTACATTTCTTTTACTAGTACTGCTACAGCTACCTTGAAGCTTTGCTTAGTACAGTCATCACACATTCAATATTTCTTTAAATAATTTAAATAAATAAACAGCAAAACAGTTAAGTAGGTTTCACTACTTGCTGAACAAAACATGCTGCACTTATGTGGCTGGACTCACTGAACCCAATAAGTTCACTTCAGCAATGGACTGAAGAAAAAAAAAAGAGAAATTGAATTAGTCTCTACGTTGCTAACACGAAGCACAAACTACAAAATGTTGCAAAAAGATGCATTAATAAGGCCCATGGCCCCAAAGACACAAAATAAGAACAAAAAAATAGCTTGAGTAGATCTAGGGATCCCAGGAACATATATCACAAACCTAAATAACGATATTGCACAGATACAGAATCCAACTGGTCCCAAAATCCCCAAAGCTTTCTCCCAGAGACATCTCATCCCATCAGAATAGGAGATAGACCCAAGTAAACTATGGAATCAAATATGAAAACAGTACAGTAAACCTCAACCTAGTACTCTAACGTTATTATTATGAAAAATAATGCTGTTGCTGAAGAGGTATGCAGAAATATTTATCATGGAGCCCTTTGAACTGCATAGATGCCTTTGAAATTCTCATATACTGAAAAAATGCATTTATAATATCCCAAGGCTTATTCTCCACAGGACCCTTTGGCTTTAGAAGCCTATAAAATATATCCAGCATGGCTTCTTTCTCGTGCAGAGGTTGACAACTTTAGAGTGCCACAATTCAATCTGGGAGGCCTCAAGCACGACCCTAGAGTATGATTATAGAATTCCTCATATCCTCATACAGTTCTGCCTAGAGACGTCCTCAACATCTGCAACTTGCTTTTTATTAAGTCATTCTCATACTTCAAGGATTGATGTTGGTCTATGAAACTATTATCAGTGTCTGCGTTCTTGTCCATATTTTTATAGCTCTTCCATAATCTGACAGAAGCCAGGTTTAATGTTGGTTCAAAAGTTTTAAAGACAAGACAAAGAATGTTTCATCTTTAGAAATGTTGTTCCCTTGATGCAGGGCAAAATAGCAATCCTTGCTTTAATGATAGGTGATTATTTCTTTCCTTGTCTGGGTTGAAGATACCAAGAGGCTTTCTCTGATTCTTCCTCTGCTTACAGGCATGTAACAACTAGAAACAGTTGTGGCATTGGTAACTAAACCTTGCATTATCTAGGATGGAGATCAGCATTAAGTGTCCATCAGACTAGACCTCTCTGACTTTAATCTTTCAGTTTGTTTTTGCATATCTGCCCCCTTTTGTGTCTGTGGGCAAACTATCATGAAAAGAATAATGTATAGCAAATGCTATAGGAATAAATAGAGAGAATGAGTGTGTTTTGAAAGTGTTTATGTGAAGGCAAGATGTATTTTAGGGCCAGTGTGTATGTGTGAGGGCAAGTAAGCATGTGTAAGGGTAAGTGCATGCTAGGATGTATGTTTGTAAGGGAAATTGTCAATTTAACCTCATTTAAGCTAATTAGGACATATTCCATACACTCCCCATTGATTTGTTATTCATTGTCTACTGTGTGAATTTACTCTGCTCCTTTTACTATGTCTTCTTGTTGTGAGTTGGACTGGGTATTGTTATCGCAATAGATACTACATATACAGTGAAGGAAAAAATTATTTGATCCACTGCTGATTTTGTACGTTTGCCCACTCAGAAAGACATGATTGGTATATAATTTTAATTTTATTTGAACAGTGAGAGACAGAATAACAACAAAAAATCCAGAATAATGCATTTCACATACTGTATTTGCTCGATTATAAGACGACCCCCCAAAATCTGAATATTAACTTAGGAAAAAAAAGAAAAAGCCTGAATATAAGACGACCCCAAAGGAAAAAAGTTTTACCAGTAAATGTTAATTCATGTAAACTATTTTTTTTTAATAAAAGCTATGATTGAGAAAAATATTTTTTTTGTTTTTATTTCTTGTATTTTCCAACCTGTCCCCCAGTTACGCACATCTGCCCCCATGCTTGCCACTCCAATATGGCACTGTGGCCCATGATATGCCTTTTAACCCTCTATATGCCACTGTGCCCCATGGTATGCCTTTTGACCCCCTATGTGCCACTCTGCCTCCAGAAATGCCTTATACCCCTATATCCCATTCTGGCATTTAGGGGGTTAAAATGCATATTATGGGGCAGAGTGGCATATAGGGAGGTATAAGGCATTTCAGGAGGCAGAGTGACATTAAGGGAGTTAAAAGGCAATGTATAGAACACTCTGCCTCCAGAAATGCCTTATACCCCTATATGCCACTCTGGCATTTAGGGGGTTAAAAGGCATATTATGGGGCAGAGTGGCATATAGGGAGGTATAAGGCATTTCAGGAGGCAGAGTGCTCTATTAAATGCCCCCTTAACGCCACTCCAGAAATGCCCTATGCCCCCATTTTACACACACACACCCTATACCCCCATTTAACTAACACGCACACACTCTCTCCCCCCCTCACCCTCCTTCCCCCTCTCTCCCCTCCTTCCCCCTCTCTCCCCTCTCAGCCCTCTCTTACCGGTGCTTCCAGCCGGGGCAGCGGTTTAACGTCGCCTTCCGCTGCAGCCGGAAGGAGGTGGAGTTGGCAGCGGGGGTTTGTATGCGTCCGTCGCGTATACTTTCCCCGGATGTCAGAGATCAGAGTTCCCCGCACCAGTGCCGCACCGGTGCGGGGAACTCTGATCTCTGACAGTCGGGGGAAGGTCTACGCGACGGACGCAGACAACCCCCGCTGCTAGCCACACCTCCTTCCGGCTGCAGCGGACGTTGTCTACGCGGATCGCGTAGACGTCAACCCGCTGCCCCGGCAATACAGCAGGAAGCACCGGTAAGTGTGTGTATGATGGGGGGGGTGAGACAGGAGGATCCAGGTCCCCTGCAGCGGTGCGGGGGATCTGGATCTTAGTCTCCTAATCAGACCTCTATGAGGTCTGATTAGAAGACGACCCCGATTAGAAGACGAGGGGTATTTTTCAGAGCATTTGCTCTGAAAAAAACCTCGTCTTATAATCGAGCAAATACGGTAAATTATAAATTGATTTGCATTTTACTCAGTGAAAGAAGTATTTGATCAATCAGCAAAATGTCTGGCTCCCAGGTGTCTTTTATACAGGTAACACGCTCTTAAAGGGAGTGCTCCTAATCTCAGCTTGTTACCTACATAAAAGACACCTGTCCACAGAAGCAATCAATCAGATTCCAAACTCTCTACCATGGCCAAGACCAAAGAGCTGTCCAAGGATGTCAGGGACAACATTGTAGACCTACACAAGGCTGGAACGGGCTACCAAACCATCGCAAAGCATCTTGGTGAGAAGATGACAACAGTTGGTACGATTATTCACAAATGGAAGAAACACAAAATAACTGTCAATCTCCCTCGGTCTGGGGCTCCATGCAAGATCTCACCTCGTGGAGTTTCAATGATCGTGAGAACGGTGAGGAATTAGCCCAGAACTACATGCGATCATCTTGTTTATGATCTCAAGGCAGCTGGGACCATAGACACCAAGAAAGCAGTTGGTAACACACTACGCCATGAAGGACTGGAATCCTGCTGCAGCCGCAAGGTCCCCCTGCTCACGAAAGCTATATTTATCCTATCCTTGCTTAAAGGAGAAGCATGTGAGGATCTTGGCTCCTCACTCCATTCCATGTGTTCCTTGCCTTGTTCCCTGTCCTTTGTTGTGTCCTGTACATGTATGTCTTGTCTGGCTTTGTCCCCCTGTCCTCTGTTCCTTGCTAGCTCTGTCCCCCTTGCTTGCTAGGTTTCTGCTGTTTCTCTGCTTAGCTTCCCTACTCCCAGCCTGCAGCATCCTGCTCATTTCTCTGTAGAGCTATGTCTCATGTCTGCTCCAGGATGCCTGCAGGATATCACTTTGTTTTGAACTTTGTTTTTAAACTAGACACCCCCATGAGTATTTGAAATGCTAGGATTTTAATTCTTTCCATGCTAGGATTTTTGGGAAGATACTGCACTAATTTTAGAACTTGCACATAAAAATAAACTTTTCATTTTGCTTTTATTTTTTATATTATTGGACATGGTTCCCCTAGATTGCTCAATCATCACTCCTGGACTTCGTCAAGACAGTAACCTTCACCTTATCTCAAAACCCTGAAACTTAATAGGGGAGATCACATCTTTGTGCCTCCTGTGGCCCGGTTTGAAGTACTTCTGGGCTATTGCAGCCATTACCTGTTGCAACACTACCCTGGGAAGACATTGCACTTGACTTTATTGTTGTCCTTCCAAATTCTGAGGATCATTATACCATTCTGGTCATAATTGTTAATTTCTCTAATTTGGCACATTTTATTCCCACCAAAGGCATCCCCTCGGCAGCGGTTACCGCTTCATTATTTCTGTGTGAGATTTTTTTGTCCTCGCAAGTCCATTTTGTCGGATAGAGTCCAGTTTACGTTGCATTTTTGGTGTTGCACCTACCGTGGTGCTCGCTGGATGACGGGCGCTTGCAGGATGATGAGCGAGTCAACACGGCACTCACGGACTGACGTGCGTGTCGATGCGGCACGCCAGAGAAATGACGTGCGCGACAACGCTATACGTTCGCATCGCTTGTGATGATGTCATACTTCGCCTCTTTCCTCCTATTGGCTATTGTCTGTAGCTTCCCACCCTTGCGCCTATTTAAACCCTGAGTTCCTCTTTATTGGTGCCCGATCAACAAGTCTTACTGTTGTTTGCTCTGGGTATTTGCGTTTTCTAGTTTATTGTGTATCTTCAGTGTCTACCGTGTACCGAACCTTGGCTTGCCTACTGACCTCAATCCTGTGCCGCCAGCACCGACCTTGGACTTTCTTATACGACATTGGATTACTTTTACTCCACCACCTTGTGAGCCCTATCTACCGTCTCTGCTACGTGTGTCCAGCTTTCCTGTGTTCACCAGGGCCCTGCATAACATTTGGGAAACTTTTTGTCACCAGCTTGGAATCAAACGTTGTCCTTCTATGGCATTCTACCCTCAAACCAATGGACAGACGGAAGAACTAATCATACTTTGGAACAATACATCAGATGTTACACCTCCTACCTGCAGGACGATTGGTTCCAGCTTTTACCTTGTGCTGAGTTTTCCTACAATAATCAACTACACTCCCCTACTAAGATGTCTCCTTTTCTGGCAAATTATGGCTTTCACCCCCTTACTCTCCCTGACCAGCCTAGGGCTTCCTTGGTCCCCGGAATTTCACAAAGAATAAGATTGCTTAAGGATAAATTCACTCTAATTAAAGATACACTTTTGAGAGTATGAGCTTCTATCAAAGCAGCGACTGACAGAAAACAACGTGCTTCTCCTGCATATAAGGTTGGGGATCGGGTAACGTGATTGAGTTGTCCTTCATTTGCTGTTTAACCCCCTGGTCTATCGCTCCAGTGTGCTTAGTGTCTGACATCCTGAACGGCGCATCCTGTTTGGATTTCTGCGTGTATCAGCTGTTTGTTCTGTTATTCCTGCAGTCTGTTAATCTCTCACGTCTCTGGTATCTGTACCCTGCAGTCAGCTTTTGCCTTCCGTGTTCTTTGCATGATCATAAATATCCTGTTCCAGAATTCTGGAGGTCTGTTCATCGCATGCTACATGTCCAGTCACCCGCTCCCTGCTGAGCTCACTGCTAGTTGCCAACATCCTACCTTCTAACTTCCTGGACATGATTCCTACTCTTTCTAGGACCAGGTAGGCCTAACACGGTAGCTAAAAATTAATTTCTGAACTACAATGTGTTTGAGAAAAGCTGTAGAATTGGAAAGTGTTAAAATATCTATTTGAAATACACTGGGGTGTATAGTTTTAAAAAATATGGGGTTTGATGGGAGTAAATTAAGTCGGCTGGCTTCAAGGATATCTGAAATAAGACATGGAAGCATGTCCAAATGTAGCCTTTTAGCACCCAAATTACCTAACACAACCATGCATGAATGGTATCACTGTACTCAACAGGTGGTGCTGAACACATATTGGGGTGTTTGACAGTCACACATACCAGGAACTGTAAATGTATACCTCAATTACAATTTGTGTAAAAAGAACAAAGTAAATAACTACTTTGCCAAACAAAGTAAATAACTACCACAGAGTTTGACAAAGGCTGGTAGTGGAAATAGTGCATGGAAAATATTAAAATCCCAGCATTTGAAAAACCTTGGGGTTCAAAAATATATGGTTTGATGTTGGTAAATTGAGTTTGCCAGCTTCAAAGATGTCCCAAATAGGATATGAAAAAAATATTTGAAAAAAATGGTTTTGGAAAAAAAAGCAAAAAAACTCAGGACAAATAGTAGAATCTATTTGGCAAGTTCTGAACCAACAATCTAACAAACTACCTGCCCGCTCATCTCAGACTAGAAAGACGAGGCAGTACTATACCACTCCAACATAGGATTATGGGTTCATGATCAGTAATTGTTTTTCAACCAACCGGGCTCCCTTCTTGTCCACTTCTTACTTTGTATAATGTTTTTATCTCTATCTCATTTTGTTCCAATATTAATGTATTAATAAAGTAATCAATCTTAACCGTTGGGGTGATTTAACCTATATGATGATATGACTGTTATTTGGAAAAATAACTGCATATTTACCTAGCCTGGAAAACAATTAAAAACTCTAGAATAATATTTTAGTAATGTAATTAAAATGCTAAACAATGTGTTTAGAGCATATCTATGAGACATGTGGATTTGGTCAAAATGGGGGGTAAAAATAAAAACAAACTGCAAAAGTGTCAAAAATTTGCCATGATCCGTCTATTCGTCATCACGTGTAGCCCCGCCATTACAAGCCGTTTTGGCACTCTTTTGAGGTTAAGTGGGAAGGGACTGTGTGTAGGAGGGTACATATCAATAACTGATAGAAGTAAAAAAATGTGGGGTTGTCTCATTGAGGGTAATGCCTGTGATTGATGGGTTCAACAACCTTTGGGAGCATTTACAAGGGGACAGGAGAAGCATTAGATTTATAAACATCCATTGTAACATGTCAGTAGCAACAGTTACAGACTGATGAGAGTTGGAGTGTGAGAGAGTGGAGTGACAGCGGAGGATGAGATTAATCCTCATAGTTCACCAACCATGCAACAAGCTAATAAATCGTTTATTTTAGTGGAGAAAATGTACAGTTGTAGGATGGATTGGTGAAGCTGTAGTGATCACTGTAGTATATTACATGGACATTGACTGCAGCAGACACATTTCCCCTGTTCCTGAGTAGAGTTTATGCTACTAGCCAAACCTCTAATTTGTGGACAAGTTACTTTTTTTTTTTTTTTTTTTTTTTACAAATCTTTTTATGATGTCATCATTGATAAATATTTGTGGCAATAAAATATGTATATACAATATTGGGGAAATGCACACCTGCTCAACGTGGGGTTCATGTTCCTTCCAGTGTGTGCCTGCCCAGGCCTCTCCTGCTGAACCTTTTTTTTTTTAAATATGGTGGTGGAAATTCAGTCCTGCTCCATGGGGCTGCATGTGCTTATCATCTGCCAGTGTCTGCCTGCCCAGTGCCCTACTGTTGCTGCACCTCTTTGACTGTCCTTACTCTGGGGAACTTTTTTTTTGTAGAGTAGCAAGGATTTGTATGTGGGTGGCTTGTTGCTAAAAGGAGCCAGGTAAAATAAAAACAGGAGGGAAAACTCCCATGGGTTGTAAAAGTGGGCAAGATTTTAATTAGATAGAACCCTCTTAACTGTATACACCCTTGTTAAGTTGTTCTATACAAGAGCCTGTGTTGCCTTAAAATAAACATTTTGTGGATTTTGAAAATTTTGTTTTGTAACTGCTGAAAAACGATTGAATTTCAATTTCAAGTTTTTTTTAAACTTATTTCTGTGAGTTAGTATAAACAATATATTATGTTAATAAAGTGCATTTAAAATACTACAGATAACTAAAATGTTCATCTATATAAAAACTCTGACAAAAGTAAGTTTGTACATTATATTGGGCTGAAGGTCTCTAATTAAAGATTTTAACTATACCTGCTATATGGATTTGTCAATAAATTTGAACTACTTAACAGTTTGGCAGTATTTTCATTGCTGACTTATGTACAGGTCATTTTACAGCTTTCAATCAAGTATCCACAGAAATGTTCTGTAGGGAGGGAGGCAAGGGAGGCAAACCCAATGTCTTTTAATTCACGACTATTTCACCCACTCATTTAGTTTTACCCATATTCATCCTATAATTCCAGCGTCCTAGTTTCTTAAACGTCTAACAGTTTGACCCTGAATGCTTTATCTTTTTTCAAATAACCCTAAGGCTAGGTTTCCACTTGGGTTTTTGTCCGGCGTTTTTTTCTTGATGAAAAACGCCAGGAAAACTGCCAAGAAAACTGCCACTGCATTTACCTGCGTTTTGGCGTTTTTTCTGCAGTTTTTTCTGGCGTTTTAGCCTTTCTGTGGAAATTGCTTTTTTTGACCTTAGGCAGTTTTTCCAGCCTTTACAAGTTAGAAGTTTCACCCAGCTAAAAGGGATTAGGATAAATGGCAAGTATCTGCCCTCTCCTGATGTCATTTACTTGGTAGACCCTTTTGTCTCTTTTCTGTGGTTTGTAAGGCATGCTTTATTCCGGATGTGTTCTCCTCTGGGAAGATTGGCCCCAAATGATAGTGCAAATTGTTTGCTGTTGCTTTTGGATCCGGTCGTGTATGTTTGTTTGTAATGGCATGTTTGTTCCAAATGGTGTAAAATTCAATATGAACCAGTCCAGGACTTTGTTTTGTGTGAAACTGTTTGTTTTCAGCCTATTTCTCGTAGGACACACAGATACTGGGTCCATCCTCTGCATTGTAACTGTGGAAAAAACGCCATAAAAAACGCCAAGGCAATAAACCCACATGGCTTTTTCATGGCGTTTTTTCTCTCCCATAGACTTCTATTGGAGAAAAAAAGCCAAGATTTCTTGCAAAAAACGCCAGAGTGTCAACATGCTGCAGTTTTGAAAAACTGCCACAGAGCCCAAAAAAGCAGAAAAACGCCAAAGAGGACTGAAAAAACGCCAAACAGAAAAACGCCAAGTGGAAATGGCATTTTGCGATTTCCTATTGAATTACAGCTAACATCTGGCTGCAGGCGTTTTTCACAAAAAAACGCCAGGTGGCGCTATTGGCGTTTTTATAGGCGTTTTTAGCATAAAAAACCCCAATGGAAACCAAGCCTAAGAGTTTATTGGGTAGGACTCTTTCCTCTGCCTGTGCACACTCACAAGTTGGAGATAGAAAATAGTTTTTTGATCATTAAGAACATATTTGTCATCATCTTACCATGGTGTGTTACTATAAATCATTATGTTGTTATCTGCCATGTATAGTTATTTAAGTGATGGAGAAAGCATCCCACCGTTTTGAATTCTTGGTGATCTCTGTACTCTTTGGACTAATTTTTTTTTTTTTTTTTTCTTCTAGACAAAATCCCAGATAAAGAACAAAGAGGAAAAGAAGACATATGTATACTGGATATTGGTTTGTGTGAATAATTCTTTGTTCAAAAATGGTAAAAATAAAACCATGATTAAAATGTGAAATAAAATAAATCTGAAATATGTTGTCATTGCTATTACTGTTATAGAAAAGTCCCAAAGTCCCCCCATAAATATGCAGCCGTGTATAGCGGTAAATTCAAACACGAAAATCATTCACCTTCAGAAAAAATTACTTAACCCTACCAGTCATCTGGATCCCTACCAAATATTAAAAAATAAATATATTAGGTTTTTTTGCACTGTGTGATTGACAATAAACCACATTGTTTTCATTACAGCCAACTCACCTTAACACTTGCAAAAAATAAACACATACACCCCCGCACAGGAGATGCAAATGTATGCAAGCTGAAAAAGCAGATAACTTACAAATTTTGTAAGTTCCCTACAACTTTAAATTTGAGCTGAAACTTTTTCCCTTGAGAAGGTTGTAAGGTGCCCCGCCCCTTTCATTACAATCAATGAACCCTCCTGCCTGCCTACTCTAGTGATGTCACTGAAGGCAGAGAGTCGTTCAAAGATTCGAATCTTACAGGGATCCGGATGTTACAGAGATTCGAATCATTCAGAGAATATCACTGACACCATACTTTTATAAATAAATACATTAATAATCTTAACTTCCCCCATGATTTAGATTCCCCTTAGTTTGCCCCCTTTACCTCTAACTGCACCTTAAGTTAACTTTATTAAAATAATTAGCCCTCAGTCATCAGCATTAAATTAACCCTAAACACCCCATTAACCATAACTGCCCCTAAATTAACCCTAAACACCCCATCAACCATAACTGCCCCTACATTAACCCTAAACACCCCATTAACCATAACTGCCCCTAAATTAACACTAAAGACCCAATCAACCATACCAATTTATTAGGTAATGTATCTGGAGTACATGCAATTACCGTATTTGCTCGATTATAAGACGACCCCCCAAATCTGAATATTAATTTAGGAAAAAAAGAAAAAGCCTGAACATAAGACGACCCTATAGGAAAAAAGTTTTACCAGTAAATGTTAATTCATTTAAACTATTTTTTTAATAAAAGCTATGATTGAGAAAAATATTTTGGTTTTATTTTCTTCTATTTTCCAACCTGCCCCCCAGTTATGCACATCTGCCCCAGAAATGCCTTATACCCCCTATATGCCACTGTGCCCCATGATATGCCTTTTAACCCTCTAAATGCCACTGTGCCCCATGATATGCCTTTTAACCCTATATGCCACTCTGGCACTTAGAGGGTTAAAAGGCATATTATGCGGAAGAGTGGCATATAGGGAGGTTTAAGGCATTTCACGAGAGCAGAGTGGCGTATAGAGGGTTAAAAAGGCATTTCTGGAGGCAGAGTGGCATTAAGGGGGTTAAAAGGCATTTCACAGAGCACTCTGCCTCCAGAAATGCCTTATGCCCCCCATTTAACACTAACAACTGCATGATTCCCAGACTGAACTGTTACAAATGAATCGTTCAGTCTACTAAACCGATTCATCCGGATCACTGAAAAGAATCGGATCAAATGAACGTTTCGTTCATGATCCGGACATCACTAAACTCTTTCTTTGCTGCTGTTGGTGAGAGTAAAGGAAGTAATGCAAAATAGGAAGCCTCCTGTCTTGCCTTAAAATTCAAACATAACTACATTATGTTGCCCAGGATCCTGTTTTAACCAAGTAGAGGCCAATGATTGTCCCCATTTTCCTCCATCCCAATGCATAGTAAGGTGGAAGGTTATTAAGCCCTTTAGGATCAGGCTTAACCATATATTTTTTTTAAACTAGACACCTCAAGATATTTTAAATGCTGGTATTTTAACCCTTACCATTGTGAATGTCGGCAAGAAATCTGACGACACCAGTTCAATGAGTTGAGTAAGCAAGAGCTTCTTTATTCAAGTGCGCACAGGGGAGAGTCCAGTTCGCAGACTTCTCTCCCCCTCCTTAATTTTCTAACAATATATAGGCAAAGAAGCGCAAATAGTTATTAGCATATTGTCTAGCCATCTGTTGGTATATTTACTTTAATTTGCTGACACACGCATTTTAAAGAGGTCAAGAAAAATAGCCCCCCCCCAGACATGTGAAATCTTTACTTACAGAAGTCAAGAAAGTGACAACCTGTCCTCTGATTCTTTTGTAAAAAAGCACTTAGAGCAAAGAAAACACACGAAAACATACCATACGTACACATTCTTCCAAGACACAAACAAGACATAAGTAAACTAAGAAATGAGGTAGACAGGTGATTGTAGTGTTATCTTATCTGCTATCAGCAGAATAAACAATGAGGTAAAGAGATCATTGTGCTGACATCCAGAATCAGCAAAATTCATCTACCACCCTTTGTCAAACTCTATGGTAGTAATTTATTTTGTGTTATTTATCACACAAATTACACTTCAGGTATGGATTTACAGCCCCTGGTATATGTCACTACCAAACAACACTCCAATATGTGTTCTCCCGAGTACAGTGATGCCCATTCTGGGGTCATCTTTGAAGCTGGCCAATGCAATTTACCCCATAAAATCATATATTTCTGAAAACTAGACACCCCAGGGTATTTCAAATGGTGGTATTTTAACCATTTCCATGCACTAATTTTACCACCAGCCTTTGCCAATGTTTGTGGTAGTAGTTTTTATTGAACTTTAGGTATGGATTTACAGCTCCTGGTATATGTCACTGTCAAATAACATCCCAATGTGTGTTCAGCTACATCTTTTGATTACAGTGATACCACCCACGCATGGGTTTGTTTGGGGGCTAAAAGGCCACATTTGGGAAGGGCACTTTCCCTGCCATCCCAGGTGACACTAAGGATAGACTCCTCCTCCGTACCTGATAGGGCAGGACTCAAAAACTTTAAAAGGGCCCTCCCTCCTACTAACACCAGTATTTTTTCCTGCCCTACCAGGTAGGAAGGACTCGTCTACCTTTTATTATTTTCTTCGGCTCTAGGTTGAGCCGTTTTCCCTGGGCTAAGCCCCCATTCCTGGGGGATACCTTGCACCTTAGCCGGATGGCTGGTGCTGCGTCGCCCAGCGCTTGTCCCGGTTCCTGGACACTGCTGCGGTGCTGCGGTCCTTGATGTAGTAGATCGTGTCCCTGATGAGGGCCAGGCTGTCCGCGATCCGGCGCCCTGGGATGCCGCAGGTCTGGTCGGGGTGGACGATCTGCCCGATGACTTTCTTCAACCTGGTGGCTAGCACCTTGGCGAGGATCTTGTAGTCCACGTTCAGGAGAGAGATGGGACGCCAATTTTTCTGGTCGCATCTCTCCCCCTTCCGCTTATACAGGATCGTGATCATTCCCTCTCTCAGCGTAGGGGGCATCCTGCCCTCCACCACCATCTCCTCGTACAGGTCGAGGAGGTCCGGGCCAATGAGGTCCCACAGCGTTGTGTACAACTCGGCTGGGAGACCGTCACTGCCCGGTGTCCTGCCTTTCCTGAAGGATTTGGCGGCAGAGTGCAGCTCCTCCAGCGTCAAGGGGGCGTCCATGGCTGCACGACCTGCGGGATCAATGGTGTTAGTGATACCTGACAGGAACCGTTCAGCAGCCTCCGGGTCTGTGTCTTTGGGGGAGTAGAGATCTCGGTAGTAGTCGACGACCACTTTCTGGACCTCCTCCTTCCCCTGTCGTACCACACCTTCGCTGTCTCTCATTTCTGTCAGGGGCGTGTGGGCGGAGTGGAGCTTCCTGAAAAAGAAAGAGTTACATTTCTCACCCTTCTCCAGGCTCTCCACCTTGGAACGGAAGACGATTTGCTTGGATTCCTCCTCAAAGTGCCTTTTCAGGCCCTCCTTGGTCTCCTCCAGCTCCTCGTCCACGTTCCATCCGCACTGTTGGAGGTCCAACAGGGACTGCAGCTTGCGTTGCAGCTGTCTGAATTTCCTCTTCCTCTCACACGCCTGGAGTCTTCCTTTAGCCTGAAAGAAAGAGCGCAGCTTTACTTTAGTAAACTCCCACCACTGGACTACAGTGGGGAACAGATACTTGGTACTGACACAATCAGAATATACATTACGCAGCTAATCCACGATTTCCTGCCTCTCTAACAGGGCACAGTTCAGCTTCCAGGAGCCTGGACCGGGAGGAAACCCTTTGCCCAGGGCACACTGGAGCTGAACAGCCCTGTTCAATCCACTCCATCTGTGGATCCGTTTGGCTCTTCCTCGCCAGGGTATAACTTTGTTCTGCGGCTAGTTGCTTTGGTCCGCTCTGGTCTGGAAGGAGTAGATCCCACCGCTTGCCACCAATGTGACGGATCGTCCTGTGCCCCAGACTGGACACATCCGCCCGTCAGCTCCTTCCCTCTCCCAGTAAGCGGACATGCAGTCACAGTGGAAAGCAGTCACAGACCAGCACTTCCCTCAATCATGAGACAGAACTTCATGCTTTGAGGTTAAAAACAGAATTTCCTTTATTACAAACACACAGAACTTATATACAATCTCCATTCACTGTGCACCGAACCCAACCCCCAATCCTATCAGCCACATCCCATCACAAATCCCATCAGCCACATCCCATCACAAATCCCATCAGCCACATCCCCTCACAAATCCCATCAGTATACAGGGGATGTATCAGGTAAGGGGATTAAGGGATACAATGGGTTTCTCCCACCTGTGTTATCCCCCCTGTAGTGCGGGTGCCGTCTGGGCAGACAGGGCTGTGCTGGCTGATTAAGAGCCCCAGCCAGATTATAGGATCGTCTCTTTGAAGGCTGGAGCTGCAGCCACATTCAAACAGGGTACACATAAATATAATAATAATAATAACAGTGAAGATCAGACAGGGTTCTTCACATTACTCCCCTCTTGTGCAAACGTCCGGCAGACACAGCCAGATCCCTAACGGATCGGCTTGGGGATGACCGGGCCTCTACTGTCTCTAGTCCTGCGGGGTAGGGAGAGCGGGCGTGCGGCCTCCGGGGCACCCTGGCAGCCCCATGTCAGTCACCCAGGCTCCTAGGCCTGGCCCGTAGTCAAAGGGTAAGAGGCCAGCCCAGAAGCCTCTCCAGTGGGTAGCCCTCTTTAGTCTCCTCTGCAGGCATGGGAGACCTTTCTCCAGGGCTTCCTTTCCCCTCTGGGCCCTCAGCCCAGACTCGGCTCCCTGTCAACCTGATGGAACCCTCCCATGGTTACCCTGACTACGGGCTTGTCCCGAGTCAGCTCCACATTCCCCCACCCAAACAACAAGAGCCCACTCCAAAGCAGCAGCAGTTTCACTTACCCCTACCTGGCTCTCCAAGCTGGGACTCGTTTTGCCCACTGGACCATGCCGCTGGGGAGGAGTGCTGGTTGCCCTTCCTCCCATAATTGGTGACAGCCGCTGGGGAGGGTCGCCGCCTGCGCCCCCTCCTGGATGCTCATGCTGGGGAGAGCCAGATAATGGGGGTGTAAGCAGTGCAGGGCAGAGGTCAGCGACTCTCTGCCCCATTGCCAGTGCTTCTGCTGGTGCAGGGAACGGTGCTGGGCAGAGAACAGCGTCACTCTGCCCTGTGGCCAGCTCTTCCGCTGGTGGTTCCCTGCTAGCAGTTGGGGACCCTTCGCTGTGGGGCGGGCAGAGGCCAGCAGCACTCTGCCCTGTTGCCGGCGTTTCAGCCAGAGTGAGGATTGCTGGTGCAGGACAGAGGTCGGCGACGCTCTGCCCGCTTGCCAGTGCTTCTGCTGGTGCAGGGAATGGTGCTGGGCAGAGAACAGCGCCACTCTGCCCTGTGGCCAGCTCTTCCGCTGGTGGTTCCCTGCTAGCAGGTGGGGACCCTTCGCTGTGGGGCGGGCAGAGGCCAGCGGTACTCTGCCCCACTGCCGGTGCTTCAGCCGGAGTAGGAGGGGCGCATGGTGCTGGGTAGAGAACAGCGTCCCTCTGCCCTGTTGTCTGCGCTTCTGCCGCCTCTAGTGGAAACCCATAGACCGCTGCCTCAAATTCCGGCGACTGCATGCGGTCCATAATCGCCCGGAAGACTTCCTCCCAAAAGTGATTGCCCACTTTCACCTCTTCTGGCTCTGGCTGCAATACCAGGGGCAGAGTGGCTGAACCTTCAAGTCCGGAGGCTTGCCAATTACAGTGAGCGGCCTCCGGAGCTCGCTCTGTGACATCTGTCGGCTCACACTGCAGGGCGTAGCTCCCCTCAAATAGCGCCACGTATTCTGCCTCGAGGCACCATTCTCTGTCTACTAGTCTCTCAAGGTCTTGGCTGAGTTCACTTGTTGCAGTGGGCGGCAGGGCTCTCCGGCGCTTGTCACTAATGTCCCACCATCGGTCCATGTTGCCACTGCCAAAGAAACCCCTTTCCTCGAATGCCTCCCACAACAGGCCAGGCCCGCCAACATCCCTCCCTTCCGGAGAATGGGGCTTTCTGGATTTTCGCTGCGGGCCTCGGGCTTCCCAGTATATGGCTCGGTACTCCTCTTCGAGCCCAATCTCCTGTCGGACCAGCCTCTCTAGCTCTGCAACCTCACCTGGAGACGCAGGTCCCCCGAACAAGTAGAGCCTCCCATTCACCTGGTCCCTGATTCGTTGTTCTAGGGTGGGCAGATGTGTACCTTGGTGGGCGCTCCACTTTTCTAGGGCCGCTCTCCATCTCATGAGCCGGGCTCGGGTCCGTCTCTCAAACTCCCATACTGGAGTCTCCGATTCGAGGGTCTCAACTCCCCTCCAAGTCACCCCGCATCCCGGTGACTGTTCAATCTACTCCATCTGTGGATCCGTTTGGCTCTTCCTCGCCAGGGTATAACTTTGTTCTCCGGCTAGTTGCTTTGGTCCGCTCTGGTCTGGAAGGAGTAGATCCCACCGCTTGCCACCAATGTGACGGATCGTCCTGTGCCCCAGACTGGACACATCCGCCCGTCAGCTCCTTCCCTCTCCCAGTAAGCGGACACGCTGTGGCTGTCCGAAGAAAGCAGTCACAGACCAGCACTTCCCTCAATCATGAGACAGAACTTCATGCTTTGAGGTTAAAAACAGAATTTCCTTTATTACAAACACACAGAACTTATATACAATCTCCATTCACTGTGCACCGAACCCAACCCCCAATCCTATCAGCCACATCCCATCACAAATCCCATCAGCCACATCCCCTCACAAATCCCATCAGCCACATCCCCTCACAAATCCCATCAGTATATAGGGGATGTATCAGGTGAGGGGATTAAGGGATACAATGGGTTTCTGCCACCTGTGTTATCCCCCCTGTAGTGCGGGTGCCGTCTGGGCAGACAGGGCTGTGCTGGCTGATTAAGAGCCCCAGCCATATTATAGGATCGTCTCTTTGAAGGCTGGAGCTGCAGCCACATTCAAACCGGGTACACATAAATATAATAATAATAATAACAGAGAAGATCAGACAGGGTTCTTCACAGTCCCGGCGGTGATCGTTGCTGCACCGCCGCTGTTCTGACGGTATTCGCGGCTGCACCGCCGTTGTGTCGGCGGTTAGCACGGTAGCTCCGCCGGTCGTGTTGCGGAGTTGCCAGCATGTTTGCTGGCACCTCCTATGGCCGGGGACGCCTGCCGGTCTGGAGATTCAGCGGCTAGACGCCGCTGTTGCGGCTTACTGGCTTTAGCCATTATGGCGTCCTTAGACTTCCGGTTCGGGGTTCTGCACTTCCGGTTGTGCGTTCCAAGCCTCGTTTTGGTCAAAATTCAAATTTTGGGCGCCAAACTCTCTGCTGTTGCAGATTACAGCCTAATTTCAGCTCCTTTTCACTATATATATAGAAGGTAAGTGATTTGGATGCTATGTGTGTTCCAGCTGTTTTCTTTTGGTCAGGTGCTGTTGCATCTTTCATTATGTCGGCCCCTGATAATTCTGAGCCGCCCTCTGTTGAGGACAAGCCTAAGAAAGCTGCTATGAAGTCTAAACATGCCCAATGCTCCGGGTGTCACAAGGCTTTGCAGAATTCAAGAAAGAAACTCTGCTCCGCTTGCCTGAGATCTGTAGCGGATTCTGAGCCGTCTGGGGGAAGGGAGTTTTTGACCTGGCTTAAAGAGGAGATGCAGTCTACCTTCTCTGCTTTCCGTCAGACTGTTCCTGCCTATCATCACCTTCCAGCGGTTCAAGACCCCGCTCTCCTGGGACGTCAGCCTTTGTACTCAGACTCTGAGTTTGACTATCCTGAGGTAGAGGAAGGTTCCTCAGAGGAAGGAGAGATCCGGGAGGAAAGTTCCTTTTTGTTCCCGGTGGAAGAAATTGAGACTTTAATTTCTGCTGTGCGGTCAGCTATGCATTTGGAGGAGGGACTTAAACACAGGACCCTCACTCACGAGTTTCTCCAATAAGTAGGTTTGTGGGAACTCCTTAAGTCCAGACGGTTCTTACGATGTTGTTCCGATCAGAGTATATCATGGAGTTCTGCTTTGAGGTCGCTGCATTGTCCCTAAATCAGACTTTTGCAAGCAAACGCCCCTCTGACCACATGACTGATTATATGACACCATCCCCAAGAATCGGGTCCCATCTTTGATGTGCCAATAAGTTATGGTGGGGTAAAGGTGATGGAAACCCCCCCACTTAAGATAGGAATTCCTATAACTAAGGATCCTTATCAGTTAGGCCATGAATCACCACAGGGGTCCTTTGGGAAGATGACACCTCTAGCCAGAACAGATACAGAGGGCATTCACAAAGAAACACATTAAATCAACCTCAGATTAACTCATTGAGTGCTGAAACAAAGAAACTAACCACCTCTGCTGGGTTACCCTTCCATGCATCCACTACATTATATGAGTTAATCATGACACCTCCCCCTTTAAGATGGTGGACAGAGGAGGTCAGCACACGCTGATCTACTATGTCTGCCTAAATTCTAGTCTCCCCCTGACAAGACAAACAGTCAGCGTTCCCATAGAAGCTGACTTGTCACACCAGCCAGTAGAACAATACTGCTGTAGCACCGGACTCCATCTGAGCAACTTGCTAAGCTTCCCATCTACTCTATCCGCCTGAAGAGAAGGGTTGTGATAGATTATAACAGTGAAGTCACAACCATACAAGCATGGCTGTAACTCCTGCAAAGCACACACCATAGCTAAGCACTCTCTGCCAACCCTTGAGTAAGCCTCTTTCTTTGGCGATAAGTTACTCCGATGTTTCAAGGCCTCATCCAGTTGTTTCTCTGCCCTGCAGATTGCTAAACGCTGCCCATTCCCAAGCAAGACAGCAAATGGGTGTCCATTGTCCTGGGCTTCCTGTGTGGATCCCAGGCTCTTGGCTTCACCTACACCCACAGGGCTAAAGGTTTCTCGCTGACTGGTCAATGTAGCTGTCATTTCGTCAACCCATTCTATATTATCCTCTGTAGCTGTTGCCCCAGCATCTTGCTGGTATGCCACTACAGCTACAGGGGAAATATTCTGCCCCTCACACTGCCCACTCAGTGAACACACAAAAGGGATATCAAGGTGTGAATCTTCCTCCCCCTCCTCCTTATCTCCAGACTTTACAGCTTTAGGGGTCTTCTTAACATCCAGCACTTTAACAGTTAAAGAAAGCCTTTCCTCTGGAGCATTAAAGCTGAGTTTTGGCTGTTGACACACAGAAACATCACATTCCATATATCCCTTGATTTCCCTTTGAGCAAATTCAGTAACAGGAATATGCACAGACACCCCTACATCATGAATACTCTTTCCTGCACCGAGATCTAAGTACTCAGGTGCTGTAGACACGGTTGGGCACACATCCCCAGTTCCCTTTAGTTTTCCAGGGCTTATACCTTCAGGGCATACAACTTCTGGAGGCTCTTTGACATAAGTATCCCCAGTATTCCTGAATTCCTTGGCTACCTGATCACCCATAGTCACACTATGCTTTTCAGTATCAGGGGGCATTGAACCAGAAGAGCCACTACATACTCCCTGTTCCTGAAACTCTGCCCCTCCAAAGGTCAAACCATACTTTTCCCCTAGAGCTTGCTCGCTAGGTCTGGTCCCTTGAGGCACATCCCCCTCCATCTCTTCAGGAGACAGGATCCTGGGTGCTGGTTCAGACAGGCATACCTCTACCTTCTGGGCTCCCTCCCAGCTACCCACTACTCCCGAAGTTTCAGACAGTACCTTAGGTTGGACAGGGCTCTCTACCAGCCCTTCAGGTTTGCAGGTTTCCTCAACTGGTGCATACTGGCAAACAAGTCGACCCAGATCCTTGCCCAGCAAAACATTAACAGGAATATCCTCTGATATACCCACCTCCCGCAAACCCTTGCCCACACCCCAATCAAGGTACACACGTGCCACTGGCACTGCAGGGCGCACCCCGCCAATTCCATGGATGGACATGGTCTTCCCAGGAATAAGATCCTCAAATTTTACCATCTCGGGCCGCACCAGAGTACAGGCAGCCCCCGTATCCCTGAGTCCCATAGTCACACAGTCACCTACAGTCACTCTTTGTAGGTTCTCATCTCCATTCCCCTGAACCTTGGGAACAAACAAGACAGCTGGGTGTTCCCCAACTGCTACACACTGCAAATTGTCTCCTTGTGCCTCCTTTGTTCTAGCCACAAATAAAACAGGTGCAGCTCCCCCAGCTGTACCTCCATTTCCATTTGTCTGTGGAGATGGTCTCTTAGAAGGGCAGGTGGCACTCAAGTGCCCAATCTGGTTACACCGATAACACCGGCGGGTATCCCCCTGGCCCGATGTGGCCCCTGCTCTGTTGGCTAGGAAAGGTGTTGGTGATAATCTCCCGGTTGGCTTAGGAGTTGGTGCCTGGTAGGCTGCTCCTTTCCAGGTAGATGGTCCTTGCGATGCTTGTACCCGCTTTGTTGTTGGAGTACGGTTGTTGGCATAATCGTTAGCCAGATCTGCCGCCTCTGCCGTGGTCTTAGGTTTTCTGTCCAGAATCCACTCTCGGGCCTCCGGACTTCGTGTGCTCAGGAACTGCTCCAAAATCATCAGATCCTCCAGGGCCTCATATGTAGTAACTTGTAGGCCTCCAGCCCATTGCCGGAAAACAGTCCGAAGTTGCCCCGCATATTCGGTACAACTGTCCGATGTAGCTTGCTGCATCTCTCGAAACTTTTTCCTGTAGAATTCAGGGGTGAGGTTAAAACTTTTTAACAAGGCAGATTTTATGGCCTCATAGTCCTGATCCACTTCCATTGGTAAGGAAGCAAACACATCCAGGGCTTTCCCCTTCAGACGTGGGGTTAAATACTTTCCCCACTCTTCCTTGGGCAGCTGGTACTGCCGGCACACTTTCTCAAATCCTCTCAAAAACACATCCAGGTCAGTGCCCTTTTCCAGCATTGGAAAGTGTTCCAGGCGAGGTCGGTTAGCATATCCATCCCCGTTAACAATGCTTTGGGGAGACGGACTATATTGCTTTAACCGTAGAAGTTCCAGCTGATACCTCCGCTCAGCTTCTCGTTCAGCCCGCTCCGCAGCTCTCTCAGCAGCCTCCCTCTCTCTCTCTCTTTCCGCAGCCTCCCTCTCTCTCTCCTTGTACTGCAGAATCAGGTTGAACTTTAGCTGAGGATCCACGCTCCCCAGATCTTTTAGTGCCATTTGTAACTCAGAGTCCATTACACTCAAGGCGTTAACTTTATCAGGAAAACATCCCTGATCCACAGGCTCTTCCAAAATCACATCTGCTCCAATGGCCTGCTCTGTACAGAGTTTATCATGTTCCAGGAGATCCAAAATCAGCTGCTCTTTGCTTTTGCCAAAAATTTGTATATTCCTTTCTTGACAAACCAGCTCCAGAGATTCTTTTGGCTGTCGTCGATATGCCTCCATAATGCAGTATGGTAGAGAAAAATAAAAAGGAGAGGAACGAACTGTTTTGCACTGTATGTCTGTAATTAGGCACTGAGTAATGTCTTTGGGAAATTACACAAAACCCATGTAATTTCTTCTAGTGCTAAAATCACCAAACCAGGCAATACAAATAGCACTAAAAAACTCTAGATATCCCACCGCTGCCACCAAGTTTGTCACGGTCAGGACTACTTGCCAAGCCGTGACTGTGTGGAGGGCGTGGGCATGAAGGGGTTAATAGCACCAGGCCTCTGGATTTACTAACTAGACCCCTTAACAAGGCATCAGTTATACCAAATTAACCCCCAAATCCTGCCTGTATCCCCCCAGGTAGTCTGCCACCACTCACGATTTTGATACCGGATTCGTGAGAAATCCGAATTAGAACCTTTATCTCTATATATATATCAACCCACCCCGGGCAAACAACATATATATATCCTGTAGAACTTAATAACAATATGGTAACGTGTTATCCTCTCTTGGGGTTTGTGGATATCGATACTAGAGCCCAAAGACAGACTTGGATTATGAATATTGTAATAACAAAAAGACAAAGATTACACAGTGCCAGAATTACAAAAACAAGACATACAAAATAAAAGTAAAACAGCAAACAGTTCTTAAAAACAAAAGGGACTTAAACACAGGACCCTCACTCACGAGTTTCTCCAATAAGTAGGCCTGTGGGAACTCCTTAAGTCCAGACGGTTCTTACGATGTTGTTCCGATCAGAGTATATCATGGAGTTCTGCTTTGAGGTCGCTGCATTGTCCCTAAATCAGACTTTTGCAAGCAAACGCCCCTCTGACCACATGACTGATTATATGACACCATCCCCAAGAATCGGGTCCCATCTTTGATGTGCCAATAAGTTATGGTGGGGTAAAGGTGATGGAAACCCCCCCACTTAAGATAGGAATGGAATTCCTATAACTAAGGATCCTTATCAGTTAGGCCATGAATCACCACAGGGGTCCTTTGGGAAGATGACACCTCTAGCCAGAACAGATACAGAGGGCATTCACAAAGAAACACATTAAATCAACCTCAGATTAACTCATTGAGTGCTGAAACAAAGAAACTAACCACCTCTGCTGGGTTACCCTTCCATGCATCCACTACATTATATGAGTTAATCATGACAGTCCCCACCCAAAAAGATGACGCTTTCTTTGGTGCCAGCTTCTCCAAACAGTCTGCCTCGTTTCCTGTTCATCCTGCGCTTTCTGACATTATCAAGCAGGAATGGAACCACCCGGAAAGGAGGGTTAACCTGTCCAGACGGGTTAAACGCTTGTTTCCCTTTGATGAGAACTTTGCTGAGTTTTGTGCTACCCCGCTGGTGGATACTGCTGTTATGAAGGTCTCCAGGAAGACTACTCTGCCGCTGGAGGATGGCTCTCATTTTTCTGACCAGATGGAAAAGAAAGCCGAAGCTGCAGTTAAGAAATCCTTCGAGGCCTCAGCTGCTGTCTTTAAGCCGGGAATTGCTTCTGCCTCAGTTTCCAGAGCTGTCAAGATTTGGCTCTCCCAGATCGAAGAGGATATTGCTGCCAAAACCTCCAGGGAGACTATCCTCAAAAACGTTGCTGCCGTGAAATTGGCCGTGGATTTTCTCTGTGATGCCTCCATTGAAAACATCAGAATGACGGCCAGGGCTTCAGCGCTTTCGGTTGCGGCTAGAAGAGCCTTGTGGCTCAAGGCCTGGGCGGCGGATAATGCCTCTAAAAACAGGCTTCTTAATATCCCTTTTAAGGGTAAGACTTTATTTGGGGAAGAGCTGGAGTCCCTTTTGGAGAGAACCACAGGGGACAAGCATTGGATGCCTCAACGTAAGCCTCCATCGAAAAGACGGCAGTCCTTTCAGCCTTTCTTCCCGGGACATTCTAGAGGCCAGAGTTCTAGATTCAACCCCTCGTCCAGAGAACAGAACTTCCGAGGCAGATTCTTTCGTGGAAGGGGGAGATTTGACAGGATTGCCTTCCCCAAAGCGTTTCAAGACCCCAAGAACGCTGCATGACGCCTCCTCTATTCCGGTGGGAGGAAGGCTCCGTTTTTTCACCGACAGTTGGTTCTCACTCACCCGAGACCCTTGGGTGAGAGCCATTGTATCGCACGGTTATCAACTTCAATTCCGGACCAGACCTTCAGACCGTTTTTTGATCTCCCACCTTCCAGACCAGGCAAGGCGGTCGGTCCTGTTATCCACCATCCAACAGTTGTCAGACCGCAGAGTCCTGGTTCCTGTCCCCTGGCCAGAACATGGCCAAGGGGTTTATTCTCCGGTTTTTCTGGTCCCCAAGAGACCGGATGGTCTTCGCCTAATCATAGACTTGCGTTTTTTGAACAGCCACCTCCAGTTCATCAGGTTCAAGATGGAAACCGTAAGATCCACCCTCGACACCTTATGCCTCAACGACTTCATGGCTTCATTAGACCTAAAAGATGCATATTTCCACGTTCCCATCCATCTCATCAACGTTTCCTGAGAGTGGCGATTCCTTGGGGTTCAACTATCCAGCATTTTCAGTTTCAAGCCCTTCCTTTCGGATTGTCAGCAGCACCAAGAGTCTTCACAAAACTTTTGGCAGTCGTGGCGGCCCATCTCCGTGTCCAGGGAATCTCAGTCATTCCTTATCTGGACGATTGGCTAATCCATGCCCGGTCGGCACAGATTCTTCGGGTTCATCTTTCCACGGTGGTCAACACATTACAAGATCTCGGCTGGATTCTGAACTGGGACAAATCCTGCACCGTTCCCTCTCAACATCTAGTGTTCCTGGGACTTCATCTGGATTCCTGCTCCGGGAAAGCTTTCCTTCCGACTGCCAGAATAGAGGGGATTCGATTCCTAGTACGCAGGATTCGCTCTGTGCACCGCAGCTCCTTACCGTTATGTATGTCCCTGCTGGGCAAGATGGTCTCCGCAAAGTATGCAGTACCCTGGGCCCTGGCCCACATGAGAATACTTCAGGGATTTGTCCTCAACCATCTAGAAGACAACCCATTGGCTCTGGACAGGCGTCTGTCTTCCTCCGCAGGTCAGAGCTTCCCTCTCCTGGTGGCTCCATCAGAACGTCCTTGCCGCAGGGAGAAGATGGTCTCTTGTCTCCAAGGTACTTCTCACTACCGACGCCAGCATCAAGGGATGGGGAGCTACGTATCAAGACCTGTTTGTGCAGGGTCTCTGGTCTCCAGCGGCAAAACTTCTTCCCTCGAACTGTCTGGAGTTACTTGCAGTAGAAAAAGCTTTGCATCACTGGGGGCATCTGCTCGCCGGCAAGGTCGTTCCAACAATCAGACAGTGGTAGCCTATATCAACAGACAAGGGGGCACAAGAAGTCCTCGGCTTCTCCGTATATCGCTCAGGATTTCTTTTTGGGCATCACATGACTCTGTCCGCCGTTCACCTCAGAGGAACTTTGAATTCTCAAGCAGATTTCCTGAGCAGAACTCCTGTGCTGAGCGGCGAGTGGGCTCTGCATCCGATGGCCTTCAATCTAATTGTCCAGCGGTGGGGCTTGCCCAAGATCGACCTGATGGCATCCAGAGACAATGCTCAGATTCCCGTCTTCTTTTCCCTCAGGCCTCGGGATCGTCCATTGGCAATAGATGCCTTCTCACAGGAATGGAATTTCTGTCTCGCATACGTTTTCCCTCCGTTTGCCCTAATCTCCAGGGTCCTACAAAAGATCAAGAAGGACCACGCCTCCGTGATCCTGATAGCACTGGACTGGCCGAAGCGAGTCTGGTATTCCGACTTGATCGCTCTAGGTCTCTCTCCCCCTCTGAAGCTCCCAGCTTGGAAAGACCTTCTACATCAAGGTCCGTTCCTACACCCAAACCCTGCAGTGTTCTACCTGACGGCCTGGAGATTGAACGCGGACTGTTGAGAGCGCAAGGTTTTTCCTGTCATGTGGCTGAGACTCTTCTGCAGAGTAGAAAGAAGGTTACCTCTCTGCGATATATTAAGATCTGGAAGAGATTTCACAGTTGGTGTTGTTCCAAGGGGATTTTGCCAACTTCCTGTTCCTCTGCCTCTATTCTGGACTTCCTCCAGGAAGGTTTCGACTATGGACTGCAGCCTTCTACGATCCGGGTGCAGATTTCTGCCATCAGTGCTCTCCTCGGGTTCGAGCTTATATCTCTGCCTGTGATCAGACCTTTTGCCAAGGCCATCGTCCGGATACGTCCTCGTTCGGTCACCAGGATGGTTCCGTGGGACCTGAATCTCGTCCTTCAAAGACTCACATTACCTCCTTTTGAGCCTCTTCAGTCGGTTTCTCTGTATCTATTATCGCTGAAGACGGCCTTCTTAGTAGCCATTACTTCCGCTCGTCGGATTTGTGAACTCCAGGCTTTGTCTATGAAGGAACCGTTTCTCCGTTTTTTCCTGGATAAGGTGGTTCTCTCTCTGCCGCCAGAGTTCGCACCCAAGGTTCAGTCGGCTTTCCACAAAAGCCAGGAGATCGTGTTGCCTACCTTTTTTCCTGCTCCTGGCTCGGCTGAAGAGGAAGTTCTTCACACTTTGGATTTGAAGAGATGCCTCACCATCTATTTGGAACGGACTCTACCCTTGCGTAAGTCCTCTCGTTTGTTCGTGGCCTCGTCAGGGCCCAACAGGGGCATCAGCATCTCCAAGTCTTCCATCGCGAAGTGGATTGTTGCAACCATCAACTTGGCGTATTCTGCAGCCGGCCAACCTGCTCCTGTGGGGATCCGTGCCCACTCTACTAGGGCAGTCTCCACTTCCTGGGCCGAAAGATGTTGTCTTTCGCCCGACCTGATCTGCAAGGCGGCTACTTGGCGGACTCTCCACGCTTTTGTGCGGCATTACCGTCTCGACCAGATGACTCAGGAGGACTCTCTTTTCGGTCGGAAGGTCCTTGAGGCTGTTTTGTCTCCTTAGTTTCCCACCCTTCTTCTTTGGTAAATCTATCCTTAGTGTCACCTGGGATGGCAGGGAAACAGGAAGTTCTACTTACCGAGAGCTTCTTTTCCCTGTCAATCCCTGGTGACACGTTTTGTTCCCTCCCTTCTTTTCAATAAATTTTGTTGCATCAGATTGCTTTGCCTGTGTGGTCTTTGGTATTTACTGGTGTTAGTAGGAGGGAGGGCCCTTTTAAAGTTTTTGAGTCCTGCCCTATCAGGTACGGAGGAGGAGTCTATCCTTAGTGTCACCAGGGATTGACAGGGAAAAGAAGCTCTCGGTAAGTAGAACTTCCTGTTTTTTGTCCTCCTTTTTAGTCATTCTATGCCTATGCCCTATCTTTGAACCCAGCCACTCCAGTTTACCCCATCAAACCATCCATTTTTTTTCAAGTAGACACCCCTTGGGTATTTGAAATGCTTTTATTTTAACTCTTTTTTTAATTTATTTTTTTTGTTAAACCAAATTCTGACAAATTTAATATACAATTTCTTGTTGTCTATTAGTTATATTTCAGCATGCTTTTGTCACTGTAATCAATTAGCATTACATAAATATATAATAAATGAATCATGACGTCCTGCAATTTATAAAGTGCTATATATTTAATAAAAGATTCAAAACAGTAACTAATCTTTAACCATTTAGTTGGTACTTAGAAAGAGGTAGAAACTTTGTAAAAAAAAATATCAAACTTTCACTTAGACACTAAGCCTCGTTTACTTAAAAGGGTACTCTAAGCACCAAAACAACTTTAAGTTAATGAGGCCGTTTTGGTGTATAGATCACGTCCCGGCAGTCTCACTGCTCAATTCTCTGCCATTTCGGAGATAAATCACTTTTGTTTGTTTATGCAGACCAAGTCTACAGTTTGGCTGGCCCAACTGAGTGCCGCAATCGTGGATGTGATCGCAGCGCGATCGCATATGTGGCAGGCTCAGTTGGCCTGATCTGAAGTTTCCTCCCTACAGTGCTGTGAGTTACAGCATAGCAGGGAGAAACCTCAGACCAGCCCAACTGAGCCTGCCACATCGCGCTCAGCCAATCCTCTAGGCCGAGCAATATAATGTCAGGTAAGTATGCAGCACCATGACCAGCCTCCCAGGACTGCAATATGCGCAGTAGTGACTCTAGAAACAATATATTGGGTGGGCACATAAAATACCACAATCAAAACTGGGGGGGGGCATTAATAATTTCCACCATTAAATCATATTACTGAAAAAACACATTATATATATATACATACATAATACTTGGTCATTCAACATGGGAAGCCTGAAGCCACAATTTAGTGTGACTAATCCTTGAAATAAATATTATAAGTAAATACTTATACCTTATCTTTTCCACTAAATGATTTCAGGGCCTTGAATGTTTTGTCCCCTGAAGTCACTACAAATTCAGGAGGGCATTTTATCTCTGGATAAGTAAAAATGAAATAGTTCCTACTGTAAATTAAGTGCCAAGAAACAGATAACCAGACACACACACCAACACAGGCTCTGCCACACCGACTCCCAAACACACACACCAGGACAGGCTCTGTCACACCAACACCCAGACACACACACACCAGGACAGGCTCTGCTACACTGACACCCGAACACACACACACTAGGACAGGCTCTACCACACTGACACCCGCATCCGGAGCGTTTCCACAGAAGGTTTCACTTTGGTATTGATTTACCAGGCTCTGTCACACCAACACCCAGACACACACACTCACAGGCTCTGCTACACTGACAACCCACACACACACCAGGACAGGCTCTGCCACACCGACACCCAAACACACACAGGACAGGCTCTGCCACACTGACACCCGCATCCGGAGCGTTTCCACAGAAGGTTTCACTTTGGTATTGATTTATGTGATGGTTGATGCCCCCAAAACAGCTTGCCTGTGGCATCTTTGTACCCAAAACAGCTTGCCTGTGGCATCTTTGCCACCAAAACAGCCTGCCTGTGGCATCTTTGCCCCCCCTCCCTTACACATCCATGCAATCACACACACACATTCATTCACACGTTCACAAATATTTATTTACCAATTCACAGATAATCATTCACTCATTCAGATATTCATTCATAAATTGATACCCATTATTTCCCTCATTCAGATTAAAACCCTAAATGATTTAGCCGCCTGTGTTGATTTAAAGTTCTTACTACCTGTTTGAGCTTTTAATGGACTGTAAGTTATTTTTTCTCTACACTATAGTCCTTGTTCCACATTTTTTTTTAACAATATTAAAATTCAGTAAATTCATAAGATGCTTTTTTGGCTCATAATTTATTTTTGGAACACTAGATCATTCCATCATGTTATGTTCAGCATTTTGTTAAAAGGAGATAATTTTTGAGCTTTTAGAAACATCACCAAGTTCATAAACAATGACTTCCACATCTCGTGACAACTTGATGTGGTGCAAATTGGTCTTACTACAAAATTCAAATGTTTAGGTTTGCAGAACCGTTGCAAATATTTTGTTGCTTTCACCATCAGACCATGTATTTTAAAGCACCTTTCATTCTTAAGGACAAATATTAGTGCTTGCATGATGCAGTATTTTTAAACATGGTTGAAGCAATTTCCATTTTGTTACAAATAAAAATGAATGTGAGTAAACATCTCTTTATGTCAGCTCACAAACAATCATTCACTCACTCCTTCACAGATACTCATTAATTCACTCACTTACTCACTCGCTCTCACATACTCCTTCATACAGCCTCCCTTACCTGAACTGAAGATGTACGCGCCACTCGCAGACTTCGACCGCACAGGGGATGCAGACGCGCAGCAGGGTCATGTGACGTACGTAACGTGACTCCGTTGGATTCCTGTGTCCCCCTGGCGGTAGAAGAGACGCTGCTCGCGCACGTCTCCCAGGTAAGTAGCGGGCCCGGTCGCAGATGCTGCAGGCTTAAGGGGCAGGTGCCCCTTTTGCCCTGGATTAAGGACAGCCGTAGAGGCCGCATAGGTCCAGTCAGTCCGGTCCTGACTTGGCCTATTTTAAGGTAGGGGCCTGGAGCTGCAGCTCCATCAGCCCCTACATCGATGTGACCCTGGGCCGTCCGGCCCACCGGGCAAATGCCCGGTGTGCCCGATGGCCAGTCCGGGCCTGGTTGTGACCACTCTCCGGAGTGGTCTCAGCACGTCCTGGGGCGGGTGTTTGGTGTTGCTGAATGCCTCGTTATCAAGGCATTTCAGCTACACCATTGAAGTTGGTGTACTTTTAAAACGGGCGTCCGCTGCCATACAGTGTATGGTGGACGTTGACAGCCCCTGTTGCTGACCCCTTAATGACAATACTGGTTCTTTTCGTTGTACACTTTGGGACAAAGGCTCAGACATTTTTCAGTGTTGCTGTTTAGCATATACATATATATATATACGTAGTTTAGTATACTAAGAGCACAGTATACCTGAGAAATGTGGGTAGGGAGGGACTCAGTTTTATAGGCAGGAGAGAGGTGCACACCCTTCTGATGTCATAATTGGTCCTAATGAACCCATCTGTAATATCCCACCTACTGTCCCTTTAAGAGGCCGTTACGCGCACACCTAAGGGGCCAGTGACAGACGGAGGGCATTCCTCCCTCTCTGTCTGGGTGGCCCCCCTTGTGTTCCATGTGACCCGTGGACCAAGGCGGGGATAGAAGGCTGCGGCACCGCCTTTGCCTGGAGGAACAATGTGTGTCAGCTTGCTAGCAAGCTGACCACGCCGGACCCCTTTCGGTGCACCGTCGTGTCGGCAGTGCGGACAGAGAGGCGGATGCGGTGCGGGAAGGAGGTGAGTGCGGTGCGGGGAATGTGACAGTACCCCCTGACTAAGATGGCGCCACTGGAGGCACTTGGGGTTAGGCCGGTCCGGGTGCCTGAGATGGAAACATCCAATCAGGCGGGATGCATGGATATTACTGGCCGGTTCCCAAGATCTTTCTTCTGGACCATATCCTTTCCAGTGTATAAAGTATTCAAGAGTTCTTTGTCTTATATGTGAGTCCAGGATATCCTGTATTTCATAATCAGGTTCCCCCACTATGCTGACCGGATCAGGAGGTGGAGAGCTGCTAGTGGAGTATGGATTGGAAATGGCTGGTTTCAACAGCGACACGTGAAAGGAGGGATGTATCTTGTATTGACTTGGCAGATCAAGTTGTGCCACCACAGGAGAGACAAGCTTCTTGATTTGGAACGGGCCAATATACTTGGGACCCAGTTTTTTGGACAGACAGTATAATTTCAGATGTCTTGTGGACAACCATACCAGTTGGTCTATTTTGTATTCAAGTGGTGTTCTTCTTTTGCGATTGGCATATCGTTTAAGTGATACTTGACTTTCTTGTAATGTTTTCTGTGCTCGTTGTAGGTTGTGGGATAGTTGTCTTAGTCGTTTGGTTACATCAGGAACCAAGGTGAGTGATGGTAGACCAGGGAGACTATTGGGTTGGTACCCATATTTAAGCAGAAAGGGAGAAACATGCGTAGAGTCTTGTTGTCTGGCATTATAAGCGAATTCCGCAGTCAGATTGAAGGTGTGTGAGGTAGCGATGAAGATAGGTTTCCAGGGTCTGCTATGTTCGTTCTGTTTGCCCATTTGACTGGGGATGGAAGGCTGTGGGGAGATCTACGGAGATGTTTAATGAGTGGCAAAATGCTTTCCAGAAATGTGAGGTGAATTGTGTGCCTCGATTGGAGAGTATGGAATCAGGAATGCCATGGAGCCGGAATATTGAATGAAGGAACAGTGTAGCAGTTATTTTGGCAGTAGGGAGTCCCTTTGTTGGTATGGAATGGGCCATTTTCATCAACCTATCTACCATGACCATAATAGCATTATACCCCTGTGATTCAAGGAGGTCTACGATGAAATCCACTGTGAGGTGACTCCAAGGTTGGGATGGTATGGGTAAGGTTTGCAACAATCCAGCTGATTTGGAGGTGGCAGCTTTAGCACGGGCACAAGTGGTACAGGAAGTGACATATGCTTTGATGTCTTTTGTAAGAGACGGCCACTAGAAACTTCATTGCACGTTTTGGAGGGTTTTTCTGTGCCCGGCTGTGAGGGGATCATGACAATGTTGAAGCACTTGGGGTCGTGTGGTTTCGGGAACATAGATCTTTCCATGGAACAGGGGATACCCTTCAGGTGTGATTGGTAGGTTGAGGGAAGCTGCGGCTCTCTGGATGTCTTTGGGAAAATGGGTGGTGATACCTACAAAGTGATGGGTTGGAAGTATCGTCTCTTCTTGTTTGGGTTTAGTTTCTTTAGGGATGTATCTTCAGGGAGGGCATCTGCTTTTTGATTCTTTGAACACGGGCAGTAGGTTAAGTGAAACGTAAGAAGAATAGAGCCCATCATGCTTGATGGGGATTGAGACGTCTGACGGTTCGAAGGTATTCCAGATTTTTATGGTGTGTGAACACAGTGATGGGGTGATTAGCTCCCTCAAGGAGATGTCTCCATTCCTCGAAGGCCTTTTTGATGGCTAGCAATTCCTTATCCCCTACATCATAATTGGACTCTGCGTCAGTTAATCTATGTGAGTAGAAAGCCACGGGGTGTACTAGACCTGTGGTGATGTCTCTTTGTGATAGGACAGCTCCGGTGGCTACATTGGACGCATCGACTTCGAGGAATAAGGGTCTTTTGGGATCTGGTAGATGGAGGATGGGAGCCGACGTGAACCGGTGCCTTTTGGGTTGTTGGTAGCCAACTCCACTTGAAGTCCACTTGGCAAACTCCACTTGGCAAACCCCACAAACCATTACACTTGTTTCTTGTTTTGTGATACCGGCCAAGAGAGGATTGCTTCAACCTTGCGAGGATCCATTTCAACTCTACCCGGTCTTATAATGAAACCCAAAAACTCCACACAGTGGGTTTCGAAGATGCAATTTTCGATCTTTGCATATAATCGGTGTTGCTGTAGCCTTTTTAGTACTTCTGTCATATGGAGTCGGTGGGAGTGTATATCAGGAGAGAAGATGAGTATGTCATCTAAGTACACCACAACGTACTGGTCAAGAAGGTCTCTGAAGATGTCATTTAGGAAATGTTGAAAGGATGCTGGGGCATTACACAGACCATAGGGCATGACCAGGTACTCATAATGTCCGTAGCGGGATCGGAAAGCAGTCTTCCACTCATCCTTTTGGCGCACTCTAAGTAGATTATAGGCTCCTCTTGCTATAGACAGTTGCTGATTGGAGGCATTCAAGGAGTTCAGGAATGAGTGGAAGAGGGTATTTATTTTTGATGGTGAAATGATTGATTCCTCTATAATCCACACAAGGTCATAAGCTACCATTGTTTTTACCTATGAAAAAGATACCAGCTACTGCTGGGGATGTGGAGGGCCTGATGAAACCTTTTTTTTATTCTCTTGGATATTATTCCTTTAGAATCCGTATTTCATTTTCTGCTAGTAGATATATTCTTCCATAGGGTATACGGACCCTGGGTAGATGGTCGATAGGGCAGTCATATGTTCTATGGGGTGGCAGGGTTTCTACCCCTTTTTTGTCCAATACAACCTTTTTCAAAATAAAACGTTAATTTGGTTTTAGTTTTATAGTATCACATTCATCAGTGCCCATTTACAGAACTCGAGAAACAGTATCAAAGGGTTGCAGCTTACAGTAACCATACATACGATGATTTGGAGAATACAGGCATATTGTAATATAGCAATGCATATAGCGGTAATCCTCAATCATAAAGAAAGGTAGGTAGAGGGTCAGGCAATCCCCAACGACCTGGGTACAGTAGGGCCAAGGCATCTATGGACTGTGTCTACCTATGAATAAGAGCCAGTAATACCAGGTGGCCGTATAAATTTTCCTGAGTTTTATCGAGGAAGCGGAGAGGTCCTCAATCATTCGGATTTCCTCTACTTTAGACATCCAGGCCTGCAATGTGGGGGGGTGAACATCCCTCCAACATAAAGGGATAAGATGTCTGGCAGCGTCAAGCAGGTGCCTAATAACAGATTTCTTATACTGTGAAGGTATGATGCAAAAGCATAGACAAAGCTTGAAAGGGTGGGGGGGGAGTCAGTGAGATCCAACAGCACATAATAGATCTCTTTCCAGAACACCTGGATCAGGGGGCAGTCCCACCAAATGTGAAGTATAGTGCCTACGTCCCCACCACATCTCCAGCAGAGGTCTGAGACGTTCAGGAACATGATATATAGTTTCTGGGGCGTACGGTACCAGAGGGATAGGATTTTGTAGTTTGTCTCTTGAGACTTAGTTGCCCTAGAACTCTGATGTGTGAGAGTGAAAATCTTAGTCCAGTCCGCGTCTGAGAGTCATGCTGCACAAGAGGATTCCTAAGTCGAACAGAAGGGGGGTCTTGTATCGGAAGATGTCATCAGTAACAGAGCGTAAAGCAAGGAGATGGCCCCCTACGGCGAGCGATCTTGAGCGCACAAGTTCTCAAAGATCGTGAGATCCCTGTATAAACAATGTTGGTTAGGGAGAGTGGTTGCATCATGGGATATCTGATGGTATGTGAAGTGGTCCCGCCAGGGGGGGACTGTTAGTATGTGAAAATACAAAAGGCAAAACACCTTCCTCCCCAAGAAGTGTGTGTGTAAGCAGAGAGGTATTGGGGCGCCCTGGAACTCCAGCCGTCCCTGGGCCCGTCCCGGTGCAAAATCCGGATTCCGCCAGAAGGATAGCATGGGGAGGCGGTGATGTGAAGAGCCAGGCCAGACGCCCTGAACACCTCCACACCTTCAGGCTCGCAGAGATTAAGGGGTGCGGCAACCAGCCCTGGGGCCTGTCCCCTAGAGTCCCCCAGCTCCAGCTCAACCCAAACTTTCGCAGGCGGGCCCGTGATATTCCATTCAATTATGCGCAACAAATGGACAGCCTGGATGTATTTCCGAAAGTCGAGGAGAGCCAATCTACCCCGGCATTTAGGTCGAGTGAGCTGCGTGAATTTCTGTCGCGGGCTCTTATTGCCCCAGATAAACTTAATGACGATCAAGCAAGGAGTAGCAAAGAAATCTCCCGGGACGACACTCTGTATGCGTATCTCTCCGGTAGATCACGATCGGCACTTTTTATTGCCGCTTCACTTTAAATTTAAACATACTTGGTGATCATTTTAATGATCCCGTCCATCGGATATCTCATTTGTTTATTTATAATACGTGTTCCTTTACTTACCTCGGAGCCTTGCTGTGCGATTGACAGTCCAGTAACAGACGGGATGATGACAACCGAACGTATTGACGTCAGACGTCGGCAAAAAAAGATGGCGCCCCGCATCATTTAAAAGAAACGCGTACCGGCATTAAAGACACTCCTGATGAAGCCACAAACCTGGTGAAACGCGTTGAGGACTATTCAAAGAGCTCTTTTCACTACTTTTTATCAAACTTTTTATTCTTTTATATATCCCTTGGTGGATTTATGTTACTAGCTTTTTACTTTGGCATACAGCCTTAAATAAATAGTATTTATTTTACCCCACTACATTTTGGATTCAATTCAATTCACCCACTGGGTGTATCTCTACACCAGTGGAAAACTGGGAAGGATCCTGTGATTTTGGAGGAAAGCAGAAAAGAAGCACCTGGGACATATGGGCATTATACCCCTACACGAAGTGTAGGTGTACATCCACGTTTGCGTGCTTCAGCAATTGTTTTGATACTGCACCATTGTGGGTTCCATCTGTCTTCTGCTTCCTTTCATATACTTGTCACATATCCATCTGGAGGATTTGATGCACATGAGGTCTGAGTATACGCATACACATTGTGAGTGCATACAATAGGTATACAGCGTGATTGTCTGTACATACTACTACACTATTAGTTTTTTTCTCTGTTTTATTTTTCCAACCGGTATACACGAGCGCCCCCTATTGGTCTCTTTTGCATATTTCAAACACCCGGAGAGTGTTTTTTACGGGCTGCAGCTGGGTATCCGGTCAGCAAAACAAAGGGAGGTATATTGCTTTCTCCTTTTCTGTATACCCTGTTCCACACTGGTCTTCATCACCTTTTTCTAGCTCCAGGGTAGCCCGCAAGAAAGTCCAGTCCACCCTGTCGAATGCTTTTTCAGCATCAGTGGAAAGGAGCATGATCCGACGTGCCTCCCTCTTTGCCCTATGTATGATGTTGAGAATTTCAACAGTATTGTCACAGGCTTCACGACGGGGGACGAATCCCGCCTGATCAGAGTGTACCAGCAGAGGCAAAAACCGACCAAGTCTGAGGGCCATCATCTTCGCAAAAAGTTTTAAATCAGCGTTAAGTAACAAAATCGGCCGGTAGATTTGGCATAGGCATGGGTCTTTGCCCTCTTTGGGGATTACCGTAATCGTTGCTTCCAGAGCCTGAGGTGGCCTCAGAGAAGGGATCCTCCAAAGAGGAAGCCTGTTCCGGGTAAGTTTGCGACAGACATGGCGGTCAAGGTATTGGCGTACCCGGTCCCGCTCGTCAGGCTGGACACCCCGGGGGTCAGTCGATCGTATGTTATAGAGTGAGGTGTAGTAGGAATGAAAGGCCTCAGTAATCTGAGTGGGGAAAGGTGAAATCTGGCCACTCGCAGTCCGAATTTTATGTATGTGTGATCGTTGGTGGAGTGGGCGTAACATCTTGGTAAGTAATTTGCCACATTTGTTGCCATGTTCGTGAAAGAAACACTGGCTATACAGAGAGCTTACCCCGTAGGGCTAATAAGTCTCGGTAAGTCTCACATGACAGAGTGTTTGTGGATAGTTTCAAGGTGCAGTATCTGTGTGGTGAGTTGGTCAATTTCTCGCGAATGCGCTTTTTTCCTCACTGCACCCTTTTGGATGAGAAAACCCTGTATCACACTCTTGTGAGCCTCCCACAAAACCAGGGAGGACATCTCCTGCTTGTCGTTGTCTTGAAAATAATTCCCCAATTTCGTCTCGATCTGGGCCACCAGAGTCAGTCAAGGAGTCGTTTAGTCTCCACGTCCATTCCCTTGCTTTGTACAACGGTGACGCCATGGTCATAAGTATTGGGGAATGGTCCGACCAGATCATCGGCAAAATAGTGGCGGTCTGCAGCAAGTCCAAGTGAGTGTGGGAGAGGAATAAATAGTCCAGTCTGGAGTAGCGGTTATGCGGCGATGAGAAAAACGTATAGTCACGAGTCGTTGGGTATAAGGAGCGCCAGCAGTCGATTAAAAGGAGCCTTGCCAGGGTTCCGCTAATAGAGCGCAAACGGTTGTCTGGCAAGCAACTAGTGCCGGTCGATGTGTCCGTCAATGGGTGAAGGGGGGCTTTCAGATCTCCTCCTACAACTAGAATACCCTCTTGGAAGTCAGAAAGAGAGGAAGCAATGGACTTCAGAGCAACATCTTGGCCAGTATTAGGAAGATACTGGCAAAAGTATACATGACCTCTGCAACGGAGCCCTTGACAAATGTATATCAGCCTGATTGGTCTAGTAAGATGTCTTTGACTAGGAAAGGGACTGTGCGGGCTATGAGAATAGCCTTACCCTTAGTCTTGGCTTCCGGATTATTGCTGAAGAAACCCAAAGGATAGTAAGTGTCCCTGAGGCTGAGAGCCTGCCGGCTTTAAAATGGGTCTCCTGTAACAGCACCACGGAAGCCTTGTGACGCCTAAACTCCCGGAGAGCCTTAGAGCGTTTTTCGGGCATATTAAGGCCCTTAGCATTAGCCAAGTAGAATGTGAGCGGAGTAGACTGGTAAGCTGTCATGATGAATGTGATCGGGGGGGGACTTCGAACTAGGGGGTCACAGGAGGGGTGGGAACATGAGGAAGGGGGTAGGCGGAGGGTGCGTGGGGTGGAGGGGGATGTGTGTCGATCGCCGGTGGTAGTCCCACACTCCAAATGTAGATGGGGTATGACACCAGGTCCCAGAGGGGCAATAAAACGAGCAGGCGGAGGAGAGTGCGTCAAAGACGAGCCAAACGACAGTAGTTGTCTGGAATCAATGAAATAACAACGCCCCACCACCCACTCAAGTGTAACAAGTCTAAAGGTGAACACCATGAAAAACAACTTGCAGGCAGGTATAATTAACCAACATATGGCAAATAACATCAGAGAAAGCGGTACATGACCCACAGAGGTCAACAAACTACCCCAACACAGGAGAGTGTATAATGAGTATGAGCGTGTGCAGGAAAAAAAAAAACCAAATAAAATATGTGTATACATGTATGGTGCAGTGCGATAAGCAGACCATCGTGGTCCTGGGGGACCTAGAAAACTACCAGTGCTACAGCGCTTATGCCCGTACAGAGTGGTCATGTATAGGTAAAGGGTACGGAAACCTGAGTGGCACATAGGGCGACACAGGCATCCCAGGAGGCAAATACATGGATGTAAATAATAAAGCAAAAAGTGTGAAAAGGAATAAACATAAACAGGTGTCTCACGTGAACCCCATACGCTGTTAGGTGAGGTGTGTCCAAGTCCCAACCGCAAAGTCTTGCAGAGAAACTCAAACAGGAATAAAATGAGCCAACCACGATGCAGACCAATGTAGACCTTCACCCCTCCAGGGGTTGAGCGCGGGAGCCGTCCTCTGCGGCTCTTCAGGGTGCACGGGGGCGAACACCTCCCGGTCGTGGGGGTCTGTGTCATTGCTAACGCGGTCCTGAGTTGCCGGTGTGGTCGTTGAGCCAGTCGTCAAATTCAATGGCGGGTAGGAAAGGTTCCACATCATCAGATGAGCGCACCGTGGCAGTAAAGGCGCCTCATCGTGCTATTATGGCAAAGGGGTGACCCCATCTATAGGCAATTTTGTGGTCTTTCAACGCTGTTGTAATCGGACGAAGAGCGCATCTGGCCTGTAGGGTGTAGCGGGAAAGATCCTGAAAGAGGGAGATCTGATCGCCCTCAAAGTCCCAGGATCTGTGAAAGCGTGCCTTCAGCATTATTTCCTCCTTCAACGTGAAGGATCACCTTCACCCGGATCACCCGGGCCACCGCCGTATCTCTGTGCTCTGTGTCCGCGACCAAATTTAATGGGTTTCCTACCGGGGTCCACATGTGGACTGAGAATCATCGAGAATAGTTTGTCCGGTATCCCTTTGAGGTCTTCAGGGTGTTCTCCCTCAGGTAATCCCCTCACTCAGATGTTGGATCTGTGGCCGCGATTCTCTTCTTTAGCGGATTAAGAGCGATCAAGGTGAGTGAGCCGGTTATCCACTTCCCGCGCTCTAGTTTCACTAGCCGTGAGTCTCCTGTCCAGGCGCGCCATGTTGGTGCATAAGGCCGTAACTTCCGTCCAGAACGTTTGCTTCACCTCCGATACCAGGAGGTTGAAGTCATCCTTCGTGTTAAGGGAAGAGAAGATTTGTCACCAATCTCTAGAGGTAGGTTCTGGGGAGCCGTCCAGGCACTGGTGGGGAGGATCGTCCTCCAGAGTCTGGAGGCCTGTGGGAGTCGGCACCATGTTGGGCTCTGCAGCTTGGGGCTGCAGCAGAGTTGGAGTGTGGAAGTACTCCCTCAGGGACGACGGTTGAGGTCCGGTACTGGGTCCCGGGGTTGCAGGGTCCGTTGGTACCTTCTTGGTTCTGCCCATCGCGGGTGTTTTTGCTGGCGTTTGAGAGCGGGTGGTGCGGAGCTATGGAATTATGCGGCCATCATCCTCGCCAGGCCAGCCACGCCCCCGGAATACATCTTTGTATTGTTGGTACTCTTTGGGAAGGAGGATCTCCTGTCATTTCTTCATATTCATCTCCAATATGGAGTGTCTATTCAAAGTGTCTATTCAAAGTGATGAGAACACATGAGTGAGGAGAATGCCAGTGAACCTGTTGACCACGTGATCGAGGGATCATGAAGGCATAACCAGGGTATTCCAAGAATAACAGGGAATAGGGGTGAGGGAACAAGGTCAAATGTAAGCAGTTCTGTATGCCTCCCTATGGATAACTGTATGGGTGCGGTCTGTTTGGTGAGTGGACCTGATTTCAAGAACCTGTATTTGTAATGGGTTTATTTTATCAAGCACAGGGATGGATAAAGCATGGATAACACTGACATTGAGGCATTCATAGGTGGTCTTATTCCACTGCAAGGAAAGAGAAACAGATAAGGGAGGAGATATGGTGGTCAACGGGTTTACCCCTGGTGTTAGGGCAGGTTTCTGCTGTATGCTGTGAGCGACCGCAAGAGCGACATAGATTTAATGTAGTGGATGCATGGAAGGGTAATCCAGCAGAAGTGGTTAATTCCTTTGTGTTAGCATTCAATGGGTTAATATGATGATTTAAATGTGTTTCTTTGTGCATGCCCTCTGTATCTGTTCTGGCTAGAGGTGTCATCTTCCCAGGACCCCTGTGGTGATTCATGGTCCAACCGATAAGAACCCTGAGTTATAAGAATTCCATTCCTATCTCAAGTGGTGGGGTTTTACATCATCTTTACCCCACCATAACTTATTGGCAGATCAAAGAAGGGAACCAATTCTTGGAAAAGGTGGCATATAAATGGTCATGTGATCAGATGGGTGTTTTCTTGCAAAAGACCCCGATTTAGGGACAATGCAGGCAAAAGAAGAACGCCACGATTTACTCTGGAACAACATCATAAGAAACCATCTATACATAACGAGTTCCCACAGGCTGGCTTATTGAAGAAACTCGTGAGTGAAGGTCCTGTGTTTAAGTCCCATTGTTTTTAAGACCTGTTTTATTTTGTAATTGTGGCACTGTGTAATCTTTGTCTTTTGTTATTAAAATATTCATAATCCAGGTCTGTGTTTGGGCTCTAGTATTAATATCCACAAACCCTAAGAGAGGATAACACGTTACCATATAAGTTCTACAGGACATATATATATATATATATATATATATATATATATATATATTTATATATATATTTAGAGATAACTGTTCAAATTTGGATTTCTCACGAATCCAGTATCAAAATCGTGAGTGGTGGCAGACTACCTGGGGGGATACAGGCAGGGTTAATTTGGTCTAATTTATGCCTTGTTAAGGGGTGACGTTAGTAAATCCAGAGGCCTGGTGCTTGAAAGAATTGTTTATATCCAATTAACTACGTTTCTAGATTCCAACTTCCTGCTTCAATCTGGTTTTTGCCCTTGACACTCTGAGACCGCCCTTACTAAAGTTACTAATTACTTACTCACTGCTAAATCCAAGGGCCACTACTCCATGCTAATCCTACTGGACCTTTCTGCTGCTTTTGACACTGTGGATCACCCTCGTCTCCTTCAAATGCTTCATGATCTTGGCCTCCGTGACACTTCTCTCTCCTGGCTCTCTTCCTATCTCTCTGATTGTACCTTCAGCATCTCTGTCTCCAGTAACACTTCCCCTCCCCTCTCTCTCTCAGTTGGGGTACCCCAAGACTCAGTTTTAGGACCCCTTCTGTTCTTTCTTTACACTTCCTCCCTTGGCAAACTGATCTCATCCTTTAGCTTTCAGTACCACCTATACGCCGATAACACCCAGATCTATATACCCTCCCCTGATCTCTCTCCCTCTGTCTTAGATCAAGTAACTAACTGCCTTGCATCTGTCTCTACCTGGATGTCTGCACGTTTCTTGAAACGTAACCTCTCCAAAACTGAACTCCTCATCTTCCCTCCCTCCAATGCGAAGATTCCCCCTCATGCACGCTGTCTTGGTGTCACCCTTGACTCACCTCCCATATTCAGTCTGTCTCTAAAAACTGTTGTCTCTATGTTAAAAACATTGCCCGCATCCATCCCTTCCTAATACAGCATGCCACTAAGGCTCTTGTCCATGCCCTGATGACTACTGTAACTGTCTTAGCCGGTCTCCCTCTTAACCGTCTCACCCCTCTACAATCCACCATGAATGCTGCTGCCAGACTTATCTTCATCTCACATCACTTTACTAACATCTCTCCCCTCTGTCAGTATCTTCACTGGCTGCCTGTGTGCTTCAGGATTCATTTCAAAATCCTCACTCTTACTTTCAAAGCCCTTCACAGCGGTTCCCCTCCCTACATCACCTCACTCATCTCTAAATACACTCCTAATAGGTCTCTCCGCTCATCCAATGATCTCCTTCTATCCTCTACTCTGATTTCTAGCTCTCATGCACACTTACAAGATTTCTCAAGGGCTGCCCCTATCCTCTGGAATGCTCTCCCCCAGCCTATCCATCTTTCTTCGTGCCTTTATTCCTTCAAAAGATCCCTCAAGACCGACTTATTTAAGGACGCTTACAACATAGCACATTAACGCTCTACCATATTCCTTTAGCTCACCTTTCCTAGTCCCTCTCCTGCAATACTTTTACTAGTGTGGCTGGTCTACCCCTAACAACGGCACTTTTACCTATTGTGTAATACACCCTAAATCCCTCTAGATGGTAAACTCGTTTGAGCAGGGCCCTCCTCACCTGTTGTCTCTGTTAGGCTAGGTTTCCACTTGGGTTTTTGTCCTGCGTTTTTTTCTTGATGAAAAACGCCAGGTAAAACGCCAAGAAAACTGCCACTGCATTTACCTGCGTTTTGGCGTTTTTTCTGGAGTTTTTTCTGGCGTTTTAGCCTTTCTGTGGAAATTGCTTTTTTTGACCTTAGGCAGTTTTTCCAGCCTCTACAAGTTAGAAGTTTCACCCAGCTAAAAGGGATTAGGATAAATGGCAAGTATCTGCCCTCTCCTGATGTCATTTACTTGGTAGAGTTCTACTTAAACGCCCCGGCGGACCCTTTTGTCTCTTTTCTGTGGTTTGTAAGGCATGCTTTATTCCGAATGTCTGCTCCTCTGGGAAGATTGGCCCCAAATGATGGTGCAAATTGTTTGCTGTTGCTTTTGGCACGCAGGATCCAGTTGATGCGTCGGGTATGTTTGTTTGTAATGGCATGTTTGTTCCAAATGGTGTAAAATTCAATATGAACTTTGTTTTGTGTGAAACTGTTTGTTTCCAGCCTAATTCTCGTAGGACACACAGATACTGGGTCCATCCTCTGCATTGTAACTGTGGAAAAAACGCCATAAAAAACGCCAAGGCAATAAACCCACATGGCTTTTTCATGGTGTTTTTTCTCTCCCATAGACTTCTATTGGAGAAAAACGCCAAGATTTCCTTGCAAAAAACGCCAGAGTGTCAACATGCTGCGATTTTGAAAAACTGCCACAGAGCCCAAAAAAGCAAAAAAACGCCAAAGAGGACTGAAAAAACGCCAAACAAAAAAACGCCAAGTGGATATGGCATTCTGCGATTTCCTATTGAAGAACAGCTAACATCTGGCTGCAGCGTTTTTTCACAAAAAAAACGCCATGTGGCTGAATTGGCGTTTTTATGGGCGTTTTTAGCAAAAAAAAAACAAGTGGAAACCTAGCCTTAGTCAATTTGTTATGTTACATATTACTTGATGGCGCTATATAAAACAATAAATAATAATATTAATTAACCCCTTCATGCCCACACCCTCCACACCGTAACCAGCTTGGTGGCATCGGTAGGATATCTAGAGGTTTTTTTTAGTGCTTTTTCTATTGCCCGGTTTGGTGATTTTAGTACTAAAAAAATTTACATGGGTTTTGTGTAATTTCCCAAAGACATTACTCAGTGCCTAATTACAGACTTACAATGCAAAACAGTTCATTCCTCTCCTTTTGTTTTTCTCTACCATACTGCATTATGGCGGCATATCAACGACAGCCAAAAGAATCTCTGGAGCTGGTTTGTCAAGAGGAGTATACAAATTTTTGGCAAAAGCAAAGAGCAGCTGATTTTGGATCTCCTGGAACATGATTAACTCCGTGCAGAGCAGGTCATTGGAGCAGATGTGATTTTGAGTCTGTGGATCAAGGATGTTTTCCTGATAAAGTTAACTCCTTGAGTGCAATGGACTCTGAGCTACAAGTGGAACTAAAACATCTGGGGAGAGTAAATCCTCAGCTAAGGCTCAAACTGATTCTGCAGTACAAGGCTGCAGAAAGAGAGGTGGCAAAGATGGCTAACGATTATGCCAACAACCAAGCGGGTACAAGCACCAGAGGGACCATCAAGCTGGAAAAGAGCAGCCTACCAGCCACCATGGAGACCATCACCCATACCTTTCATAGCCAACAGAGCAGGGGCCACATCGGGCCAGGGGGCTACCCGCTGGTATTATCTGTGTAACCAGATTGGGCACTTCACTGTCACCTGCCCTTCTAAGAGGCAATCTCCATGGACAAATGGAAATTGAGGTGTAGCTGGGGGAGCTGCACCTGTTTTATTTGTGGCTAGACCAAAGGAGGCACAAGGAGACAACTTGCAGTGTGTAACACTTGGGGACCGTGTGACTATGGGACACTGGAGCTTCCTGCACTTTGGTCCGTCCAGAAGTTGTGAACAAAGAGGATCTTATCCCTGGAAAGACCATGTCCATCCAAGGAATTGGCAGTGTGCGCCCTGCAGTGCCAGTGGCACATGTGTACCTTGATTCGGGTGTGGGCAAGGGTTTGCGGGAGGTGGGGATATCTGAGGATATTCCTGTTAATGTTTTGCTGGGCAAGGATCTGGGTCGACTTGCCAGTATGCACCAGTTGAAACCTGCAAACCTGGAGGGCTCGTAGAGGGCCCTGTCCAACCTAAGGTACTGTCTAAAACTTTGGGAGTAGTGGGTAGCTGGGAGGGAGCCCAGAAGGTAGAGGCATGCCTGTCTGAACCAGCACCCAGGATCCTGTCTCTTGGAGAGATAAAGGGGTACGTGCACCAAGGGTCCAGACCAAGCGAGCAAGCTCCAGAGGAAAGGCTTACTTTAAACCTTAACGTGCTGGAGGTTAAGAAGCAGGGAGGGGGTAGTTTCGCCACTGTTCCTAAGATCCCTAAAGCTGTACAGTCTGGAGATAAGGGGGAGAGTGGGGATAATTCACACCTTGTTATCCCTTTTGTGTGTTCACTGAGTGGGCAGTGTGAGGGGCAGAATATTACAGAGGATATTATAGTTAAGGTTGATTAAAAGACAGCTACATTGACCAGTCAGTGAGAAACCCCTAGCTTTGTGAGTGTAGGTGAAGCCAATAGCCTGGGATCCACAGAGGAAGCCCAGGACAATGGACACCCATTTGCTGTCTTGCTTGGGAATGGGCAGCGTTTAGCTATCCTAAGCAGGGCAGACAAAAGAATGGCTAAGACCTTAAAACATCTTTGTATTGCCAAAGGAAGAGGCTTATTCAAGGGTTGGCAAGGAGTGCTTAGCTATGGTGTGTGCTTTGCAGGAGTTACGGCCATGGTGGTATGGTTGTTACTAGGGCTGCAACTAACGATTATTTTAATAATCGATTAGTTGGCCGATTATTTTTTGATTAATCGATTAATCGGATTAAAAAAAACAATATGCAAATTTTTCATTTATTTAAATAATTTAATGAACTGGATGTTAAAAACAACTTAAAATTTACATTAACATTCTTATTTTGTTATGATCTAATAAAAAACAATATTTTCAAAGTACAAGAACCCAAACACAATATTTATCAAACTAGTTTTAATACCTAAACCATGGGTTCCCAAGTACCTCAACAAAATAACCCCAAACATTCTGAAAAGAGGTGGACTATTACTGTTCCAGAAACTTTGCATTAGAATGCAAAAATGTTAACATGTCCACATGCTCAGGGCTGAGGCTGGCTCTCTTTTTACAAGCAATGTTGCCTGCAGCAGAGAAGAGGCACTCTGATGGAGTGGAGGTGCCTGGGATGCACAAGTAAGATTTTGCCAGTTTTGCCAAGGTAGGATATTTCTCTTGGTTGGTGTTCCACCAATTCAAAGGGTTTCTCTCCTTGGCAAGGGGCCTCTCTGCAAAATAAGCCTGGACCTCAATTCGTACTTGAGTATGAATATCCTCCTCCTCAAGTTTCCCCTCTCTAGTCTCCTCTTAACTGCTGCCCCCAGACTCAAGGAGTAAGTCAAAAAGAGAAGCAGCAGATGTTGATAGCACGTCAACTCTTGTTACAGGCGAAGAGGTTGTTTCCTGCTGCACCATCTCCCTTCTTACAGCAAGCGCCTCTGTCTGCACTTTTGCCTGTACACTTATAATTTGCTATGGTGTTAAAAACTTCAGTCTCCTAAATCGTGGATCCAGGGAAGAGGAAATAACAACAGTGTTTGGGACGTTTTGAAAAAAGAACTCCCCTTCCATCTGCTTTGAAGCTGATCTGTTACTGTGGCTTGGAAGCTCTTCAGCGGAGATGATTCAAAACAGGCAACCTCATTGGACCTTAACAGCCCCTTCACAAGTGCAGGCAAGGAAGATACAGTTCCTTATTCTTGGCCACTCATGAATACAGGGGCGCATTCAAAGGGCTTAAGACAGGGCTTGACAAATTTGTTGTGAATCTAGGTGCCAGCTAAAAAAGTTAGGAGCCAGGATTTTTTTTTTAAACTAACAGTTGGTCAGGAGTGATCTGATCATCAGCCCACTTACTAAAATCACAGCATTTGACCTGGAAGCACCCTGGACTTTCAGGTCAGTGCTGTTTTTTTAACCCCTTAACGACAATCCACGTACATGTACGGGGTTGCCGTGCAACGCGATAACGACAATGCCCGTACATGTACGTGGTAACGTTATTTGCCGTTTACCGCGGCGTTTTCGCCGCCATCGGCGGCATCGCGGTTTTCCTGGAAGCCTCACAAGTGAGGCTATCCAGGCAAACAAAAAAAAAAGGTTTTGCAACCTTCCGATCTCCGCAATTCACGGAGATCGGCGGTTGAAACAACAGACCGGCGATGCAAATCACCGGTCTGTTAAACACGCCCCTCGAGCCCGATTCAAATCGGGTAAGGGGCATTCCAGGCTGCTTCTACATTGAGGCATGCCTGCAATGCCCCAGAGGGGGCTTCACAACCTCCCGATCGCTGTGATTCACGGCGATCGGTGGGTTAAACGACAGACCAGTGACTGAAATCACTGGTCTGTCAACCCCCCCCCGAACCCGATGCAAATCGGGTGAGGGGCATTCCAGGCTGCCTCTTCATTGAGGCAAGCCTGCAATGCTCAGGGGGGGGCTTCACAACCTCCCGATCGCCGTGATTCACAGTGAATCACGGCGATCGGTGGGTTAAACGACAGACCAGTGACTGAAATCACTGGTCTGTCAACCCCCCCCCCCCCGAACCCGATGCAAATCGGGTGAGGGGCATTCCAGGCTGCCTCTTCATTGAGGCAAGCCTGCAATGCTCAGGGGGGGGCTTCACAACCTCCCGATCGCCGTGATTCACAGTGAATCACGGCGTTCGGTGGGTTAAACCACAGACCAGTGACCTGGTCTGTCAATCACTCACCCCCCATTCCAGCCTGCCTCTTCATTGAGGCAATGACGTTTTTTAACTATACACTGAGGTTGTGTAGCCTCAGAGGGGGCTACACAGCCTCAGTGTATTGTAAAAAAAAAATTAAATTTAAAAAAAAAAAAATTTTCAAAAAAAAAAAAATAATAATATATATATATATATATATATATATAGTTACATGTAAAAAAAGTCACGAAAAAAGTGCAAATAGGTAGATATGTATGTTTTTTTTATACACAATTAGCGCTACATACAATTAGCGCTGTATCTTCCCAAAAAAATCCCACACGCAAAGAGTTAAAATATTGGCATTATAAATGCCCATAGTGTGCCTAGTTTTAAAAAATTATGATTTGATGGGGTAAATTGAATTGGCCGGCTTCAAAGATGTCCCCAGTATGGGACGTGGGCACAGAGTGACCAGATGTATAAATGGCAAAAATATACACACCTCACAAAGGTGGCCTTTTACCTCCCAAATAACCCAACAAACCCCTGCATGTGGGGTATCACTGCGCTCAGGAGACGTTACTGAACACATATTGGGGGGGTGTTTGACACTGACATATACCAGGAGCGGTACATTTATACCTGAAGTACAACGTGTGTGAAAAAAATAAAAAAAAAAATTACTACCGTAAAGTTTGACAAAGGCTAGTGGTAGAATTAGTTCATGGAAAGGGTTAAAATACCAGCATTTCAAATACCTTGGGGTGTCTAGTTTTTAAATATATATGGTTTGATGGGGTAAATTGCATTGGCCGGCTTCAAAGATACCCGAAATGGCACATGGGGCAGAATGACTAACTTTGGGGAAAAAATTGTTTTGAAATAGCAAAACGCTACCTGTACTTATTGCCCCAAAAACGTGCAGAAAAAAGCAAAAAAACATAAAAACATTGGGTATTTCTAAACTCAGGACAAATAGTCGAATCTATTTAGCAGGTTTTATCATTAGTTTTTGCAGATGAGTAAAAGTTTTTTGGTTTAAAAAGTGAGAGAAAGTAATTTTTTAACAAAAAAATCACCATATTTTATCATTTTTTGTATAGTAAATTAAATGGTATGATAAAAATAATGGTATCTAAGGAAAGCCCTGTTTGTCCTGAAAAAAACAATATATAATATGTGTGGGAGCACGAAATGAGAAAGAAGAAAATCACAGCTAAACAATAACACTGAAAAACGTTAAAAGAGCCATTGTCCCACAATATACTACGAGTAAAAACCCCTATTGTCCTTAAGGGGTTAAAAAAAATTATTCTTTTTTTTTTTTTACTCTTTCAATGCTGATGTTCCATTGGAGCATAGCATTGCCTGATATTTAGTCCCCACAAGCTTGTGGGGACAAATGTTAACCCCTGCAATGCCACGAATGTGTCATACACAATTGTGGCATTGAAGGGGTTAACGCTGACAGCAGAGGGGTGTTGGGGCTGGTGTCCACACTCATGTGGAGACCAAAGAACCCTCTCCCCCTGTCCCTGAAGCTGCCTCTTGAAGCTGGGACGCAATTGCTGGTCTATAGACCAGCCATTGCAGGGGGGAGTCTCTTTGATGACTGCTGTAGGCTTCCATGCCTACAGGAGTCATCAAAGGGCTTGTGGGGGCTCGTTTTTGCTGGTCTGCCTGGGCTTCCAGGCAGACCACCAGCAGCAGAGCCCCGTACAAAACGGGAATTAACCCCTAAATGCCACGATCGTGGCATTGAAGGGGTTAACACTGCACTGTCGCTCTCATGGAGCGATCAGGCAGCAGGGGGATGTTGTGTCAATCAACACATCACCCCCTTCCCTGAAGCTGCCTGTGGCAGCTGAAAATGCGATTGCTGGTTTTCCTGCAACCGCGTTTTCAGCCTACAGGATCACTCCGTGGGAGTGATCACAGGCTTGGGGGCGGGCTCTGAGTGGCTGTGCTGTCTGCCCAGACTCCTGGGCAGACAGCAGGAGCAGCGCCCCCACGTGGGCAATTTCTTGTGAATGTAACAGGCTGACAAACACCCTGGGATTTGCGGTGGAAAGTTCTTCAAGAAGATTCCACTGTTCTGGCTTTAATTCCAAATAATGTTTGCCCCTTTGAGTAACGGATGGGTCAGACAGAGTGGCAGTTACGGGCCACCTTTGTTCAATAAGTCTGTCAACCATATAGTAAGTGTTATTCCATCTAGTGCTTACATCCTGAAGAAGTTTGTGCTCTGGTGTACCCATCTGCTTCTGTTTCTCCTTCAACTTACTTCTGGCTAGCTCAGTTTTTTTAAAATGCTTAACTAGTCCTCTTGCAGCACTAACAGCTCTCTGAATTCCAGAGTGCTTTAATGAAGCATTGATCACCAGCTGCAATGTGTGGCCAGTGCAGCGGATACTGGCCCACCCATGCTTGTCCTCTAGGATGTTTACAGCAGCCACAATATTTGCACCACTGTCATGTACAATGGCAATTATTTTTTTATCTGGAATCTCAAACTTTGCGGCGACCTCCTCTATCCATTCTGCAATGTTTGCGGCTGTATGTCTGTCTTCAAGAGGCATTGTAGTGAGACAGAGAGAAGACAGCTTCCAGTCATCCCCTATGTAGTGGCATGTAATGCCAAGGTAAGCCTCAGTAGCTACACTTGTCCACAGGGGCGTAACTAGAAACCTCAGGGCCCCGGTGCGAGAATCTGTTAAGGGCCCCCCCCATCTATCCCTTTCTCACGATCTACCCTCTCCCTCCCTACCCCCCCTTCTCACGATCTACCCTCTCCCTCCCTACCCCCCCTTCTCACGATCTACCCTCTCCCTCCCTACCCCCCCCTTCTCACGATCTACCCTCTCCCTCCCTACCCTCCTTCTCACGATCTACCCACTCCCTCCCTACCCCCTTCTCACGATCTACCCACTCCCTCCCTACCCCCCTTCTCACGATCTACCCACTCCCTCCCTACCCCCCCTTCTCACAATCTACCCACTCCCTCCCTACCCCCCCTTCTCACGATCTACCCACTCCCTCTCTACCCCCCTTCTCACGATCTACCCACTCCCTCCCTATACCCCCCTTCTCACGATCTACCCACTCCCTCCCTTCACCCCCCTTCTCACGATCTACCCACTCCCTCCCTTCCCCCCCCTTTGTAGGTCACTTACCGTCAACTCCTGTGTTGGGATCGTGAGGCGTTTGTCTCGGGTGCCGGCGCTTCACTGCTGAGCGCCGGCATATGACGTCATATGCTGGCGCACAGCGTGAAGTGCCGGCACCCGAGACAAACGCCTCACGCTCCCAACACTTCACTCTGGGCAGCGCTGAGGCAGGCAGCGGCAGCAGCCGCGGGGAGCGGAGGCATCCTGGATTTCTGTCAGTCAGGGGGGCCCAAGAGTTGCCGAGCGGTCGTTTTTCAGCAACCGCTCGGCACCCCTTGGGCCCCCCTGACTGGCAGAACTCCAGGGCCCGGTCGCAGTCGCGACCCCGGTAGTTCCGCCACTGCTTGTCCATATGTCTGCTGTAAAAGCAATTCTGCAGTCATTAGCGCTGATGGCATGCTTCACATTCTGAAATGCCTCTTGATACTTCCTCTCCACTAGTTTGGTGAAATGAGTTCTTGAGGGAAGAGTATATCCAGGGTTTAGTACACTGACCATGCTTTTGGATCCTTGGTCTTCAACCATGGATAGCGGCCCCATGTCAGTGACCAGCATTTTCAGAACGGAATCGGTTATAAGCGCTGCTTGCTGTGGAGTGTGTCACGAACGCACTTTACTCCAAGCGTGCGCGTGACTTGGTTCTGGTGGTAAAAGGGTTAAAATTTGGGTTAAAAAGGATTAAAATCTGTCTGCCCTAGACCGGAAATAGCGATAAAATTACAAATATCCACCCTTAAAACCACCCGCAATTAACTATAATGATATAGCAAATATCAAAATAACGCTGCCGCCACCAAGACAATTTAGAAATGGGGTGCCTTGGTACCCCAAGCGAATCAGACTAAAAACCCACACAATATATTTTAACACAATAATTATGTGATTTCCAATTACCGATAAAATGGTCTAATCAGGTAACGTGAGTCTTTACCAGACAAAGGCAGAACTTAATAAAGGAATATTTATTATGAACAAAAAAATCACAGTGCATACACAAAAAGATGGTAAACAGATTATTTACACCAACAGATAAAATAAAAAGGAGAAAATTACAGAAAACCTAACTACTCACTTGAATGGTAAAGTAACAGTTTTTCTGTCCGTAGGGCTCCAGTATCTATGCGGGGATACAGGCATATGGTCGTCTACATTTGAACCTAGACAAAACAGCAGCTCCACTGTAGGATTTCACACCTTGTAGAAGGCCCTGGTTGGAGTCCGAGCTTCAAAAGACAAATTTATCTTACAAGACCTTTTGGCACCACATGCCTATACAATCAAACTAACCCCTCTCATACTGAAATTGGCCATACCATCTCTACCAGGTAGCAAGTCCATGTATGCACTACACAAGTTGGTGTGACAGAGTGCACTGGGGATTTCGCTGCACAAATTCTGTCATGATACGCTGTTTCTTCCTGAAAGTAAAAAAATATATATTAATAGATTTATAGATTCAATACAGTTGTAACTGTGTTCTACAAGAATGAAAAAATATAAAAACAGGGTACTTAGCTTTTTAACCCTCTATTCATTCCTTGGAACACATATGTGGTAGCTTCCCCAAGGACTCTTCCTTCAAAAAGCCCCTTATAACAGGTATATGGATAAAACAGAACAAATTCTGGGGATACAGCTTTAAAAATACTCTGTAAAAAGAATAAAAACCACAAATGGTGCAATAACGTTTAAAAGGTTTAAAACAGCCCCCACTAGTTGTGCCACACTCACAAGATTGTAGTAGGAACTGCGCCTTAAAGATAGCCTGTATCTTAGGAATCCTGAAGATTTACTGGAACTTTTTAAAACCACCTCAAAGTTCTAAAAACCTGTCATCTGCTGGATACAAACGGATGATAGGCAGGCAAGGTATCTTCCAAAAGCTCTTTATTTAAAATAGTCCATGAAAAATACTTAATGTTTTAAGAAACTAAGTCCAACGCGTTTCGTCATATATTGACTTCATCAGGGACTAGTTATAATACCATACCGTATTATAACTAGTCCCTGATGAAGTCAATATATGATGATCCCCAGAATTTGTTCTGTTTTATCCATATAGATTTATAGATTATATGATTAGTAGTAGAATGCACAAAAAGCTGTTTCTGTGTAACTCAATTTATCATTTGGGTTTAATGTACCGTCCTGATGTTTCACCTTCCTCCGTGAAGCCCACATGTTTCCTTTTCATGTGCTCGTTCATCACGGTCGTGCTTCCGTGCCACACAAGCTCCATTTTGCAAATTTTACAGGTTACAACCTTCTTTGCAGCATTTAAAGTAAAATGCTCCCATGCCTTAGAGGACTTGGGCCGCATACTTTTTTCAGCAGTTGCCTTGCCAGAGCCCTCAGCTATTTTTATTATTATGTGCGGTGTTCTTTGCAGCTAGAATACTAAAAAAAGTTTGGTGTATTAATTATTATTGCAATGTAGTTTTCCCAGCACCCATATTTGCACTTGCCACAGCGCTTTGCCCAAGCACTCTGGTCCCAGCACTTTGTCCAGCACCCACGCTTAACCCCAGCCCTGGCACTTTGCACCCTGCACTTTGCCCCTGCACCCTGCACTTTTCCCCAGCACTTTGCACCTGCCTTTGCCCCAGCACTCACTTTGCACCCTGCACTTTGCCACCTGCACTTTGCCCCAGCACTTTGCACCCTGCACTTTGCCCCAGCACTCACTTTGCCCCAGCACTCACTTTGCACTTTGTCCCAGCACTCACTTTGCCCTTTGCCCCAGCACTCACTTTGCCCTTTGCCCCAGCACTCACTTTGCCCTTTGCCCCAGCACTCACTTTGCCCTTTGCCCCAGCACTCACTTTGCCCTTTGCCCTGCACCCTGCACTCACTTTGCCCCAGCACTCACTTTGCCCTTTGCCCCAGCACTCACTTTGCCCTTTGCCCCAGCACTCACTTTGCCCTTTGCCCCAGCACTCACTTTGCCCTTTGCCCCAGCACTCACTTTGCCCTTTGCCCCAGCACTCACTTTGCACTTTGCCCCAGCACTCACTTTGCACTTTGAGTGAAAGAATTAATGAACTTGTGAGAATGCATTAATAAATTGTGTAAAAGAGCGAGAGAATTAATGATTGTGTGAACTAGTGAGCCTCAGTGTGTATTATAGATGTAATAATAATTGATTTTTTGAAAGGCAAAGTTGGCACAGGCAGGGTGTTTATGGGACAAAGATGGCACAGGGTGGGCTGTTTGGGGACAAAGATGTCATATGCTGGGCTGTTTGGGGACAAATTTGCAAATCCTATGTGTGTTATCTGTGTGCTGGTCAGGTGGGCAGTGTAGACACCAGGGCTGGCTTTGGGGTGTGCAGTCTGTGATCTATGCCTGAAATGTAGGGAGTTTTATAGGTCTGCAACTAACGATTATTTGGCTGATTATTTTTTTGATCGATTAATCGGATAAAAAAATAAATGTAAATTTTTTATTTATTTAAAATAATTGAATAAACAAACAGGATGTTAAAAACAAACGGCAGAATATATATATATTTTTTTATAAAAATGCATTTCTTGTTTTTATTTCCCAACCTGCCCCCCCCAGTTATACACATTTGAGCCCAGGCTTGCCACACTGCCTCCCAGATATGCCACATGCCTCCCAGATATGCCTTATAACCCCTGATACCCCACACACTCCCAGATATGCCACGCCGCCCTCCCCACATATGCCTTATATACCCTATATACCTTATACTCCCAGATATGCCACATGCCCCCAGATATGCCACTCCGCCCTCCCCACATATGCCTTATATACCCTATATGCCTTATACCCCCTGATATGATTTATACCCCAGTATGCCTTATGCCCCCAGATATGCCACTCCGTCCTTCCCAGATATGCCACAGTGCCCACATAGATTTACAGACTCGTTCGCAGCACACTGACACAATACTTTTATAAATAAATACAGGATTAATCTTCACTGCCCCCAGGATTTAGATTCCCCTTAGTTTGCCCCCCCCCTTTACCTCTAACTGCACCTTAAGTGAACCTTATTAAATTAACCCTCAGTCCTCAGCATTAAATTAACACTAAAGACCCCCATTAACCATAACTGTCTCTGAATTAACCCTAAAGACCCCATTAACCATAACTGCCCCTAAATTAACCCTAAACGCCTCATCAACCATAACTGCCCCTAAATTAACCCTAAATGCCCCATCAACCATAACTGCCCCTAAATTAACCCTAAATACCCCATCAACCATAACTGCCCCTAAATTAACCCTAAACACCCCATTAACCATAACTGTCCCTAAATTAACCCCCACCTCCCCTAACGTTAAGCAGCCCAAATATTAATTTTATACTCGGATGAGTTGCTAAGGGTGGCCGATATAAGGAAAGGGGCAGGGCCAATCATTAGTGTCACTGCAAGGAGGAACTGGAATAAAAAGGGGCGGGTCCAATAATCAGAGTGACTGCAGGGAGGGACTGTAAGTAGTAACTGCTATGAGTCACACTGAAACATAAATAACTTATCTTATAATTGATAAAATCGATAATGAAATTTGTTGGCGACTTTCATTATCGATTTTATCGTTTAGTTGTTGCAGTCCTGGAGTTTTATCTATACCTTTAATGCAGAGATTTTGTGTGAATTCCAATTGATCTTTACCAATCTATTGTGTCATTCCGTTGATCTATATCTGCTATGTTATGTTTCCATACATTATTACCTGCAAATACGGGGCAATGTTTGTCTTATTCATTATTTTTGTTTTGAGGGAGGTAAGAAGTTGGTTCCAGTGTATAAAAAAGGTGAAAAAATGCACCCAAACAAAATTTCCACCTCTGCAGTGCTGTGGTTTTCTGAGAAAGAAAAGCAGTTTTCATGATGTTCCTTTTTATTTAAGGAATATAATTCTTTTTCAAATATTTACTTTCTCAACCATTCACTCCTCTTTGAAATTATTGCTGGCACATCAAGGGACTTGAAGGTTTTACTTTGGCACACCACTACCAAAAGGCTAATCTCCACCCACAGTGTCTCCACATTACCACTGTTATCACGCACAGCTTCCTTAACACCTTCAATCCCAGGGGTTTATGGTACCTCAAGTACCAGAGCAATTTTGCCATTTTTGCGGTATGTCGGTTTAGCGATTATTCTCCTTTCCTGTGAATAGTGTACCCATGTAAACTATATATTGTTTTTTTCAAGGAGAGATAGAGCTTTCTTTTGATACCATAGTTGGATGATTAGCTGAAAATTTAGAATGAGAAATTTAGTAAAAACTAGCGATAATAAAAAAATTTTTTTTTTAATTTTCCCTCTGAATCCTCACAAAATTAGGTAAAGTGATGGAAAATCCCTTCCAAGTTTATCAATTCAGGTGTCCTGATTTCAGAAATACCTAATTTATATAGATTTTCCATACTTTCCCAGCACCAGGGAGCATTCTATAAGGTGCTATAAGGTGTACATTTTTTGTATAATTTTTATGCCTATGGCTTAACGGGTTTGGGGGTTGTGAACGGGGGCAGGAGGGTTATACTGGCTAGATGTTATGCTAGCGCAATGGGATGTAAGGTTTTAAATTTTTTATGATTATTATTTTTTTATATTTTTCTTTACACAAAAATGGTTAGAGGTCCTCTTAGGGACCTCCTGAACATGCCAGTGATGTCACAATGACATCACTTAGCTCACATTATAATTTTTTTTATTATTTTAATGATTTTTTTAATATAATTTTTTAAATGACTAGCCTTCTTTTTTCTGCTTTTCTGTTTCAGGACGGGAGGAGGGGTGAGAGACATGGTTTCTCACTCCCCTCCCCGCGATCCCCCTGCACGATCACACTGTGATCTCCATGCAGGTCCTCACAGACGTGCATAGAGATCGCAGCGTGTGTGCCTCATCGGAGGACAGGATATCACTGCTGACGCAACCCGGAAGGGAATGCCCGATGGCGCGATCGTACCGGTACGTCCATAGGGGTTTCTTAAGAGGCGTTTTTTGGACGTCCCGGTACGTCCATAGGGGATTGAAGGGGTTAATAATGGGCTTTATTTTAAGTTTTGCATATAAACAAATCCCTCCCTCTTTTTTATTTACTTTGTCCTTTCTAAAAAGCGAGTAACCTTGTAAATTAACTGACCAGTCATGCGTATCATTCCACCACATTTCCGTGATACTGATCAAATCGTACTGTTCATCACTTACAGCAATATTTCCAGCTCACTCATTTTGTTTGCCAAGCTTCTCCAATTTGCTAAAAGACATTTAAGGTTACTACCCATTTTTGGTTTATCAGTTAACAAATATGTCTTGACTGCAGGTTTTGTACTATATAGCTTCATATTGTCTAAGATAACCCCACCACTGCTCTCACCCGCTTTTCCCATAGCTAGACCCCCTTCCCAGTCTACTCTAGCTAGCACATTATTACTATATTTATCCTCCCCCCCAGAACCTAGTTTAAAAGATTCTCGATTCCTCTAGCCATCCTCTAACACCCTCTTCATTGAGGTGCAGTCCATCCCTACTGTAGAGTCTAGCAAACTGCAAAGTCAACCCAGTTCTCCAAAAACCCAAATCCCTCTTTCTTACACCACACTCTTAGCCACCCATGGTCTCCCTAAGCTCCCGCTGTCTCCCTGATATTGCGCGTGGTACCAGTAATATTCCAGAGAATATTACCTTGAAGGTCCTTTGCCTAAGTTTCTGACCTAGTGCCCTAAAGTCATTGTAACAGCCAGGAATGGTCAGGATCAGTAACTGAGGATCCACAGTGCAGAACCCAGACACGAACCAGAACAGGCGTCTGGGACACGGGTACAGCAGTCCACAAACGAAGCCGAGGTCGAGGATTGGAGAAGTCAGGATAGCCGTGAGACGTAGCCAAGGTCAAGGATTGGTGAAGTCAGGATAGCCGTGAGACGTAGCCGAGGTCAGAACCAGAACAAACAGGATAACTGAGAAGCACGAGCAGAGCCCAGAGAACAAGCAATGAATCTCTTTGACAGGCAGCCAGTGGACAGCTAAGGAGCCCTAAAATAGGCCCCAGGCAGATAACCCCGCCCCAAGCCAAGTGCACAAATAGATGGAGAAATGGCCTGCACATGCGTATACTGCCACAGGAGTAAATGGTCGGCTTTCATTGAAGTGGCCTGCGCATGCGCAAGGTCCGACGGCATCTGCGGGAGGTTGCTGCAGCTGTAGCCACAGGTAAGGTGGTTACAATCATTTTTAAGGACCACTATGCTGGAGAGGCTACTCTCCTGGCTGCTAAGAGAGTCATCCTGCCCCAGAAATGCTTCCTCTGAGCTGGTTTCCCCAGCATCTTCGCACAAACTGGCAAACATGTTGGGGTGTCCTAGCCCAGAATAAGCCTCCCTAGCTCTCCAGCCCCTGCTGCCACTTACACAACTAACCCAGCTCTCTGCCCTCCACATCGCCACCCCCCTCTACACTCGCCTCAGCCAATGCCTGCTCCGTAAGCAGTAAGCTCCTCTCCATGTTATATCCTCAACTTGGCCAGGTACAGGAGGGCGAAGCGCACCCCCAGGCCATGGAGGGCCATGCAGATTGGCGAGAACTCCCGGCGCTGAGTAGTCTTGAAAAAGTCTGTGATTCTCATAGTGACATTCACTCTTGGCCCTGTAAGCTATAAGATCTTGGATTTATCTTGAAAATTAAAACCTTTTAAAATCACTGGGCGTGGCCTCTGCCTGTTGCCCTCCTGGGCCATCCTGTGCGCTCTTTCAATTTGAAGCGGGTGGTCTCTGTGGTATTCCAGACCCATGGTATTTTGGATCCATGTCTGCAGGAACTGTAGCAAATGGTGTGGTTTAACGCTTTCCGGCAAATTCACAAGTTTTAAATTGTTTCTGCTGCTCCTATTTTCTAGATCGTCAACTTTGTCTTGCAGGAGCTGGATGGTTGCAGTCTGGCTCATCATATCCTCCTGCAACTGTGCAACCACATCATCAAGATCACTTTGTCTTTGTTCCAACTCCATAGTTTTAGCTGTGTTAGCATCAAGTTTGGCCAAAGCAGTGTCGATGGAGGATTTAATTGCCAGTAATCTGGCATCAAAAAGTGGCCGGACCTCTTTTAGGGTTTCCTGGATCAGACCACTCACGGTTTAGCCTGTGGCCTGGGGGACATCCACCTGGGGAGCTGGATCCTGAGACATATCAGAGAGTGGATCGGGCTCCACATTACGGTGGGGGCTTTGTCTATCCCCTAAATTTGGGATAGATTGAGAGGCAGCAACATTGGACTTCTTTTGAGATTGTTTCCTTTGAGGTTTGCTTACAAACTTCTCCATAATGGGAGACAGCAGAGCGGTGGTACACCAGGGGAAAAAATCAAAAATTGTTTCACAGGATCATTCAAATACTTAGGAAAAAAACAAAAAACAACAAAAAAATTCACAACAGTCACAGAGGTTACAGGATAAACAAGCTGCAGTCAGTAGCCAAAACTGTAAACAGCAATTGGTGCGTGGCCCGATTCACATTCAGAGTGCATAGCAGTGTCAGCACAAGGAGATGGCGCCCACAGAAGCAGTCGCTTTAGTATGTAACAATATGACAAGGCCCAAAGTCAGATCAGTAGCACATTCAGACAAGGTAGATTGTAATACTTCTTGACAAAAGCAATACAGCGCAAACTTCAGCAGCCAGCATCCACCACTATACAAGTAGGTCAGTAAAGAGCAGCTCTAGGATCCGCTCTTTTCCTCTTAGTGACAAAACAGTGGGAACGCCGATCCCACGCAGCTAGATTTCTCTATGGGCCATATGGCAGCACAGACAACGCAGGAGAACAGGGCCCACACCACTTCTTTCCGCGTCAAACTCCACTACCCCAGCAGGGGTAAATATTAGTGTAGCTGCGATTTCCCCACTGCCCAGCTCCTCCGGGGGAACACGGGGAGACCATAGATCCCCTATGGGGGCACAAGAAGGACTGAGCCCGGGTTTTCGCCAGTAAGACGCTCCCCGCTTCCAGCTGGTCTGCTGCAACCAGCGGTCCTCCGTCCCTGCCTACTCCGATTGGCTTCGGAGAGGAATCCTGCAGCCCCACTAAGCATTGTCTTACCCGCCTGGTGCAGTCCCGTCGCACAGTGTCCCAAGATGGCTGGTGGGGTGTCGTGCTTGAGGCTCTACAGAGCCAAACTCCGGGGCGGTGGGTGAATCCGAATGCCAAAGTCTACGGTTTTATATGTGGTTTTCAATATAACTTTGTGAACAAATAAAGAGAAATAAAACACCAATGTTATTATAAAAATAGTATCTTGGTAAAAGATTTGACAGAAGCAGCATTTAACCCCTTTGTGGCCATATAGATGTACTGGTAAATCTTAAAAGACTGCTTAAAAGCCCTTTACAAAATACTGGTATGTCTTGAGTTTCTTACAGCGGCAGGTGTTTGGAAATGATTTTGTATTAACAGGTTACTTAAATTTTGTGCACAACATGCAGTCATAGAGGCAAATTGCAGAAAAACCTTTTAAAGGTGTGGGTTAAAAAATGTAAGTAGAATTCTAGGTTTAGTCATCAGTTGGTCACTGAATGGTAAATAATTAATTTTATTGCAAGACAGGAGGCTCATATTTGCTTGACTTTCTTTACTGTCACCTTAGCAGCAAAGATAAAAATAGAACATTGGTAACCAATCATAAAAAAGTTCAACAATATAAACGTGGAAGCAGCCCCTCCTTCTTCCTCTTTCTTTGCTGCTCACCATGAAGTCAGGTCAGCCCTATTATATTGTAATTTCAGTGTTATTCAGATATATTGGATAAATTATAGATATTCCTGGTTTTATTGCACTCTGTTATATATCTCGTTTTTGTCTGGATAGTTTATTGTGTTTGGTCCCTTGGTACCTAATTTTCTCACATTTTGTGAGGTACTTAATTTTGCATTTTTCTGTTATTTCTCCTTCATTTTTTTTATCTTATTGCCCCTCTCCGGTTCTTATTTGCCTTATTTCTTAGCTGGGAGCTTTCCCCTGGCTCCTCAGCATTGTGTTTTTCCTTCCTTGTGCGTCTGCGTCTTTACCTTTTACTTACCGTTTTCTCCGTTTGCCGTCTTCCTATTGCGGCTGCCATCTTATTCATCTCGTTCTTGCGAGACTTCGGGCGCCATTTTTTTTTTCCTCCTATACTCGGCAACGTTGCCGCGCAGTTGTTATTTGGTCTTCTAAGGTGCTGGTTCTTCATCCTCGTGTCCAGAGTTCATATTAATCTCCTGGTTTGAGTTACCGGAGGAGGTATTTACCTTCCGGACATTGCCTTTAAGTCTACGAACTCTACCATTCAAAAAAAAAACAAACGTTATTTGTATATATACTACGGTGAGCCATTGTTATATGTGCCTGGATCTGCAGTGTATCACCTGATATATGGACATTGCTGACAGTCTCATCCTGTAACCTTTTCATTGCTGCATCACAGCATTATAATTTACTTATTGCCACATTTTTATTTTGAAAGTTCTGTGCTCCTTTATTTATCATACAATATGTCTGAGGATCCTAGTCCTTCTCAGGACTTTATTTTATCCTGGTTGGAAGCTAAATTTTCTTCCTCCATGGAATCTATTATGGCACATGCTGTTCCTGCTCCTGCTCCACTAGATCCCTCTCTACCGCAGGAAATATCTGATGGTGATTCAGAAAAATCTGAAGTATCTCATACATCTAAACGTCCCTGGAAAGGGAATAGTATTACTGCCGGCAAAGGTCCTGCAAAACGTCCCAAGTTACTTCAGGATAGGTCACAATCGTTAGAGCTCGAGGACGCTAATTCTGGGGGTGTTCTTCAACTCCTCGATGAATGGAAAGCGACATCTTCGGATGACTCGCAGCACTCAGATTTTCTGGCTACGTCCAGAGATTGTCACTCACAATATATACATGAGTCGACCGTGGGTGAGCCCCAGCAGAAGTCTACTAATGAGACGTCCTTATTGTGCCAAGCCGCTTCTGCTGATACTCCAGTGCATGACCCTGCAGGGGTTATTTTATTTGAGCCATCCAACATGCGCCATCCTAAGGCTACAGAATGGGCTCCTCCAGAACACCTGAGTTTATACCTACAACGATGGCTACGCAAACCTTTAGATAAGGATGTGCGTAATAAGCTAAGAGCAGAATGTCCTCGCCCGATCATTCCGGGAAAAGTAGCGGTCACTCCTGAATTTGACCAGAATGTTGTTTCTCTCCTCTCGCAAAGAGGTCCACGTAAAGGATTGGAACAAGGCCTGAAATCCACGCAGGATACACTTTTGGATATAGTGGGTCCCATTACTCAAATATTATCTTTGGCGGACCGTGCCCTTCTTCACGATTCTATCCTAGATCCTCGACTTATCAGAGACTGGGCTCTCAGGGTTGTTTGCCTGCTAGGCAATGCAAATGTGGCTATTTCCACTGAACGTAGAAAGGCGGCACTGCTCAGAATGGATCCTCGCCTAGCGGAACTGGGCTCCAAAGAGTTGGGCTCTTCTGCCAATGGACTCTTATTTGGCGATACTTTCGTGAAAGAATTAAACAGATATGTTTCTGTCATGACATCATGGACAAAAGCCAAGTCTTCTATGCGCAAGGTCTTCAACACAGACAGCCGTTTTTCCGCCAGGGCTGGACGACAGAGGGGCCGTGTCTTCAGCCACTTCACTCCCACAGGCTCCAGGAATTTCCAGCAACAGAATACCTCTTTCTACAGAGGCTCATACCGTCCACGTGCTTCCTACACCCAAGGCGGTTACAGAGGCAGAGGTTCTACACCATCTTCCAGAGGCCGCTTCAATTCCGGTAAGTACTGTGTCTCATCATCATGCTTCTCTTCCACAGGTAGCAGGCAGGATATCCCGTTCCTACCATTATTGGCAGGAGATCACATCGGATCCTTGGGTTCTTCGTACGGTAAGGGGTTCTAATAGATTTTGTTTCTCCTCCCCTTCAAGATCAGCCTCCTGCTCCGGTCTTCAGAAACCCTTCTGCTTCCGACCTCATAGACAACGAATTATCTTTGCTGCTAGACAAAGGGGCCATAGAACGAGCCCACGGTCCTCCCGTTTTTGTCAGCTCAATTTTTCTGGTCAAGAAACGCACAGGTGATCTCCGCCCGGTTATCAACCAGTTCGTGGCCTACCATCATTTCAAGATGGAAGGCATTCATCTATTGAGAGACCTCATGAAAAAAGACGACTGGTTCACTTGTCTCGATCTGAAGGATGCATATCTATCGGTCCCCATTCATCCTCATCACCGCCAATTCCTTCAGTTCCATTGGAATCATCAATTATGGCAATTCAATTGCCTTCCTTTCGGCCTCAGTTCAGCCCCTTGGTGCTTTACCAAGCTCCTCAAGCCAGTAATGGCTTTCTTCAGGTCCAGGGGCATAAGGTCCATAATCTATTTAGACGATATCCTCCTGTTTTCCCAACATCCTGGACTTCTCCACTCCCAAACCTCATTTGTCATAGAGACTCTTCATCTTTTGGGTTTTCTGGTCAACATGCAGAAATCAGAGTTGATTCCGACTCAAAAAATTTGTTTCCTGGGATTCGACATCGATTCTGTGTCCGCTTTTCTTTGCCTTCCAAAATCCAAGATTGCCAACATCAAGAAGGAGATTTGCGCTTTATTGCGCATCGATTTTTGCCCCTTACGGAGACTATCTCGTATGGTGGGCCTCCTCTCTTCAATCCAAGCGATCTTCCCAGGTCTTTTGTACTACAGAGCGCTCCATCGACTGAAAGCATCCTACCTCAGACAGATACCATCTTATGACCAACCGGTTCATCTCACTACAGAAGTACGTCAGGAACTCCAGTGGTGGCTTTTCCACATGCAAGCCTGGAACGGTCGTGCTACACTCGGCGCTCAACCGGATTTCGTTCTCGAATCCGATGCCAGCATGCTAGGTTGGGGAGCACGATCATTCACGGAGGCCACGGGAGGTCGGTGGTCTCGGGAAGAGAGCACTTTACATATAAATCATCTAGAACTCATCGCGGGATCCTTCGCCATTCGCAGTCTGGCAAAAGACCGCTCGGACTGCTGTCTTCTCTTACGTATGGACAATTTTTCAGCAGTCCACTACATAAATCGTCTGGGAGGAACTCGTTCCAAAGGTCTGACGGAGATTACGAAACAAATTTATCAATTTTGTTTCGAAAGAAACATATCCCTGTTGGCAGAATATGTTCCGGGAGTGGAGAACCAAACCGCAGATTGGTTTTCCAGGAATTGGCGAAATGCCAGCGATTGGATGATCCACAGGAGTGTCTTTCGTTCCCTCGACTCCCTCAGAGGTCCCCTTACGCTGGATCTATTTGCATCTCGCATAAACCATCAGACTCCAAATTTCAGTTGGCTTCCAGATCCGGAGGCTCTAGCTACGGATGCTTTCTTACAAATTTGGCCACCACGGGAGCTTATGCTTTCCCTCCTTTTTCTCTCATTCCCAGGGTCATCCAACACCTCCTCAGGACCCGAATATCTCTCATCCTAGTGACTACATTATGGCGCTCCCAACCTTGGTTTCCAGCTCTTCTGGAAATGTCGATCCAGGATCCTCTAGCTCTCCCTGTTTTCCCATCTCTTCTCAGGGGACCAGAAGGTCAATCCCATCCTCTGATTCTCGAAGGCCGTCTCTCCTTGGTTGCTTGGACGATTTCCGGGGATTTCACCCTGTCCAGGGATTATCGCAGGACGATAGAGACTTGCTCAGGGACTCTTGGGCTCCGGGTACACACCAGGCTTATAGAGCCGCATGGAAGTCCTGGTCTGCTTGGTGTGTGGGACGACAGACTGATCCCCATTCTGCCCCTGTAGCTTTTATATTAAATTTTTTGGCAGACATGTTTTCTTCAGGAAAATCTTATAGTTCTATCAATTTGTTTCATTCGGCCATTTCCAGTGGCCATGTCGGATCCAAGGAAGGTCCCATTGGTAAGGATCCTTTAGTTTGTCGTCTTCTCAGAGGTATCCTTTTACGGCGACCTCCGACTGCTCGATACGATTCCTTCTGGGATGTTTCCATACTCCTGGATTTTCTGCGACAATGGCCCGACAATGATTCCTTGACTTTGTGTCAATTATCGGCAAAACTTACCTTGCTACTTTGTTTACTCTCTTTTCGTCGTGTTTCAGATGTTTGGGCTTTAGAGGTTGGAGCCATTTCCTTTTCTCCGGAAGGAGTAATTTTCTCTATTCATAGACGTACTAAGACTTCTTCGACTTCCATTTCTTATCCTTACCTCACCGAGGATCCCAAACTTTGTATCGCTAGATGTCTTCGGACTTACCTTGCTGTTATTCGTCCTTTACGTCCAGCTTCAGCTTCTCAACTTTTAATTTCTTATTCTAAGCCTGTTCTTCCGGTTTCTTCTCCTACATTGGCGAGGTGGATTCGTTGGCTTCTCACGCTAGCTGGAATCGATCTTCATTTTGGGGCACATTCTGTCCGAGGTGCTGCGGCCTCGGGTACTTTCTTCGCTGGAGCTTCCCTTTCTGATATTCTTCACACGGCTGATTGGTCTCGTGCATCCACTTTTAGGTCTTTTTATTTTCGTCCTTTATCTTCGGCTGTCTTGCCTTTATTGGCCCGACGTTAAAAAAGCAAATATGAGCCTCCTGTCTTGCAATAAAATTACACAATTATTCTAGACTCGATGACCGAATAATTGGAATTTTAATAAAGACAGGAGGCGAATATTTCCCTCCCTCCCACCCCTTTTTCCTTTTATTGTACTTATCTTATATTATGCATGTTTATTGCCTATTGCTGGGAGATTATGCTTTTATTATAAATATTTGCTGTTTCTCTTGATAATATTACTTAAGTTACGCTTAGGGCATTCAGATGCTGTCATGTGTCTCTCTTCTTTTTTCAGCGTAAACCTTGGTGTGGGATCTCCTGGTTCCAGTTTTACCTGAAGTTCAAGGCTTCACTTTGATGCTCCGTTCAAGTTTTTTCTTCGGAGGGTTCTTACCGATTTCATCTTCCGTTCCATGGTTCGCAGATTCAGAAAGAGGAAGAAGGAGGGGCTACTTCTACGTTTATATTGTTGTAGGGCTGCAACTAACGATTATTTTCATAATCGATTAGTTGGCCGATTATTTTTTCGATTAATCGGATAAAAAAAATGAATGTAAATTTTTCATTTATTTAAAATAATTTAATAAACAAATGATGTTAAATACAAACAGCAGAATAAAACAAACTTTGATAAAATGCATTTATTGTATTTATTTCCCAACCAGCCCCCCACATTTGAGCCCAGGCTTGCCACGCTGACTCCCAGACATGCCACGCTGCCTCCCACATATACCACTCCACGCTGCCTCCCACATATACCACTCCACGCTGCCTCCCACATATGCCACGCCACGCTGCCTCCCACATATGCCACGCTGCCTCCCACAGCGTAGAAAGGCGGCACTGCTCAGAATGGATCCTCGCCTAGCGGAACTGGGCTCCAAAGAGTTGGGCTCTTCTGCCAATGGACTCTTATTTGGCGATACTTTCGTGAAAGAATTAAACAGATATGTTTCTGTCATGACATCATGGACAAAAGCCAAGTCTTCTATGCGCAAGGTCTTCAACACAGACAGCCGTTTTTCCGCCAGGGCTGGACGACAGAGGGGCCGTGTCTTCAGCCACTTCACTCCCACAGGCTCCAGGAATTTCCAGCAACAGAATACCTCTTTCTACAGAGGCTCATACCGTCCACGTGCTTCCTACACCCAAGGCGGTTACAGAGGCAGAGGTTCTACACCATCTTCCAGAGGCCGCTTCAATTCCGGTAAGTACTGTGTCTCATCATCATGCTTCTCTTCCACAGGTAGCAGGCAGGATATCCCGTTCCTACCATTATTGGCAGGAGATCACATCGGATCCTTGGGTTCTTCGTACGGTAAGGGGTTCTAATAGATTTTGTTTCTCCTCCCCTTCAAGATCAGCCTCCTGCTCCGGTCTTCAGAAACCCTTCTGCTTCCGACCTCATAGACAACGAATTATCTTTGCTGCTAGACAAAGGGGCCATAGAACGAGCCCACGGTCCTCCCGTTTTTGTCAGCTCAATTTTTCTGGTCAAGAAACGCACAGGTGATCTCCGCCCGGTTATCAACCAGTTCGTGGCCTACCATCATTTCAAGATGGAAGGCATTCATCTATTGAGAGACCTCATGAAAAAAGACGACTGGTTCACTTGTCTCGATCTGAAGGATGCATATCTATCGGTCCCCATTCATCCTCATCACCGCCAATTCCTTCAGTTCCATTGGAATCATCAATTATGGCAATTCAATTGCCTTCCTTTCGGCCTCAGTTCAGCCCCTTGGTGCTTTACCAAGCTCCTCAAGCCAGTAATGGCTTTCTTCAGGTCCAGGGGCATAAGGTCCATAATCTATTTAGACGATATCCTCCTGTTTTCCCAACATCCTGGACTTCTCCACTCCCAAACCTCATTTGTCATAGAGACTCTTCATCTTTTGGGTTTTCTGGTCAACATGCAGAAATCAGAGTTGATTCCGACTCAAAAAATTTGTTTCCTGGGATTCGACATCGATTCTGTGTCCGCTTTTCTTTGCCTTCCAAAATCCAAGATTGCCAACATCAAGAAGGAGATTTGCGCTTTATTGCGCATCGATTTTTGCCCCTTACGGAGACTATCTCGTATGGTGGGCCTCCTCTCTTCAATCCAAGCGATCTTCCCAGGTCTTTTGTACTACAGAGCGCTCCATCGACTGAAAGCATCCTACCTCAGACAGATACCATCTTATGACCAACCGGTTCATCTCACTACAGAAGTACGTCAGGAACTCCAGTGGTGGCTTTTCCACATGCAAGCCTGGAACGGTCGTGCTACACTCGGCGCTCAACCGGATTTCGTTCTCGAATCCGATGCCAGCATGCTAGGTTGGGGAGCACGATCATTCACGGAGGCCACGGGAGGTCGGTGGTCTCGGGAAGAGAGCACTTTACATATAAATCATCTAGAACTCATCGCGGGATCCTTCGCCATTCGCAGTCTGGCAAAAGACCGCTCGGACTGCTGTCTTCTCTTACGTATGGACAATTTTTCAGCAGTCCACTACATAAATCGTCTGGGAGGAACTCGTTCCAAAGGTCTGACGGAGATTACGAAACAAATTTATCAATTTTGTTTCGAAAGAAACATATCCCTGTTGGCAGAATATGTTCCGGGAGTGGAGAACCAAACCGCAGATTGGTTTTCCAGGAATTGGCGAAATGCCAGCGATTGGATGATCCACAGGAGTGTCTTTCGTTCCCTCGACTCCCTCAGAGGTCCCCTTACGCTGGATCTATTTGCATCTCGCATAAACCATCAGACTCCAAATTTCAGTTGGCTTCCAGATCCGGAGGCTCTAGCTACGGATGCTTTCTTACAAATTTGGCCACCACGGGAGCTTATGCTTTCCCTCCTTTTTCTCTCATTCCCAGGGTCATCCAACACCTCCTCAGGACCCGAATATCTCTCATCCTAGTGACTACATTATGGCGCTCCCAACCTTGGTTTCCAGCTCTTCTGGAAATGTCGATCCAGGATCCTCTAGCTCTCCCTGTTTTCCCATCTCTTCTCAGGGGACCAGAAGGTCAATCCCATCCTCTGATTCTCGAAGGCCGTCTCTCCTTGGTTGCTTGGACGATTTCCGGGGATTTCACCCTGTCCAGGGATTATCGCAGGACGATAGAGACTTGCTCAGGGACTCTTGGGCTCCGGGTACACACCAGGCTTATAGAGCCGCATGGAAGTCCTGGTCTGCTTGGTGTGTGGGACGACAGACTGATCCCCATTCTGCCCCTGTAGCTTTTATATTAAATTTTTTGGCAGACATGTTTTCTTCAGGAAAATCTTATAGTTCTATCAATTTGTTTCATTCGGCCATTTCCAGTGGCCATGTCGGATCCAAGGAAGGTCCCATTGGTAAGGATCCTTTAGTTTGTCGTCTTCTCAGAGGTATCCTTTTACGGCGACCTCCGACTGCTCGATACGATTCCTTCTGGGATGTTTCCATACTCCTGGATTTTCTGCGACAATGGCCCGACAATGATTCCTTGACTTTGTGTCAATTATCGGCAAAACTTACCTTGCTACTTTGTTTACTCTCTTTTCGTCGTGTTTCAGATGTTTGGGCTTTAGAGGTTGGAGCCATTTCCTTTTCTCCGGAAGGAGTAATTTTCTCTATTCATAGACGTACTAAGACTTCTTCGACTTCCATTTCTTATCCTTACCTCACCGAGGATCCCAAACTTTGTATCGCTAGATGTCTTCGGACTTACCTTGCTGTTATTCGTCCTTTACGTCCAGCTTCAGCTTCTCAACTTTTAATTTCTTATTCTAAGCCTGTTCTTCCGGTTTCTTCTCCTACATTGGCGAGGTGGATTCGTTGGCTTCTCACGCTAGCTGGAATCGATCTTCATTTTGGGGCACATTCTGTCCGAGGTGCTGCGGCCTCGGGTACTTTCTTCGCTGGAGCTTCCCTTTCTGATATTCTTCACACGGCTGATTGGTCTCGTGCATCCACTTTTAGGTCTTTTTATTTTCGTCCTTTATCTTCGGCTGTCTTGCCTTTATTGGCCCGACGTTAAAAAAGCAAATATGAGCCTCCTGTCTTGCAATAAAATTACACAATTATTCTAGACTCGATGACCGAATAATTGGAATTTTAATAAAGACAGGAGGCGAATATTTCCCTCCCTCCCACCCCTTTTTCCTTTTATTGTACTTATCTTATATTATGCATGTTTATTGCCTATTGCTGGGAGATTATGCTTTTATTATAAATATTTGCTGTTTCTCTTGATAATATTACTTAAGTTACGCTTAGGGCATTCAGATGCTGTCATGTGTCTCTCTTCTTTTTTCAGCGTAAACCTTGGTGTGGGATCTCCTGGTTCCAGTTTTACCTGAAGTTCAAGGCTTCACTTTGATGCTCCGTTCAAGTTTTTTCTTCGGAGGGTTCTTACCGATTTCATCTTCCGTTCCATGGTTCGCAGATTCAGAAAGAGGAAGAAGGAGGGGCTACTTCTACGTTTATATTGTTGTAGGGCTGCAACTAACGATTATTTTCATAATCGATTAGTTGGCCGATTATTTTTTCGATTAATCGGATAAAAAAAATGAATGTAAATTTTTCATTTATTTAAAATAATTTAATAAACAAATGATGTTAAATACAAACAGCAGAATAAAACAAACTTTGATAAAATGCATTTATTGTATTTATTTCCCAACCAGCCCCCCACATTTGAGCCCAGGCTTGCCACGCTGACTCCCAGACATGCCACGCTGCCTCCCACATATACCACTCCACGCTGCCTCCCACATATACCACTCCACGCTGCCTCCCACATATGCCACGCCACGCTGCCTCCCACATATGCCACGCTGCCTCCCACATATGGCATTCCACGCTGCCTCTCACATATGCCACTCCACGCTGCCTCCCACATATACCACTCCACTCTGCCTCCCACATATGCCACTCCACTCTACCCCCACATATGCCACTCCACTCTGCCTCCCACATATGCCACTCCACGCTGCCTCCCACATATGCCACTCCACGCTGCCTCCCACATATACCACTCCACTCTACCCCCACATATGCCACTCCACGCTGCCTCCCACATATGCCACTCCACGCTGCCTCCCACGTATGCCACTCCACTCTACCCCCACATATGCCACTCCATGCTGCCTCCCACATATGCCACTCCACGCTGCCCCCACATATGCCACTCCACTCTACCCCCACATATGCCACTCCACGCTGCCTCCCACATATACCACTCCACTCTACCCCCACATATGCCACTCCACGCTGCCTCCCACATATACCACTCCACTCTACCCCCACATATGCCACTCCACGCTGCCTCCCACATATGCCACTCCACACTGCCTCCCACATATGCCACTCCACTCTACCCCCACATATGCCACGCCACGCTGCCTCCCACATATGCCACTGTGCCTGAAACACCACTCCATCCTCCCCAAACATGCCACACTGCCTCCCAGACATGCCACGCTGCCCTCCCCAGATATGCCACTCCACTCTACCCCCAGATATGCCACTGCGGCCCCAGATATGCCTTATACACCCTGATACACCACTTTGTCCTCCCCACATATGCCTTATATACCGTATATACTTTATACCCCCAGATATGTCACTCCTTCCTCCCCAGAAATGCCTTATACCCCCCCAGATATGCCTTCATAGTCCCCTCATAGAGTCACAGACACGTTCCCATCACACTGACACCTTACTTTTATAAATAAGTACTGGGTTAATCTTCACTGCCCCCAGGATTTAGATTCCCCTTAGTTTGCCCCCCTTTATCTCTAACTGCGCCTTAAGTTAACTTTATTAAATTAAAGTAACCCTCAGCCCTCATCATTAAATTAATCCTAAACACCCCATTAACCATAACTACCCCTAAATTAACCCTAAACACCCCATTAACCACAGCATCCCCTAAATTAACCCTAAAGACCCCATCAACCACAACAGCCCCTAAATTAACCCTAAACACATTAACCACAGCTGCTCCTAAATTAACTCTAAACACCCAATTAACCATAACTGCCCCTAAATTAACCCTAAACACCCCATTAACCATAGCTGCCCCTAAACACCCCATTAACCATAATTGCCCCTAAATTAACCCTAAACACCCCATTAACCATAGCTGCCCCTAAACACCCCATTAACCATAACTGCCCCTAAATTAACTCTAAACACCCCATTAACCATAACTGCCCCTAAATTAACCCCCACCTCCCCTAACTTTCAGCAGCCCAAATATTAATTTTATACTTACAGTTAGATGAGTGGCACAGCCATGTGGTTCTGGCCTTCTGGGAGAAGGAAGGGGCGGGGCCAGTTGTAACAGTGATTACAGGGAGGGACTGGTAAATAGGAGCTGCTGCTGTGAGTCAGACTAAACGGATTATATAATGAGGGGCATTTTTCAGAGCGTTTGCTCTGATAAAACCCTCATTTTATAATCGATAATAATCGATTCAACTAATCGATAATGAAATTCGTTTTTATCGATTTTATCGATTAGTTGTTGCAGCCCTATATTGTTGAACTTTTTTATAATTGGTTACCAATGTTCTATTTTTATCTTTGCTGCTAAGGTGACAGTAAAGAAAGTCAAGCAAATATTCGCCTCCTGTCTTTATTAAAATTCCAATTATTCGGTCATCGAGTCTAGAATAATTGTGTAATTTAGTGGCTTCACTGCCTATAGACTCTTTTAATAGTCATTAATGTGTATGCATTGGTTTAACTGGTTAACTGTTAAGTTAATGTCTGCTAATAAATGCCAGACACTGTCCAAAAGGGAGACTATGTAGATATATAAATTTGGTACAATAAAGTAGGTCTGAAACAACTAATCGATAAAATCGATAATAATCGATAATGAAAATCGTTGTTAATGATTTTCATTATCGATTAATCGAATCGATTTTTATCGATTATAAAAAGAGGTTTTTTTCAGAGCAAATGCTCTGAAAAACTCCTCTCCTTATATAATCCGACCTCAAACAGAGATCGGATTATAACACTAGAATCCAGATCCCCCGCAACGCTGCAGGGGACCTGGATTCCCCTCACTGTCGGCCGGTCTCTCACTTCAGTCTCTCTCCCCCCTTCCATACACCCCTCTGACTCCTCCCCCCTCCCATATATCACTCTGCCTCTCTCCCGACTCCGTTACTGACAGGCACTTTCACTGCAGCTTCATAGAAGCCTCATCGTAAGTGAAGGGCAGTAACGGAGGCTGTCTGTGCGCTTCGCGCAGACCCCCACCGGCTGACAGAGAATCATCCTGCATCGCACAGACAGCCTCCGTTACTGCCCTTCACTTACGCTGAGGCTTCTATGAAGCTGCAGTGAAAGTGCCTGTCAGTAACGGAGCTGGGTAGAGAGGCAGAGCGGTGTATGGGAGGGGGAGGAATCAGAGGGGTGTATGGGAGGGGGGAGGAGCCAGAGTGGTGTATGGGAGGGGGAGGAGCCAGAGTGGTGTATGGGAGGGGGAGGAGCCAGAGTGGAGTATGGGAGGGGGGAGGAGGCAGAGTGGAGTATGGGAGGGGGAGGAGCCAAAGTGATGTATGGGAGGGGGGAGGAGGCAAAGTGATGTATGGGAGGGGGAAGAGCCAAAGTGATATATGGGGGGGAGGAGGCAGAGTGGCGTATGGGAGGGGGAGGAGCCAGAGTGGTGTATGGGAGGGGGAGGAGCCAGAGTGGAGTATGGGAGGGGGAAGGAGCCAGAGTGGAGTATGGGAGGGGGAGGAGCCAGAGTGGAGTATGGGAGGGGGAGGAGGCAGAGTGGTGTATGGGAGGGGGGAGGAGGCAGAGTGGTGTATGCGAGGGGGGAGGAGGCAGAGTGGAGTATGCGAGGGGGGAGGAGGCAGATTGGTGTATGGAAGAGGGAGGAGGCAGAGTGGAGTATAGGAGGGGGAGGAGCCAGAGTGGTGTATGGGAGGGGAGGAGTTATAGTGGTGTATGGGGGTATTATGAATTTCAGGGCATATAGGGGGTATAAGGCATATCGATATTAGGCATATCAGTTGGGCATAAAACATATCTGGGGGCAAAAGGTATATCATGGGGCTCAGTGGCATATAGGGGGTTTAAGGCATATCGATATTAGGCATATCAGGGGGGCATAAAACATATCTGGGGTAAAAGGTATATCTAGGGGCTCAGTTGCATATCACTGGCATATAAGGCATATCAGGGGCACAGTGGCATATCAGGGGGCACAGTGTAATCTGGCATATAAGAGGTATAAGGCATATATGGGGGCAGAGTGGCAAGCTGGGGGTCAGATGTGCATAACAGGGGGCAGTTTGGTAAATAAAAAAAAAATTAAACAAGGCTTTTTTCTCATAGTTTTTATTAAATATGAAAAATAGTTAACATGAATTAATATTTACTAATAACTTTGTATTAAAACCTAGTTTGAGAAACACCGTGTCTTGTAGCTTTTATTATGTCAGTAAAATAAGAAGGTGAATAGAGAGAGGCCAAGAGATGAAAGTGTAAATTGTCCGTTTTTTATTACATTATTTTAAATTGAAAAAAAAAATGCATTTTTTTATCCGATTAATCGAAAAAATAATCGGCCAACTAATCGATTATTAAAATAATCGTTAGTTGCAGCCCTACAATAAAGAATAAACTGTTACCTTTGGATAGAGTGGTTTGCCATCCAAACTGTTTGGGCACTGTTGGGTTAAATGTGGTACTTAACCCCTTGCCCTTGTGCTATAAAGGTATTTGGCTGTTTGGTATAGTTAAGGCTTTATTTTATGTATTCATTCTTTTAATTTTTGCTACCCTTTTATGATTCATATAGTCTCACACCTCTATCTTTCCCTGCCATTTGTGCAGTTATAGGTTCCTTGGCGCTCAATAGTATGGAGAAGGACACTTACCCACGAAAGGGCAGATTTGCTTCATATATCATAGTTCCCAACTCTGAAAACAATTTCCATTTTGCAGCATAGCTCCACCCTCTTCACCAAACCCATCAAACTTGATTTTTTTTAAAAAAATAAACGCTTTTCCATGGATTCATATGAATTTCTGATAAAGAGGAGCGCCCCCGACAAGAGAAATGAAAATGAATAGCAAAAAGGCTGGAGTTTTGTTAAGTTTTGTTCATTCATTTGTCATTTCTCGCTCTTACATGTTTTCAGGAAGGTTGCCAGTGTTACTTTTTCTGGGGTGAGACAGGCTTAAACAAGCTGTATTTGCATTTTTGACAGCATTTCCAGAAATTATATTTACGGTTCAAAGTGCACACTTTCAGAGTCCTCCTTTTCACGGCTGCCTGGATCAGTCACGCATGGGTCCGTGCTGATGTCACTATCTGACTTCTCAGGCACGAGCCCCAGGAAATTGTTGCTTGGTGTCCTGTCGTCTGCACTACCTAGCTTTCTATATATTGGCTGGATATTTTGTTGCTGACCTAAACTGAATTACCATTTTCTGTTTCTCTGGTGTCCCTGACCTCGGCTGACTTCAGTTGTCCTTTATTAACCTGTGCCTTACCCTAGATACTGGGCTCTTCCCCTTCAGGCTGCATTACAGTCCATGAGGTACGCAAGTGTAGAAGCTTTTAGCTGCGCTCGCGCCGCTTAGTGTGCCGCACTTTTTGCGCTCGAGGCACTTAGTTTAACCGCGCTTTTGCTAATCTGAGGAGGGGGGATTTTGCCCTATAAATAGACCTGCTGAGGTGGGTTCGTGTCACACCTGCGGCGAACCACTAGCTGACTGCACTGACCTCTTTGTAGTGTCTGGTGAGCGGCAGCATAGCGGGAGAGCCAAAGGTACAAAGATGGAAGAACTTCTTCTGAGGCTCCCACCCAAAAAAAAACAACAATCTTTGTCGTGGCTTTTATTGGGGTGAAGGTTGCCCTTTTTCTTTAAAAAATAAATAAATAAATAACATGTAGGAGAAAAGACCACGGCCTGTTTCTCCAATTCAAGTTGTCAGTGTTTTTACTTATTATAATACAGTATGAGTTAACCCCTTCAGGTCCGGGACGTACCTGGTACTTCCTGGTCACAGGTCACCGGTAGACCGGGACGTACCAGGTACGTTGCCGCCAATAAGCGGTCCCGCGTTGCACTGGACGCCGGATAACTGAGCGTTTCATGGTACCCAAGGACCTCTCGGAATGAAGAAGGAGACCCAGAGTCGGGGAAGGCGCTATTGATTCGCCCACAACCTCCCCCAGACAGCGAAAAACACCCGCCCAGTAGGACTGCAAGCGGCCGCATTCCCACCAAATATGCAGGTAGGTACCAGGTTCGAGGCCGCACCTCCAGCAGGACAGATCACTTCCCGGCAAAAACCTGCTAACAGCCACAGGGGTTCGATACCACAGGGTCAAGAGCTTGTATGCAGTCTCCTGGACCCTGGAAGGGATGGAGCATTTGTGCGTCAAGACACGGATCTTCTCCCACTGGTGGTCAGAGAGGACGACACCGAGGGCAGATTCCCAGAATCCCATAAACGACGGGGACACCGAAGAGTCCTGCAGCAGAAGAATGCGGTAAATAAGGGAGATCCCACCCCTGGCCAAAGTCTCCCTCCCTGCGAGATGTTCAAAAGGGGTCAGCTCTCTCTTGAGATTATGTTTACACGGAAGTGAAGTGACATAGCACGCAATCTGATTATAGCGGAAGCACTGCAGCATGAAGCGTGGAGCAGTGGGAGAAGCCCTTTCGAAACATACAGGGGCCGACCCATCCCAGACCTCAGACAGCTTCAAAGTGGGGGACAGACCTAGAGACTCCAAGAAGCCCCTCTCCAGTCCCGGAACAAAATCCGGGTTACCAGCTATGGGAGTCAGCGGAGACAGAAAAGAGGAGACGGACCCACCAATCCGCCTCCGGCGCCAAACTCCAAAGGTTCCCAGTTTGTCGTGTATATGTGGGAGCGAAACAATGGGCTGCGACACCGAGAAAAGCAGATCATCCGCATACGCAGCGACTTTAAGCGAACGACCAGAGCACATCAGGCCGTGAATGCTGCGGTTGTCCCTGATTGCCTGCAAGAAGGGCTCCAAGGTGATGGCGAACAGGAGGGGCGAGAGGGGACAACCCTGACGCGTTCCATTGCGAATCGGAAAGGAGTCCGTGAGGGCTCCGTTCAAACGAATGCGCGCAGACGGGGAAGAGTATAGGGAGGTGATCCAATGGAGCCAGAAGCCACCAAATCCCATGGTCCGGAGGGTCTGGAACATAAAGTCCCAAGCGAACGCCTTCTCCGCGTCAGTAGACAGGAGAAGAAGCCTGGGCATGATAGATGGTGTTCAAAGCCCGAAAAGGCCCATCTCGCCCCTCCCGCCCCACAATAAAGCCAGATTGGTCTGGGTGTATTAAAGCTCCCAGGAAGCCTGGTAGACAAGACCTTCGCAAAGAGCTTGAGATCGGTGTTCAACAGGGAAATGGGCCTATAACTCTGGCATAACAGTGGATCCTTACCCTCTTTGCGCAACACTGTAATGGCCGCCATTAGTGAATGGGGATGAAAGGACTCGCCCCGACGCACAGCGTTGAGGAGAGCCACGAGGGGGGCCTGTAGTTGCTGCCAAAATAATCGATAGTACCGAAGCGGGAGACCATCCGGTCCCGGAGCTTTTCCGGTCGGCATAGATTTGATAGCTGCCACAATTCCTCTATGGTGATTTCATCGTCGAGTTCCTCCGATTGGGCCACAGTGAGCCTACGGCGCACGTGTGTCTCCAGGTAGCCGCTAATAAGGGCGCTCCGATGAGCACTCATACCATCACCCGGGAGGTTGTACAAGGAACGGTAATAATTACAGAAGGAATCGGCTATATCCGTGGGAGAGCAAGAGATCAGGCCGCTAGGCAGTTTAATTTTGCTGACGTAAAGCAATTGTTGCTTAGTTCGCAATGCCCTGGCTAGCAAGCGACCGCATTTGTTACCATGCTCATAAAAAAGAGCCTGTGTGCGCAAAAATGATCTTTGAATATTATAATTGAGACGTGTGCTCAGGCGGCGTCGCAGCTCAGTCAATTCCAGGTAGGTGCGCTCATCACACGTGCTTTTGTGGATGGGTTCCACCCTCGCGATACGCTGCGTGAGATCCGAAATCTCTCGCGTTCTCTCTTTTTTCCAGTGTGAGGCCTTACTGATAAAGAGGCCCCGAATCGTGCACTTGTGTGCCTCCCAGGTGGTGGAGTGGTTCATCCCCGAGTCCGCGTTTTCCCGAAAGAAGCATTGCAACTGCTCCGCAGCAGCACTAGTTACGTCTGCATTGGCCAACAGGGACTCATTAAGACGCCATGAGGTGGAGGTCGATCTATAGAGGTCAGCCCCGAGACGTAAGATAACTGGGGAGTGATCTGAGACCTCAGCAGCGCCAATGGTGTAGCCGATTCCCAAGCTTAGATGATAGTGTTCCATTAGGAGAAGGTCGATTCTGGAGTAGGATCTGTGCGGGGCAGAAAAGCAGGTGTAATCCTTGTCACCCGGATGAAACGCCCTCCAGCAATCAACCAATCTATATTGCCGAAGAATAGAATTCAATTGTTTGATGTGAGAGGGTAGCATACGAGAGGATCCCAGGGAAGTGTCTAAGCGTGGTTCCGGGGGCATATTAAAATCTCCACCCAATATGAGTATGCCTTGTTTAAACTCCATAAGGGAGCGGAGAATGTGGGACAACACCTTACATTGCCCCCTGTTGGGGAGATAGATGGAGGCGAAAGTGTAAACCTGATTAGAGATGGAGCCCTTGACAAACGTGTATCTCCCATCCGGGTACTCCATAGAGGCCGACAGGAGAAAAGGGACATGCCTGGAGAGTAGCACGGCGGTCCCCCGTGATTTAGAGTCCGCGAAATTACTAGTAAAGACCTGGGGGAAATGGGGACTGCGAAGAGACAGGGCGCCAGCCCCACGTAGATGAGTCTCTTGCAATAAGACCACCGACGGAGTTGACCGACGAAGTGATCTGAACACTCTGGACCTTTTCTCGGGAACATTAAGGCCACGGACATTGAGGCTCAGGACCACCAGGTCCGCGGGCCGAAAGGGAGCGCCAGGGCGGGGCATGCTAAGATGGACAGGAGCGAGAGAGGGGAACAGGGAGAAAAAGTGTGAGCAAAGAAAGAGCGAGAGAGGGGAGAAAAGAAAAAAAAAAAAAAAAAAAGGGGGAGGAGGAAAGGAGCTAGGAGGGGATTATATAGGGAAGAGGGAACAGGAAGGGAAGGAGACAACAGACAGGGAACAGAAGTAACGCCGTACAGCAGATATCGGGATGAGCGAGGACCTAGAACACCGGGACAAGTCCGGAGCCTGTCGCCCAAAAAAAATCCGAACTGCAAGGGAGCCGCGGAAGCCCCGTCCAAGACAGCAGCAAAACAGCAATGAAAAGAAAAAAAAAAAAAAGGATTCAATAAAACGAACCACAATACTCCACAGCCAACACTCACATTTATGAATAATGATCAGTAAAACCATCCATGAAACAAGGGGGGAAAATTTGAGCGTGTGCGAGTGTTTACAGGTGCAGCCCCACGTTGTATTAGGCGTCGTCGTGCTGGGCAAGTGTTAATCCCCATCCGGGCAATATCCGGTCGACGTATGAGCAAAAAAAAAAAAGGGGTGCATGTGTGTGTAAGCATGCAAACGCCGCAGCCCTGCATGGTGATAGCCAGACAGGGCAAACCTTCACAAGCGTCAATACCCGTCCACACGACTTCAGACGGAAACTGAGCGCATTAACAAAAGTAACCGGTAACGTGGTAGCAATACGTGGTGGTACAGACAATAGCAAGGAAACATGAGGACAGGCGTTCATGTGCAGAGAACATATGGCCAATGAAAGTGAAGCCACCAGGGGGCGAACTCCTATATACAAAAACAGGCAAACAGGTGCAGGAAGTATATGGCCCTCAGTAGCGAAACCACCTCAGTCGCTCATGACACTTAAGAACCGGCATTAGGCATGAGAAAGCATAGAAAAAAAAAAAAGAAAAAAAAAAGGGGGGGTATTTTTACCCATAGATATATACACGCATATACATACGTACAGACTTGTGCATACATATACATACAGGCACATATTCACTACGAGTCAAATAAAGAAAAAGAAATCCCTGAGAGCATATGTGTAGTTGGGAACATCACCAAAGCGTGAGATTGCGTCACTCCTCCCGAGAGTGTGTGGGGTGTCTGCCGTCGGCCGCTGCGTCTCCACGGCATGGTCTTGAGCGGCGGAGGCTCACGTGGGGTTCGGGCAGGTAGTGCCGGCATGAGCGACCAATCTTCCACTCACGGCGTGGGAAGCCCGAGGGCATCTGCTACATCCAGCACGTCGCGATGCTTCTTCACTATATGAGTAGACCCGTCGTGGGTGATGATCAGCTGAAAAGGGAACCCCCAACGGTATCGTATACCTCTGTCTTGAAGTAGTGACGTCAGCGGTCGGAGTACGCGCCTGTTACGTAGGGTGATGGAGGATAGGCCCTGGTAGAGCGCCAAAACCTGGCCTTCAAAAGTAAAGGTGCGGGAGTTCCTCGCTCGCGCCATAATTTCCTCCTTTAACAGAAAGTCTTGAAAGCAGCATATAACATCCCTGGGGGGGTCGGAAGGTCCTCCACGTCGCCGTAAAGCCCGGTGTGCTCTATCTAGGCGGATAGGTGTGTCAGGTGCCAAGGAGATCGTTAAATAAACGCTGAAGTAGTGCCCTTAGGTCCTCGGGGCCCTCAGATTCCCGTAGGACTCCACATTTCGAAGGAGTTCGGTAGTCAGGCCGCTCAGGAGTGTTGTGGTCTGCCGCAGCTCCGTGACCTGATGTGAAACACGGGCATGTGATGTCTCAAGTTGAGAGGTGCGGTGTTCAACTCCTGCGATGTCCGCGCGCAAGACAGTCATCTCCTCGTGCAGTGCCTGCTTTACTTCAGCAATAAGATTGCTGAAATCCGCTTTGGTGGGGAGAGAACGAAACATTGCTTGTAGGTCCCCCGCAGACGGAGGAGCATCCCCCAGAGATAGTGAGTGGGGAGCGTCGTCCGATGCTGATGTGCTGGCTGGGGAGGGCGCCATATTGGGTGAAGGGGGCTGTGTGTCGAGCGCCGCCGGAGTCTGAAAATAGTCGCGGAGCGAGTGACCCGATGGTGCAGGTGGTATCTCCGGGGCCGCCTGGCGCTGTGACTGTCGTTTCTGTTTGCACATGGTGAACGAGAAGGGCGGATGGATGCGGATGATAGTGAGCGTGCTGGGGAGCTAAAGGCTCAAGCTGCCATCTTCAACCAAGGCAAGCCACGCCCCCCCCTAATGAAATTTAAATGCCGGTTAGGGTTCAAGCAATACATTCCCTCTAAACTCTCCCGGTATTCATGATGATGCCACTGTTCCTGTTCCTGTCCGGGGCAAAACTCAGGTCCAGAGAAAGCCAACCTACAATAGGCATATGGCGGGGAGTGGATTTGGTCGATCAATTATTGCAGCCATACCTCATAATGAGAAAAAATATGTGGTATAAAAAGGTAGCCATTTATATAATGCAGATTGCAACTCACAATGCATTCTTACTTTTTTTTTTAAAATACACCCTGCCAAAAAAAAACACTTTTTTATCTTTTTTTCAGTTTTTGTTACTCAAGGAAATCTTGGCTCCAGCTGAACAAGGCCCTTCAGTGATAATTCAGGAAGAACATTTCCCTTTCAAATTTCCTCCAACCTCCAAAAAATCTAAAACACAGAAACGGTGCAGAGTGTGTTATGCCAAAGGGCACAGGGAGGACACAGTATTTTACTGTTCTGGTTGCCCTGATAAGCCCGGTCTGTGCATTGGCAACTGTTTTAAGGAATTTCATACAGTTGCCAGTTACAAAAAATTATTTCATTTTTTCTTTATCTTAATCTTTCTTACAGTTGCCAGTTACAAAAAATAATTTCATTTTTTCTTAATCGTTCTTAATCTACTGTTCTTAATCTACTGTTCATAAATATATACTGTATTTGCTCGATTATAAGACGAGGTTTTTTTCAGAGCAAATGCTCTGAAAAATACCCCTCGTCTTATAATCGAGGTTGTCTTCTAATCGGACCTCAAAATGTCTGCTGGGGCCATGCTACTAACCGGGCTTTGGTCGCGAGCAGCAGGAGAACAAGAAGCTAGCAGCGTGTCACATAACTCTGCCTCCCCCTCCTTCCTCTGGGGGCGGGGCCAGAGAAGTTGCACGCACAGCCGGGCTCCTGCAGAAGTCTTCGAGTGAGAGATCAGCAGTTCAGGTAGGGGGTGAGGGAGGGTTTTTGTGATTAATGTGTGAAGTATGTGTGATTAATGGAATGAATGAGTATTTAAATGTTTGTGAATGAGTGTGTGTGTGATAGCATGGATGTGTAAGGGTGGTGGTAGCATGGCATAGGGACGCTGTACTCAGACTCCTATCATCCTCAGGTTCCAGCATGTACTGGCTGCCTTGGCTTGATAGGAGTGTGATTGCTGTTAGCAGAGATCTATATACCTCCAGAAATGCCTTTTAACCCCCTATATGCCACTCTGCTCCATGATATGCCTTTTAACCCCCTATATGCCAGAGTGGCATATCATGGGGCATATCATGGGGCAGAGTGGCATATAGGAGGGTATAAGACATTTCTGGAGGCAGAGTGGCATATAGAGGGTTAAAAGGCACATCATGGGGCAGAGTGGCAAATAGGGGGTATAAGGCATTTCTGGGGGCAGAGTGGCAACCCTGGGGGCAGATGTGCATAACTGGGGGGGCAGGTTGGCAAATAAAAGGAAATAAAAAAATATATATTTTTCTCAATCATAGCTTTTATGAAATATGAAAATATTGTTTACATGAATTAATATTTACTAGTAAAACCTATAGGGTCGTCTTATATTCAGGCTTTTTGTTTTTTTCCTAAATTAATATTTAGATTTTGGGGGGTCGTCTTATAATCAGGGTCGTCTTATAATCGAGCAAATACGGTACTATTATGGGGTACTTTACAGTGGGGGGGCTTCCAAAATGTCCGAAATGGGATATGGGCCCAGTAAACCAATTTCTGAAAACTTGCGTATGTTCCAGTTATGGCCTCATGGCTTCCTCAAAAAATGCATGAACCATGCATGTGAGGCCTTGTTGGAATCATGGGATGTTGGTGAACAAAATGTGGTGTTTTCTTCCACTGTTGCACTTATGGTGTGCAAGAACAGTGCAACATTGCAATTTATGTGTTAAAAACGCAATAAAATAATTTCCCTGTGAAGTTTGGCAGACATCAGTGAAGAAATGGCTGGCTGAAAACTGCCAAAAATACCCTAATTGAAGACCTTGACATGTCTACTGTTCATAAACATATACTTTTATGGGGTACTTTACAGTGGGGGGCTTCCAAAATGTCCCAAATGGGATATGGGCCCAGTAAACCAATTTCTGAAAATTCCAAATTTGAAAACTAAAATGCGCATGTTCCAGTTTTGCCCTCATAGCTTCCTCAAAAAATGCATGAACCATGCATGTGAGGCCTTGTTGGAACCGGGGGATGTTGGTGAACACAATTTGGTGTTTTCTTCTGCAGTTGCACATTTTCTATACAAAATATAATATGAAATCTAAAGCAACATTGCAACATACGCAAAAAAAAACATATATAAAAATACATATATGTATATAAATACATATATAAAAATACATCAAAATTTGGCAGCAATTGGCTATAAAATCCCTGTTTGAAAAGTATCAAAATGACCCTAGTTGTACACCTTGACTTATCTACTGTTCATAAACATATAATTTTGGGGGGATAATCAGTATCTGTGACAACTATTGCAAAATTACATTTCAAAAACGTGATGCATGCCTTGCAATATTTGCCCTATACTGGTCAAAATAGATGAAAATCCTAGCCATGTTGGGTGGTTTCCAATTCAGGACAAGTTAATGAATATATTTTGGATATTTTTTTCCCATTGGTTCAATGTGTGTACAATTTGTATGTATACAAAACTGTAAAAAAAAAATGCGTTATTTTCATCCCCCCCCCACTTTTTCCAGTTTATTTCAAACAAAACAATATACTACCCAGCTTAATATGGTTTCAAATGAAAGCCCTACTTGTGCTGAAAAAAACAATATATGATTTGTGTGGGGGGTGCACTAATTGATAAGAGAATAATTACAGTTGAAGAAAGACATGGCAAAAACACAAAAATGGCTCCGGTCCTTTAGCGACACCTAAGTATCAAAATCCTGGTCCTGAAGGGGTTAAAGCTGGTTTATTTTGTTTGTGCATATCCCTTACAATCGCATGTCTTGACAGATCTCTTCAGTACTCAATCTCCACTATTACATGAATTAATATTTACTAGTAAAACTTTTTTCCTATAGTGTCATCCTATATTCAAGCTTTTTCTTTTTTCCTAAATTAATATTCAGATTTTGGGGTTCATCTTATAATGAGGGTCGTTTTATAATCATGCACATACGGTATATACCGGTATATAATATGTGTATAATCTGTACCTGCCACGTTATGTGATCTATGTGGATGTGCATATAGGTAAAAAAACAACGCTGTATTCCAACAGGGGCAGGCGCCAATATACAGTTTTAGCACTTTTAAGTCTGCAACTTGGTTTCATGCAGAACATTTGGCACTCCAAAGCCATCACTGTGCTAGAATATGAATAAATCATGTGGATACATGAAATCTGGTACCAACTTAATATTATATATATAGTCAATTATTCTGTCACTTTGCACTAAATTTTAAGGGTAAGTCCAGCTCCACCCAAAGACACTATGGCAAACTCGATCGCCAACATCCCCTTACTGCAATTACTGGGACCCTAAACTGTATGTCTGTCTGACTACCTATCCACCATTGCAAGAGAAAGGAGAGGGAGGGCTAGAGAACTGTCATTGGGAGGAAAAGGGAGGGGTGTCTCGGTTTTGTAGTTGTAAATACACTAAATCTGGGTGCTCTAATTAAAGCTAAAACACCTATACGTGTCTACTTAGAGACAATAATAATTCGCAAAAAAGCCACCCCTCTCAACCACAATACAGCTGACTGCGGATATACTTGCTAATAAGAGGCGGAGACTTCAGCGCGTGGAAAGGGCGTTACATGCGCAGATGTTTAGCTCAATAGTTGTCTGGATTTGTAGTGTCTACGCGGGTAACTTTAGAAATAGTCGGTGTTCCGTGTGCGATAACGGACCCGGAAAACCGTTTCTTCACCCCAGCACTCGGTGAGTATGCAGCTACACGAGTATCTGCAGAGTTTTAATGTAAGTCAAGAGGCGAACGAGGGGGACATGCCATTGTTTTAATAATTTCAATTTTAAGTCTGCGCGCATTGACGTTGTTATTAACATGGGACGTCATGTCCCTGTTTGCTTACGACAATACTCGCTTTTAGACTGTTTGAGTCAAGTTTTAGTATGTTAAAGTGGGGGAGGGGATTTATTGTGGACGACGTTCTACATTGGGCGGTGTTTAACGCGTAGTGTTTGTTTACTGGAAAAAATACATATTGTGGGTAGTTCTAACTATATTTTATTTACAGACCCTTTATGGTGTATCACAGTGCATTTTGATAGGAAGCAAGCGGTGCGTTCACAACGTCTTTTTCAACAAAACTCTAAGCATATCAGAGCTCGTCCGCAGCGTAGCAACACTAGACTAGGTTTCAGTTTCCATTGAGTCTGGGTGCGCCACAATGCAAAACAATGGAATCTTTTATTTTAACCCTCTGAAAATTGCTGTTCTATTGCATACTGCTCATGTTTAGCTGTAATTTTCCTCTCTCATTTACTGTAGCCACAAATTATATATAGGACAAGAAGGGCTTTCTTTAGATACCGTTTATTTTGATTTTATCTAATTTACTATTTAAAAAAGTACACAATATGATGGAAAAATTGAGAATAACTTTTTCTGACTATAATTGAGAAAATATTTTTACTAATAAGAAAAAACTACATTCTACTATTTGTCCTGAGTTTAGAAATGCCCAGTATTTTTTGTTTGTTTTGCAAGTGCTATTTCAAAACTTTTTTTGTTGTTGTTCAAATCTGTTCATGCCCTGTTTGGAAGCCCATCGGTTTGATTTACACCAATATATGTTTGAAAAGTAGACACCCCAGTGTATTTTACCCTTTCCATGCACTAATTCTGTTACCAGCCTTTGTCAAACTTTGTGGTAGTCTTTTTATGTGTGTGCATGTTTTTAACTTTCCCCTCACACACTTTACTTAACCCCTTCAATCCCCTATGGACGTCCCGGTACCTCCAGCCCTTCGTGCAGCGTCAGGGACACATCCCTGCCGCCAGGGCCGGGGGGAGCAATTGCCCCCCAGGCCGCCCTAAATCCGGGCCGGTGGGCCGGACCGACGATCAGCAGACGAGCATTCAATGCGGCTGCGGCCGCAAAGTTAAAAACTAAGTGGCCGCGAGCAGGATTGAATGCGGCCGTCATGCGTAACTGGCGGGGGGAGGGGGGCGGTCCGCCCCTGCTGCCGCTCATCTGAGGGGTGCCACCATGCCGGCACGCCTTCAGAAACGGTGCGCGCGGCAACTGTGGCTGTGCGCCGGAACTTGATGTCAAATCCCGGCGCACAACACTGAAGCCACGCCCACCGTCTTCCGCGCTCAGTACACCGGAAGGACAGGAAGAAGAAGAAGAAGAAAAGTGAGCGTGAAAGAAGAAAAGGTAGGAGAGAGTGGATTAGTAAATGTGTGAGAGTGATGGGTGTTATGCTAAATGTAAGTGTGTGAGAGTGATGGGTGTTATGCTAAATGTAAGTGTGTGGGAGTGATGGGTGTTATGCTGAATGTAAGTGTGTGGGAGTGATGGGTGTTATGCTGAATGTAAGTGTGTGGGAGTGATGGGTGTTAAGCTGAATGTAAGTGTGTGGGAGTGATGGGTGTTATGCTGAATGTAAGTGTGTGAGAGTGATGGGTGTTATGCTGAATGTAAGTGTGTGAGAGTGATGGGTGTTATGCTAAATGTAAGTGTGTGAGAGTGATGGGTGTCATGCTGAATGTAAGTGTGTGAGAGTGATGGGTGTTATGCTGAATGTAAGTGTGTGAGAGTGATGGGTGTTATGCTGAATGTAAGTGTGTGAGAGTGATGGGTGTTATGCTGAATGTAAGTGTGTGAGAGTGATGGGTGTTATGCTGAATGTAAGTGTGTGAGAGTGATGGGTGTTATGCTGAATGTAAGTGTGTGAGAGTGATGGGTGTTATGCTGAATGTAAGTGTGTGAGAGTGATGGGTGTTATGCTGAATGTTTGTGAATGAGGGTTTCAGATAGCATGGATGTGTAAGTGTTGGGGGATAGCTTGGCATAGGGAGTCCGTAATCACATTCCTTTCATGCCCAGATTCTAGCATGTAGTGGCTGCCTAGGCACGATAGGAGTGTGATTGCTGTTATAAATTATTTTTTGGTCCAACTTCGGTGTGTTAACACTTTTATTGGACAGAATAATTCAGTATTATATATATATATATATATATATATATATATATATATATATATATATATATATCATTGCAAACAGCAATCACACGCCTATCATGCTAAGTCAGCCAGCACATGCTATAACAATTTTGCTGTACCCCTGTCAATGTTTGCCTAACCATAGAAACTATGCAGTTTTAAAGTGTGTGTGTGGGGGGGTGCCACAAACAGGGTCTGCCACAGGTGCCAAATACTCTCTAGGTACGCCCCTGCATCATGCGGCTGTCAGACCCAATGGCCATGCCTCAGCTCCTCTTCCCATGTTTTAAAAGGGGAAAGATGAAGAGCTGAGCCATGCGGTGCGTGCACGCCGGCCACTTTAATTTCATTAGGCGCTGGTGGAGTGACTGCCGCACGATGGCCGCTTTCAATGTCGCTCGCAGCCGCTTTGATGGTGCAATGGGCCAGTTGACTAGACTTGCCCCCCAGGCCTTAGGCTGCCAGCCCTCCCCTGCCTGCCACTGCACGGGAGATCAGGCTGTCGTTTGACAGCCTGGACTCCCAACTGACAGCAGAAGCCGGTAAGCTGTTACATTGCAAACTGCCCGATCGCGTGATTGCGCAGTTCGTGATTTGTGATGAGGCACAGAGACGCTGCGATCTCTATGCAGGTCTGTGATGAGATTGAGGTGTGCTGGAAGTGAGGATCGGCAGGTCGATGTACAAGAGAGAACTTTACTAGGGCTGCAACTAACAATTATGTTCATAATCGATTAGTTGGCTGATTTTTTTTAAAATGAATTTTTTGTTGATTTAAAATAATTTCATGAATAAATTGCGTGAAAAACAAAGAGCATAAATGAATTTCTTGTTTTTATGCACATCTGAGCACAAGTTTTCCACAATGCCTCCCAGATATGCCACTCTGCCCCCCCTAGGATATGCCTTATACCAGGGCTCGAATAAACCCAGGTCGCCCTAGGTCAGAGGTGTGCAATGTGCGGCCCGCCGGACTTCAATGTGTGGCCTGCTCACGGTGCAGCACGGTGTGTGCAAGCCGGCCACCTAATAAAATTAAAGCGGCTGTCGTGCGCACACGGCGGTCTTACCACCTCACCTTGTGTCTGCAGACCCCGTGCTGCTGAGTGGCAGTGCCTCAGTGAGGCTCTTCGTCCCGCCCCTTTCAAGACGTGACGCTCGAGGGGGCGGGCTCACAGAAGAGTTCCTCGTGGCGGGGAGAGGATCGTGACGTCGGAGGAGAGCAGGATAAAACTTAAGTATTTAAAAAAAATAGGGGTTAGAGGAAAGTGGACCTATATGTAAGGGAGAGGGGGGGGGGGAATTCCCTTGGGATTTCATTAATTTTTGTCTTTGAAAATAAAACTGTTAGTTTAAAAAAAAAAAAAATCCTGGCGCCTAACTTTTTTTAGCTGGATCCTAGATTCAAAACAAATTTGTCAAGCCCTGATTTAACTCCTTAAACCCTTAATGACTTCTGCGAAATGAGCATAGAAAGCAATCAATGATCACTTTCTTTGTTGAGGGGTTATATTTGATCGCCCTTGTGCTGCAAAGAGCTTAGAAAACAATAAACTGATGTTCATCCGATGCTGAAATGCCTAGACATTAAGCAACACCAAAAAAATATTCCAAGGAGCAACATGATTGCTCTCTGGCGTGATCACATTTGCCCTATTGTAAGGCACAAGAAAACAACCTGCTGTATTTTCTTTCAGTAACTTATAGCAGCCTCCAAAATGTGGCCCCGAATGACATGCATATTTTATGCATTGGTGGCATCACTGTACTGGGGAGATTTTGCTGAATGCCTATTGGGGTGTTTGGTAGTGACATTTACAATATACACATGGTCTGTGGGGTGGGGGGTATCACAATGTAAAGTTCTAAAGATGTCTAGTTCTCCAAAAAAGGTTTTGACGGGAGTAAATTGAATTGGCAGGCAACAAATAGGACATCGGCACAGGATGACCATATGCCAAAATTAAAAATAGAAAAATTGAAGTGCGCTCTTCCCAAATGTGGCCTTTTGTCTCCAAACAACCCGACACCTATGCATGGTACCATTGTACTTTGGAAATCTTGTTGAACACAAATTGTTGTATCTTAGTAAATGTACATCTGTACCAAAGCTTGCAAAAGTAAATTTTTTCACCCAAAGATTGGATGCATGAAAAGTGTGAAAATACACAAACGTCAATACCCTGGGTTGTCTAAAACATTTCTAAACTCAGGACAAATATTAAAGGCTTTTTCCATTTGCTTTTGTAGTAATGTTTTGCTTTGCATGGGTACAGTATGTGAAAAGAAAATGACAGCTTAACACAAGCACTGCAGCCATTGTCGGGTACAAAAATTAAGTTAAAAAACCATATGGTCACGAAGGGGGTTAAACCTTTCTGGGACCAAGATAAGGTAAAAAAACAAAAAAATGTTTGTTACAAAAATCTTTTTGGATCAACTTTAGAAGTAGGTATGTGTGAAAGGTTGAACTTGATGCGTGCGTGTGACTTGGTTCTGGTGGTAAAAGGGTTAAAGTTCACTATCTGTCTGCCCTACGGAAATAGTGATGAAAATATCTACCCTTAATACCACCCACAATTCACTATAATGATATAACTAACATCATAACGCTGCCACCACCAAGACAATTTATAAATGGGGTGCCTTGGTCCCCCAGGCAAATTAGACTAAAAACCCACACAATATATTTTAACACAATAATTAGGTGATTTGAAATTACCAATAAAACGGTCTGATCAGGTAATGTGAGTCTTTACCAGACAAAGGCAGAGCTTAATAAAGGGATATTTATCATGAACAAAAAATAGTCACATTGCATACAAAAAAACAGATGATAAACAGATTATTTACACCAAACAGATAAAATAACCCAACTACTCACTTGAGTGGTAAAGTAACAGGTTTTCTGTCCGTAGGGCTCTGGCAAAGAAAGATGGCAAAAATAGATCTTGGCCCCTAGTAAGCACTCTGACCAATTTCCTCTCATTAACATTATACCTTTTCCAGTTTCCTTTTCGAGTTTCCAAGCCGGCCCAGAGGTGGTATAAGCAGAGTGAAGGTGTATCTATAGTAATCATAAGTGACCTCCCCCTTGTGCTGTGGAAACATATCAGTCAAAATAACTTATTTTCATTTTATTGCTCGCCCCAGCAATAATTCATGCATTCATGTAAATTATGAAGTCCATTTTTTCTTAACCTACTTTACTATATACCTAACCTTTTTACTAACTGATGATGCTGACTAATATCTGCTGCCTTCTCCCTCATGTTCTGTACAGAAGGCAAAATTGAAGCTGGCTGTGTTCTTATAGGACAGTGTGATTCTCTCCAAGGGACAGCTTGATGTCCCTGACACTCCCACTCTGTGAGTACTTTTAATATGGTTTCTTAAAGGAGGAAGAAAAAAAACTTACCTGAGCGAGAAGCTTCAGACTATTCTTGCTAGTGATTAGATGCTTAACCCCTTTGTGACAATGGCTGATTTTATTTTTTGTACCCTTCGTGACCAAGGCTGTTTTAACACTTTTGTGGTGCTCTTGTTTAGCTGTAATTTTCTTCTTTCCCATTTACTAAACCCACAAGTCATATATTGTTTTTTCAGGACCAGAGGGCTTTCTTTAGATGTCTTTATTTTGATTATATCATATAATTTACTATAAAGTATAAAATTAATTGAACAGTTTAGAAAAAAGGACCTTTTCTTACTTTTACTCGAAAAATCTTTTATTCATCTATAAAAGCTAATGGAAAAAACCTGCAAAATACTGCATTTGCTCGATTATAAGACGACCCCCGAAAATGTGAATATTAATTTATGAAAAAAAGAAAAAGCCTGACTATAAAACGACCCTATAGGAAAAAAGTTTTACCAGTAAATGTTAATTCATGTAAACTATGAACATTTTTTTTTTTTAATAAAAGCTATGATTGAGAAAAATATTTTTTTATTTCCTTTTTTTTTCCAACCTGCCCCCCCCCAGTTATGCACATCTGCCCCCTCCCAGTTATGCACATCTGCCCCCTGGCTTGCCACTCTGCCCCAGAAATGCCTTATACCCCCTATATGCCACTCTGCCCCATGATATGCCTTATACCCCTATATGCCACTCTGGCATTTAGGGGGTTAAAAAGCATATTATGGGGCAGAGTGGCATAAAGGGAGGTATAAGGCGTTTCAGGAAGCAGAGTGGCGTATAGAGAGTTAAAAGGCATTTCTGGGGGCAGAGTGGCATTAAGGGGGTTAAAAGGCATTTCACAGAGCACTCTGCCTCCAGAAATGCCTTATGCCCCCCATTTAACACTCCCACCCCCTCCCTCCTCCAAACTTACCGGAGCATCTGAGTCCCCGGTGCATAGTCCGGGCAGCGTGTAGAGCTCTACGCGATTCGCGTACACAACTTCTGCTGCAGCCGGGACGAGGTGCGGTTACCAGCAGGGGTTGTTTGTGTCCATTGCGAAGACCTTCCCCGGCTGTCAGAGATCATGGGGAACTCTGATCTCTGACAGCCGGGGAAGGTCTTCGCAATGGTCGCAGACAACCCCTGCACCTCCGGCTGCAGCGGAAGTTGTGTACTCGAATCGCGTAGAGCTCTACACGCTGCCAGGGACTCAGAAGTACTGGTAAGACGAGGGGTATTTTTCGGAGCATTTGCTCTGGAAAAAACCTCCTCTTATTATCGAGCAAATACGGTAGATTCTACTATTTGTCCTGAGTTTAGAAATACCCAATGTTTTTTGGGTTTTTTTCTGCATGTTATGGGGCAATAATTACAAGTAGCGTTTTGCTATTTCAAAAAGATTTTTTCCAAATCTGATAATTCTGCCCCTATTTGCTAGTTGAAACATCTTTAAAGCTGGCCAATGCAATTTACCCCATCAAACCATATATTTTTAAGGACCAGATAAGGTTAGAAAGCTGGGCTCTGTTGACTTGCATGGTTGAATGCAGTACCTGTATTCAACCTACAAGGGGAGCAAGAGTTCTCAGGAGGGTTTGGAGAGACCCTCTTGGAAACTTTGGGGGTTTTTTTTGGTTTTTTTTTACCCCTTAATGACAAGACTGTTTCTTACTCGTAGTACATTTTGGCACAAAGGCTCTTTTACAATTTTTAAGTGTTGCTGTTTAGCTGTAATTTTCTTTTTCATTTTGTGTACCCACACACATTATATATTGTTTCTTATCAGGACAAACAGGGCTTTCTTTAGATACCATTGTTTTTATCATATAATTTACTATATAAAAAAAAAGATAAAATATGGTGATTTAATTTTTTTGTTGTTAAAAAATGACTTTTTCTCACTTTAATTTGAAAAATCTTTTACTAATCTGCGCTAACTAATGAAAAAATAGATTCTACTATTTGTCCTGAGTTTAGAAATACCGTGTTTTTTTTGTTTTTTTTTTTGCTTTTTTCTGCACGTTATGGGGCAATAAGTACTAGTAGCGTTTTGCTATTTCAAAACCGTTTTTCCTCAAATCTGGTCATTCTGCCCCATGTGCCATTTCAGGTATCTTTGAGGCCGGCCAATGCAATTTACCCCATCAAACCATATATTTTTGAAAACTAGACACCCCAAGGTATTTCAAATGCACTAGTTCTACCATCAGCCTTTGTCAAACTTTATGGTAGTAAAAAATTTATTTTTTTCACACACATTGTACTTCAGGTATAAATTTACCACTCCTGGTATATGCCCGTGTCAAACAACACCCTAATGTGTTCAGCAACATCCTGAGTACAGTAATATCCCACATGCATGGGTTTGTTGGGTTATTTGGGAGGTAAAAGGCCACCTTTTGTGAGGTGTGTATTTTATTTGCCTTTTAGACATCTGGTCAGTCTGTGCCCACATCCCATATTTGGGACAGCTTTGATGCCAGCCAATTAAATTTACCCTGTCAAATCATACATTTTTTTAAACTAGGCATTAGGGCTGCAACTAACGATTATTTTCATAATTAGTTTATAGAGATTATTTTCATCGATTAGTTGGCCGATTATTCTTTCGATTAATCTATTAATCGGATAAAAAAAATGTAAATTTAAAATTTATTCAAAATAATTTAATAAAGTAACGTAGAATGTAAAAAACAAACCGCAGAATAAAAAAAACTTTGATAAAAATGCATTTCTTGTCTTTATTTCCAACCCCCCAGTTATGCACATTTGAGCCCAGGCTTGCCACACTGTCTCCCACATATGCCACATACCCCCAGACATGCCACACTGCCCTCCCCACATATGCCTTAAATACCCTATATGCCATATATATACACCCCCTGATATGTCACTCCGTCCTCCCAAGGTATGCCGTATACCCCCTGATATGCCATAGTGCACTCATAGGTTTGCAGACTCGTTCACAATACTTTTATCAATAAATACAGGGTTAATCTTCACTGCCCCAGGATTTAGATTCCCCTCAGTTTGCCCCACTTTACCTCAAACTGCACCTTAAGTTAACTTTATTAAATTAAATTAACCCTCAGTCCTCATCATTAAATTAACCCTGAAGAGAAGACCCCATTAACCATAACTGCCCCTAAATTAACCCTAAACACCCCATTAACTATACCTGTCCCTAAATTAACCCTAAACACCCCACTAACTATAACTGCCCCTAAATTAACCCTAAACACCCCACTAACTATAACTGCCCCTAAACACCCCACTAACTATAACTGCCCCTAACTTTCAGCAGCCCAAATATACATTTTATACTCACCAGTTAGATGAGTTCTTGAGCCATGTAGACGGTATAAGAAAAGGGGCGGGGCCAATCAGCACTTTGACCCGCCCCTTTTTCTCCCTGTCCCCCCCAGCAGTCACTGCCGATTGACCCCGCCCCCTTCTCACTGTCCCTCCTTGCAGCCAATCGGCAGTGACTGCAGAGAGGGACTGGAAGAAGGAAGGGGGGGCAATCGGCAGTGACTGCAGGGAGGAACTGGAAGCAGGAGCTGCAGCTGTGAGTCAGACACTAAACGGATTATAAAACGAGGGGTATTTTTCAGAGCATTTGCTCTGAAAAAACCCTCATTTTATAATTGATAAAAATCGATTCAACTAATCGATAATGAAATTCGTTGGCAACGATTTTCATTATCTATTATCGATTTTATCGATTAGTTGTTGCAGCCCTACTAGGCATCCTATGGGCATTTATAATGCCAATATTTTTACTTTCCTTGTGGGAATTGTTTGGGAAGATATAGTGCTAATTGTAGGACTTGCTCATAAAAAAAAAAAAAAAAAAAAACTTTAGACCGTATTTGTTCTATTATAAGATGACCCCCCCCCCCCAAATCTGAATATTAATTTAGGGGGAAAAAAAAAAAGGAATTTTTGTGGGGAGGGCTTTCCTCCCTGGAACCACGGTCAGTGGATGCTGCAAAGCCGTCGATCGCGGCGATGCAGCTGTTTAACAGCAGCCTGTACATGTATGGGCTTTGTCGTTATCACATTGCACTGCAAGCCCGTACATGGGGTTAAGGGGTTAATGGTAATTTAGATGATATGATAAGAATGACATCTAAAGAAAGCCCTGTTTGTCCTGACAAAAAAAACCAATATATCATTTGTGTGGGTGCACAAAATGAGACGAAAATTACAGCTAAACAGCAACACTGAAAATTGTTTCCCACTTTGTCCCAAAGTGTACTACAAGTAAGAAACACTCTTGTCATTATGGGGCTAATGCATAAGATGTCCCTCTTGCAAATGGAGGGATTCTGCAGAATACTTAATGCAGTTGCCCACATCCTAGCTATTCTCTGTGCAGGCGATATACTTAATGCCTTTTAGCTCTGCCGCTGGTCTGGCGAAGATTGTGAGGCAGGGGATTCTTTCTGACAAGAGTACATAGTAATACATTCTTTGAGACTTTCAAATTGGTAAACTGTCTCTTTTGATGCTGCTAAAATGCTGTACATCTGTTTTGTATTAATGTACAAAGAATGTAACCAATTTAACCCCTTAAGGACAATGGGCGGTCCGTAAACCCATTAAAAACAATGCATTTTGAGCCTGTACATGTACGGGCTTTGTCATTAAGGGATTAAGAAACCTGTGTTGTATTTTGCTGATAACAAACTGGCAGTTTTTAAGTACACTTTTTTTTTTTCTCTCCCAAAATACAGGGAATAAACGGATAATATATCATGTTTATTACATGTATTTTCTGAAATTTCAATACTTTATTTATTTTTAATTTTTTTTTAGATATTACCCTGTATTTGCCAGATTATAAGACTAGCTTTTTTCAGAGCATTGTATATTCAAGGTCATCTTCTAATCACACCTCAAATAGAGGTCTGACTACAAGACTAAGATCCAGATCTCCCGCAGCCCTGGGCGCCTGTGCGAAGCGCACAGACAACCTTCAATGCTGCCTGGGCTTCATGAAGGAGCACCGGTGTGACGTGACCTTCTGTTGCTCAGTCATAGAAGCCTCCGCGGAAGTGTTGGGTAGCAGCGGAGTTTGCGCGCAGACGTTCACTGGCTGTGCCCGCTTGACACCAGGGAGTCTGGAGCACGGGGACAAGTCTAGAGATACAGTGGGGGCAGAGTGGCAAATAGGGGCTATAAGGCATATCAGGGAGGGCAAAATGGCATATCGGGGAAGTGTAAGGCATATCTGGGGCAGATGTGCATAATTGGGTGCAGGTTGGCAAATAAAAGGAAATAAAAATGCATTTTCTCAATCAGTTTTTAGTAAATATGAAAAAATAGTTTACATGTTAATATTTACTAGTAACTTTTTTTCTTATAGGGTAGGCCTATATTCAGGATATTTTCTAAATATTCAAATTTAGAGGGGTCGTTTAATAATCAAGCAAATACGATAGTTTTCTACTTTTCCCTCAGACAGTAGGAACTAATCTTATTCTGATTGTTTTCATTCTGGCCCCCTTTTTTTTTCTAGGAAGTCTATGTGGCCTGTAAAGCAACAGGAAATATCAATATGTTTACATTAAAAGGGGAAGCATGCACCTATGCTTTAGTAGTGTGTGTGTGTAGAATTATAAACTTGGTTAATAAGTCTCTAACTTTGTTTGTTTATTTAGGTCACATTATGCAGGCACCTCATAACCAGTCTGCTCACCTTAATGAATGGCAGATGAACCTCTGTGCTCTGACCTCTAGCACCTGTTCACCAAGGCAGAAGGCAGATGTGTTTCGTGCACATATAGCAAAGATTCAGTATGCATGGGCAAACTCTGAGATCTCCCAGGCATCAGCACTCCACCTGTTCAAAAAGTATTCTGAAAAGTGCTCTGCCATTATTGACTCTGACAAAGTGGAGACTGGCCTAAATAACTATGCAGACCGTGTTTTGAGTCTAGCCAGATGTCGGCAAAATGACAGTGAGAAGTGGCAGTCTTCATTTACAGCCAATAATATCTTCAAATTGAAAAGTGTGCAGGGCATGATTGAGACCGCCAGAAGAATCCAAAAGTCTCTGCTGGCTTCAGAGGATGTATCTGTGAGAGTTGATAACTGGGTCAGTACAACTGGAAATTCACTGGTTCAGAGTAATAATGTCCTCAACTGTTCAGGGCATAATGAACCACAAACTGCCTCATTAAAATGTGATATGCCTAAGGGAAACCCAGATGCAGTTCAGAACAAACCAATTCTCATGAAAGATTTTTCTACCTCAGCCAGCTTGCCAAATGCTGTGCTAAGGAACAAAATTGTCACAGCTCCGGCTTTTGGAAAAAATGAGTCGGCTGTTTCAACAAAGTCACAGAATCTGAATGTATTGCCATCTAATATATCTGCAAGGTTTACAGGTTTTGGGAAACGGAAAGCTTCTGGAGATGAACACCAGGATTCACACACTGCTAGTTTAGTCCAGAGTCCACTGGTGAACAAGCAAGCAAGTGAAACTAGTTTTAAAACGGCTAAAGAACAGCTGTGGGTTGAACAGCAAAAAAAATATCAGGCTTCTAATTTATATTGTAGTGCTAAAAGATCATTGGGAGCTGCTCGTTCACGTGGACTTCATGGGAAATTTGTTCCTCCAGTTCCAAGGGGTAATGGTAATGAGGGTCAAAGCATGCAAAGGAAAAATTATGAACCTAGCATCAATGAGATGAATTTGCCTTGTGATGATCATCTGAAAAACATAGAACCAAAAATGATTGACCTGATTATGAGTGAGATAGTAGATCATGGTCCTCCACTGAGATGGGATGATATTGCTGGGTTGGAATTTGCCAAAACTACCATAAAGGAAATAGTTGTTTGGCCAATGCTAAGACCAGACATTTTCACTGGTCTAAGGGGCCCTCCTAAAGGAATTCTCCTGTTTGGTCCACCGGGAACAGGGAAAACTTTAATCGGCAAGTGCATTGCTTGTCAATCAGGTGCAACATTTTTTAGCATCAGTGCATCATCACTAACTTCCAAGTGGGTTGGAGAGGGAGAAAAAATGGTCCGTGCATTGTTCACAGTGGCAAAATGCCATCAGCCTGCAGTGATTTTTATTGATGAAATTGATTCACTTTTATCTCAGCGTGGAGAAGGAGAGCATGACTCTTCAAGAAGGATTAAAACAGAGTTTTTGGTACAGCTAGATGGTGCAACTACTTCCTCCGAGGACCGTATTCTTGTAGTGGGTGCCACTAATAGGCCTCAAGAAATAGATGAAGCTGCTCGAAGAAGACTTGTTAAAAGATTATATATTCCGTTGCCAGAAGCATCTGCAAGAAAGCAAATTGTTGTCAATTTAATGTCATGTGAGAAAATCAGCCTCACAGATCAAGAAGTGGATTCTATAGTCTTACAAGCTGATGGCTTCTCTGGTGCCGATATGACACAACTTTGTAGGGAAGCTGCTCTTGGTCCTATACGTAGCATTCAGGTAATGGATATCTCAACCATAACCCCTGATCAAGTACGACCTATTGCGTACATAGATTTCCAAAACGCATTTCAGACAGTGCGTCCTAGCGTCTCACAAATGGATTTGGAATTGTATGAGAACTGGAACAGAACTTTCGGCTGTGGGAAATAAAATTCTGGTATATATTTTCCAAGGAGTGGAAATGGTGTCTGTATGCATATGTTACTAATGTTGTGACTGACTAGGTTCTTTTTTTGATGAATAAATGCTCTACAATCTTTTCTTCATACTTTTTAAAAACCTTGAATGTGTATTAGTCCAATTGTTATATAGTAAAGGAAGTGTGTATAAGATGCAAATGTTCTTTTGGCATTAAAGTATGTTGGTCTGTTATCCAAATCTTGTGTTTTTACAAGTTTGTGCAGTAAATAAACTTACATGCTAGTGTCTTACCTATTAACGTAGATTTTTATGTATATCATGGGTAAACCTATGCATAACTATTCCTACTCATTAATCTATCTCTGTCCTGTGTTAAAATCAATGCCAAGGTATTACACATACACAGGTCCCTGTCTACATTAACCAGATCCTTGCATGCAGAGTCGGTGCTGGATCGAACTGGAGGCGAGAACACCACAGCCAAATTAATCTAGGGGTTGGGAAAGAAGCAAATGTGTTGGTTCTGTAGAATCCTCTATGGATTTGCAAAATGGACAACACATTTAAAGGGGCCATGCACATATCGCTTAAGTTGAATGAATAGTGCAGTCAAAAAAGTAACCCAATCACTTAAGACATATTTACAACATGTAAATTTTTCAATAAATATATTTATAGTAATACTTTTCAATGAAGTGGCTTACTTTGGTATTACTCTAGGAATCTTTGGCCGTGAATGCAAAAATTAACACCCAATCACGTGTCCATAAAAGTGAAAGTAAAAATAAAAATACTTCCCTAATATTGCACTGCCGCAGCCCAACAAAACACTCCTCTCAGTGTTCAGAAACGTATACAGCAGAAATAGGGGCGCATGTGTATATAGGGGGGAAAAAAAGAAATATGATAGTGTAGTACTGTCTGATAAGTATAAAATGTGTGAAAATATAAAGGCACTCACAAACAGTGCCGGTATAAGAGGCTCTTCAAGGGTAAAATAAGTCCTTTATTGCTTCATTAAAATCTATAGGTAAATAGATAAAGACCAAATAGTGTAGTATCTTCCTGTGTTGTATATAGGCAAATAGAATGCATTTACAGGATAGCAGGTTTCAATTGGAGCGTTCAACTTAAAAACTCCATGGACCGGAGAAGGGAGACACACTGCTCAAAAGTTTCTCTCTGATGATATGGCAATGCTGCGATTTTCTTCTGCTTCTCAACGCGTTTCGCCTTTAAGGGGCTTCCTCAGGAGAAATTTGAAAAGTAATCCGCAGTGTTTGTATGTATGTAGCCGTTAGAAAAGTCCGTTTTAAATAATGTCAGAGTTCGTCCGATTTCCGGATATGTGTTGATCCCGTCTCTGCGTAAAGCACCTTCCTGTTGCGGCATATCTAAGCAACGGAGACGCTTCTCGCTTCTTCCCCATTCAGCTCCTCCTCCGCGGATATCCGTGGTGTCTCCTCTTACAGAGATGTCGGTTCGTGATAGAAACTCGGAGTTTCTTTATCCATAGTTCGGCAAAGACTGCCAATGTCAAAAGACAATCCTGAGCCATTGCTCATGTATAATATTGATATGGGGAGGATAAGAGGGAATATGTTATATATATTTCAGATGTAATTCAGATCGTGGATGGTATAATGGAATCGGACAGTGAACCGCACTGACGTTATAGAGATAATATTAAGAGAAATATAATACGAGAAATCTACAAGAAAAAGATAAGAGGAAATATATATATAGTTTTGTTTTAGTGGATTAGCAGATTCTGAAAAACAGAGAATAAGGAGTATATGTCTTGTGTATATATGTACATATATGACAGCAAAAATAATTATGGACATGCATCTTTCAAAAAGGTTTTTAGACATTGCCATCAAAATATGTATCTTAAAAAAGGACACAGATATGTTTCAAATGTTCTGTATGTGTAGAAAGAATAAATAAGTAAAAATACAAAATATAAAAATAAAATAAAAAATATTAGATTGAAAAATATATGGATAAAATGAAAAATGTATCATGAAAAATATATATTGAAATGAAAAATTCAAATAGGAACATATGTGGCAAATATGCCGCTCAGCTATATATAAATGGATGGGAATACTTATATCAACTATCATCATATGAAGGTAAGAATATCTAGCTCAGTGTTCAGACCTCCTCTTTTGTAAGTTTTTGAAATTTGTAAATCCATTCGTCCTCCTTCTGGATAGGGCCGAATTGATATCACCTCCTCTCCAATGGACTGATACCAGATCGATGCCTAGAATTAGGAATTCAGGTAATGAGAAAATATTGCAGGTATTACAGTGTCTGGGGACACTGTGTTTGATGCTCATGTTACGGATTCCCCCCAGGTGTTCCAAAAGCCCTAACTTTCAGTTCTCTTGTAGTGCGGCCAATATATTGCATACCACACTTACGTTCCAGTAGATAGACTACGTTTTTAGTGTTACAATGTATGAAGTCCTTGATAATATATTCTCTGCATGTATTGGTGCATTTGAAAGTTATTTTCTTTTTTGGATGTTGCATGTCATACATGCTTTGCATCTACTGCAACGATGGAATCCTGGGGATTTTGTTGCCAGGAAATGATTGTCTATTCTGTCTATCGGTGGAAGGGCACTGGGAGCTAATACAGTTTTTAAGTTAGCTAACTTTTTATAAACACAGAGATTGGCTTCAAATTACTAGCTGCTTTCTCAATAAAATGCACATTAATAACTGGCATTTTTTCCTTCTATATCAATCTTTATTAATATTTTTCAGTTAAAAAAAAATAAATTATAAACACGTAGCAAAAACTATAACTGGCATTTTTTTAGGTGCGGTTTCATAGGAGTCCAGCAGGTGGTAGTGTTTATTAATTTCTAAAGTGGCTGATTGGTGTAATTCTTCCAATTCTGGACATTTTAGGATTATGCAGTTTTATTATTGCTTGAGGTTTTTGTAGTTTACATTAGCAGTTTGTACTTTCACTTTCCTGTATTCAGGTTAGCTTATTTTTTCTCAAATGCAACGTTTGGCAGCTCTATACTCGCAATCATCCTATAGAACTCTAAATATATTTAAAAAGCAATCAAAGGGACCTGTTTTATGTTTTAATTTTGTTTTTGTTTTTTTCCCAATTTGCATAACTACAATGCTGTGAAAAAGTATTTGCCTCTTGCGGATTTCTCCTATTTTTTTTTCATACCGTATTGGCTCGAATATAGAAACATAGAAACATAGAAACATAGAAAGTGACGGCAGATAAGAGCCAGAAGGCCCATCCAGTCTGCCCAACCTCTGAGTACTCTCCTTTAGTACTTGCCCTTATCCTATATCTAGCTTGGCATTATGCCTATCCCATGCTTGCTTAAATGACTTTACTGTATTAACATCTACCACTTCCACTGGGAGGCTATTCCATGCGTCCACTACCCTTTCCGTAAAGTAATATTTTCTGATGTTACCATTAAACCTTTGCCCCTCTAGTTTATGCTTGTGTCCTCTTGTTGTGGTTTTATTTCTTCTTTTAAATAAACTTTCTTCCTTTACTTTGTTGATTCCCTTTAAGTATTTAAATGTTTCTATCATATCCCCCCTGTCCCGTCTTTTTTCCAGGCTATATAGGTTAAGATCCTTTAACCTGTCCGGGTAAGGTTTATTTTGTAATTCATAAACCATTTTAGTAGCCCTTCTCTGCACTTTCTCCAACATATCTATATCCTTCTGGAGATATGGTCTCCAGTACTGTACACAATACTCCAAGTGAGGTCTCACCAGTGATCTGTACAGCGGCATGAGCACTTCCCTCTTTCTACTGCTAATACCTCTCGCTATACAACCAAGCATTCTGCTAGCATTACCTGCTGCTCTACTGCATTGTCTGCCTACCTTTAAATCCTCAGAAATAATTACCCCTAAATCCCTTTCCTCACACGTTGAGGTTAGGACAGTACCAAATAGTCTATACTCTGCCCTTGGGTTTTTATGCCCCAGGTGCATTACTTTGCATTTATCCACGTTAAATGCCAATTGCCACAGCTCTGACCATTTTTCCAGCTTACCTAGATCGTTTGCCATTTGGCTTCTTCCTCCAGGAACATCAACCCTGTTGCAAATTTTTGTGTCGTCGGCAAATAAACATACCTTTCCATCAACACCATCTGCAATATCACTAATGAAAATATTAAAGAGAATGGGTCCAAGTACAGATCCCTGAGGTATCCCACTGGTAACAAGACCTTGTTCTGAATATACGCCATTGACTACAACCCTCTGTTTTCTGTCACTCAGCCACTCCTTAATCCATTCAACAACATTGGGATCTAAACCCAGAGATTGCAGTTTATTTATAAGTCTTCTATGTGGGACAGTGTCAAAGGCCTTACTGAAATCCAGATACGCAATGTCTACTGCACCACCTTGATCAATTACTTTAGTCACCCAATCAAAAAAATCAATAAGATTTGTTTGGCAAGATCTTCCTGAGGAAAACCCATGTTGTTTTTGATCTTGAAAGCCATGTGACTTCAGATGTTCAACAATCCTTTCCTTTAACATGGTTTCCATTAATTTTCCCACTACAGATGTAAGACTAACTGGCCTGTAGTTGCCCGACTCCTCCCTACTGCCTTTTTTGTGTATAGGCACAACATTCGCTACTTTCCAATCCCCAGGGACAACTCCCGTTACCAATGATTCGTTAAATATATCAGTTAACGGTTTTGCTAGTACACCCCCAAGCTCTTTTAATAACTTGGGGTGTATCCCATCAGGCCCCATCGACTTATTTGTCTTTACCTTAGACAACTGAAGTAAAATCTCCGCCTCGATAAACTCACATATTTCAAATGATTCAGTCTTTTTTCCCAACTGAGGTCCCATTCCATCATTCTCATCTGTAAAAACTGAACAGAAATATTCGTTGAGGCAGTCAGCTAAACCTTTATCCTCTTCTACATATATGCCTTTTGTTTTTAGTCTAACTAATCCTTGTTTAACTTTCCTTTTCTCATTTATATATCTAAAAAATGTTTTATCTCCATTTTTTACTGATAGGGCAATTCGCTCTTCTGCCTGTGATTTGGCAGTTTTTATAACTTTCTTTGCCTCTTTCTGCCTAATTTTATAGATCTGTCTATCTTCCTCACTTTGGGTATTTTTGTATCTACTAAAGGCTAACTTCTTGTCTTTCACGATTTTGGCCACTTCTGCAGAGTACCACAGCGGTTTCCTTAATTTTTTACTCTTACTGACCAACCTAATACAATTTTCTGTTATCTTCCATAAAACAGCTTTTACAAAATCCCATTTCTCCTGAACACCATTTAAATTGTGCCAGTCTGATAATGACTCCTCTATACATTTTCTCATTTTAGAAAAGTCAGCTTTTCTAAAATCTAAAACTTTTGTTTTTGTGTGGTGTGACTCAGTCACTGTTCGTATATTAAACCACACAGACTGATGATCACTAGATCCCAAACTTTCACCTACAGAAATATCTGTTAACAAATCTCCATTTGTGAACACTAAATCCAATGTGGCCTCCTTACGAGTTGGTTCCTCAACCACCTGTTTTAAAGATAATCCCAATAAGGAGTTTAGAATATCCGCACTCCTGGTACAACCAGCTACTCTCGTTTTCCAGTTCACATCAGGGAGATTAAAGTCACCCATGATTATAACATCCCCCTTCACTGTCATTTTAGCTATTTCCTCCACTAGTAGATTATCGAGTTCTTCTACTTGTCCTGGGGGTCTATAAATCACACCTATGCGAGTTACTTTACTTTTGCCAAATTGTACTGTAACCCAAACCGACTCTAAGTTCTCTTCACCAACTTGTATTAAGTTAGATTTGATGTTATTTTTCACATATAGGGCCACCCCTCCCCCTTTCCTGCCCTTTCTATCTTTTCTATATAAAGAGTACCCCGGTATTGATATGTCCCAGTCATTTTTCTCATTATACCATGTCTCAGTAACAGCCACTATATCAACATTCTCAGTTGCCACAACTGTTACAAGTTCATGGATCTTATTCCCTAAACTGCGAGCATTTGTAGACATGACCTTCAGCTTGTCATTTAACACCGATGCTGCAATCACTTTCTGTCCTTGCTTTGGGGGGCAAAACATATGCTTCTCCCTATTATCTTTATAGACCAAGCCCCCAGATCCACCCACCTGGTTACTAAGTAAATCGCCTTCCCTTTCTATACTGTCTAACCCGGTATTTATTCCCTCCCCCCCCATTCCTAGTTTAAAATCTCCTCCAACCGTCTAACCATTCTCTCCCCAAGCACATTGGACCCTCTTGCATTTAGGTGCAATCCATCACGACTATAGAGATTGTACCCCAAAGCAAAATCAGCCCAGTGCTCTAAGAACCCAAAGCCCTCCTTCTTACACCAAGACTTCAGCCATGCATTTAGCTGCCTAATCTCCCGCTGCCTTTCTGGTGTAGCGCATGGCACAGGTAGTATCTCTGAGAATACTACCTTGGAGGTCCTTTTCTTAATCTTACTACCCAAGTCCCTAAAATTATCTTTTAGGACACTCCATCTTCCTCTTACTAGGTCATTGGTGCCAATGTGCACCAAGACAGCTGGATCCTCACCAGCCCCTCCCAATAATCTATCCACTCTGTCCGCAACATGCCGAACCCGGGCACCCGGGAGACAGCAAACCATTCGGTTGCTGCGATCAGAGCTACAGATTACCCTATATAGGCCGCGCTTTTTCCCCCCACTTTAAGTCTTTAAAGTGGGGGTCCGGACTATATTCGGGGTCTAGCCGGGCAGGCAGCAGGGTTAGGATACAGATCCCCCCCGCAGCGGTGCAGGGGGCCCGTATCCTGCTCTCTGATACGCTCAGACAGCCTCCCCTGCCAGCACTTCCCCCGGGGTGAGTGCCGGCACGGGAGATTGTCTAAGCGCATCGTGCAGACGTTCACCGGCAGCAGCGATGCGCGTAAACAGCCTCCGCTGCCGGCACGTCTGCACGATGTGCTTTAACAAAATCTCCCTTGCCGGGAATTCCCACGGGGGGAGTCCCGGCAAGGGAGATTGTTAAAGCACATATATCGGCCAACTAATCGATATATGTATATATATCATATATATATATATATATATATGTGCGGGGAACTCTGATCTCTGACAGCCGGGGAAGGTATACGCGACGGACGCAGACAAACCCCCGCTGCCAACTCCACCTCCTTCCGGCTGCAGCGGAAGGAGACGTCAACCCGCTGCCCCGGCAAAACAGCAGGAAATTGGAAGCACTGGTGTGTGTGTGTGTGTTAGTGTGTTAAATGGGGGCATAGGGCATTTCTGGAATGCCTTATACCCCTATATGCCACTCTGCCCCATAATATGCCTTTTAACCCCCTAAATGCCAGAGTGGCATATAGGGGTATAAGGCATTTCTGGAGGCAGAGTGCTCTATACAATACCTTTTAACTCCCTTAATGCCACTCTGCCTCCTGGAATGCCTTATACCTCCCTATATGCCACTCTGCCCCATAATATGCATTTTAACCCCCTAAATGCCAGAATGTGATATAGGGGTATAAGGCATTTCTGGAGGCAGAGTGGCACATAGGGGGTCATAAGGCATACCATGGGGCACAGTGGCATATAGAGGGTTAAAAGGCATATCATGGGCCATATTGGTGTGGCAAGCCTGGGGGCAGATGTGCGTAACTGGGGGACAGGTTGGAAAATACAAGGAAATAAAAACAAAAAAAATATTTTTCTCAATCATAGCTTTTATTAAAAAAAATAGTTTATATGAATTAACATTTTCTGGTAAAACTTTTTTCCTTTAGGGTCGTCTTATATTCAGGCTTTTTCTTTTTTTCCTAAGTTAATATTCAGATTTTGGGGGGTCGTCTTATAATCAGGGTCGTCTTATAATCGAGCAAATACGGTATATGGGTTAATAGGGTAAAATACATAGGCCAGCTTAAAAGATACCCGAAATAGCACATGGGGAAGAATTACCAGATTTGGAAAAACCTTTAGAAATAGCAAAACGCTACCTGTATTTATTGCCCCATAACGTGCAGAAAAAAGCAAAAAAACCATTGGGTATTTCTAAACTCAAGACAAACAGTAGAATCTACTTAGCAGGGGTTTTCATTAGCTTTTATAGATGAGTAAAAGATTTTTCAAGTAAAAGTCTGTTTTTTTTTTCTTCCATATTCTACATTTTTCACCATATTTTTGTGGTAAATGATATGATACAATTAAAATGACATCTAAAGAAAGCCCTTCTTGTCTTGAAAAAAAAAAATATAACGTGTGGGTTTAGTAAATGGAAAGAAGAAAATTACAGCTAAACACGAGCACCGCTGAAATGTTAACAGCCATTGTCACAAAGGGGTTAAAAGGAGAGTGGTGCTTGAAATCATTGTTCTTCCTCTGTAACCATGGTTACCTGCAAGGAAACACGTGCTGTTATTGTTTTGCACAAAAAGGGCTTCACAGGCAAGGATATTGGTGCTAGTTAGATTGCACCTAAATCTCAATTGGTTGATTTATCAGATTATCAAGAACTTCAAGGAGAGAGGTTAAATTGTGAAGAATGTGTCTGGGCACCCAAGAAAGTACAGCAAGCGCCAGGACCCATCTAAAGTTGATTCAGCTGCGAGATCGGGGTATCAACAATGTAGAGCTTGCTCAGGAATGGCAGCAGGCAGGTGTGAGTACATCTGCACACACAGTAAGGCGAAGACTTTTGGAGGATGGCCTGGTGTCAAGAAGGGCAGCAAAGAAGCCACTGCTCTCCAGGAAAAACATCAGGGACAGACTGATATTCTGCAACAGTCAGGGATTGCACTGCTGAGGATTGAGGAAAAGCCATTTTCTCTGTTAAATCCCCTTTCCGATTGTTTTGGGCATCCGGAAAAAAAGCTTTTCTGCAGAAAACAAGGTGAGCGTTACCATCAGTCTTGTGTCATGCGAACACTAAAGTAGCCTGAGACCATTCAGGTGTGGGGTTGCTTCTCAGCCAAGGGACTGGGCTGACTTATAAAGCCATGAATAAAGATTATGGCCAACACATCCTTCAACAGCAGCTTCTCCCAACCGTCTAAGGACACTTTGGTGACGAACAATGCCTTTTCCAATATAATGGAGCACATTGCCTTAAGGCAAAAGTTCTAAGTGGCTCGGGAACAAAACATTGAAATTTTGGGTCCATGGCCGGAAAACTTCCCAGACCATAATCCCATGGAGAATTTGTGGTCAATCCTCAAGAAGCAAGTGGACAAACTCCAAGTATTGATTATGTAAGAATGGGCTGCTATCAGTCAGGATGTGGCCCAGAAGTTGATAGTATTCCATAAGGGTCAACGCTGCAAATATTGACTCTTTGTATAAACTTAATGTAATAATCAACAAAAGCCTTTGACACTTATGAAATGCTTGTAACATCAGTATACCAGAGTAATATCTGACAAAATATCTAAGAACACTGAAGCAGCAACCTTTGTGTCATTCTTAAAACTTTTGGCCATGACTGTACATGTAGCACTGATATTTATTATTACAATTAAGTGCTATAGCAAAGGTCATGCCACCTGTGATACGGAAATTATCATAACAACAAAACAGAATTTGTGAACTTTTCCAGCAAATAGTCAAAGTTAAAAAAGGGAAAGAAGAAGTGAAAATGAAGTAGTCCCTGTGATGTATTAAAAGCACACATTCTAAAATGATCACTCACTATGCAAATTGAATAAGTATAAGTAACTGGCTTGGTCCGAGTTAAGCATGGAAGAAAAGACAGTCGCAGCTTTTTTCCGGTTTACCATCTGCTTGGCCTTATGCAAATAATTTGTATAATAATTAAGTCTCATGCTCATGTCTGTAAAGGCACCCATTTTGTAGGCTAATCAGCACCTCCCCTGTTAAGTAACTGCAAAAACCCTTGCTCATATAATGTAAATTTCACATATACAGTGTAGGAAAAAAATATTTGATCCCCTGCTGATTTTATAAGTTTGCCCACTGACAAAGACATGATCAGTCTATAATTTTAATAGTAGGTTTATTTGAACAGTGAGAGACAGATTAACTCATTTCAAATAAATTATAAATTGATTTGCGTTTTACTCAGTGAAATAAGTATTTGACCCCTTTGCAAAACATGACTTAGTACTTGGTGGCAAAACCCTTGTTGGCAAACACAGAGGTCAGACGTTTCTTGTAGTTGGCCACCAGGTTTGCAAACATCTCAGGAGGAATTTTGTCCCACTCCTCTTTGCAGATCCACTCCAAGACATTAAGGTTTCGAGGCTGTCGTTTGGCAACTCGAATATTTAGCTCCTTCCACAGACTGCCCTTCACTTACGCTGAGGCTTCTATGAAGCTGCAGTGAAAGTGCCTGTCAGGGAGGAGGCAGAGTGGTGTATGGGGGGAGGCAGAGTGGTGTATGGGGGGGAGGCAGAGTGGTGTATGGGGGGGAGGCAAAGTGGTGTATGGGAGGGGGGAGGAGGCAGAGTGGTGTATGAGGGGGAGGCAGAGTGGTGTATGGGAGGGGGAGGAGGCAGAGTGGAGTATGGGAGGGGGGAGGAGGCAGAGTGGTGTATGGGGGGGAGGCAGAGTGGTGTATGGGAGGGGGCGGAGGCAGAGTGATGTATGGGAGGGGGAGGAGGCAGAGTGGTGTATGGGAGGGGGAGGAGGCAGAGTGGTGTATGGGAGGGGGAGGAGGCAGAGTGGTGTATGGGAGGTGGGAGGAGGCAGAGTGGTGTATGGGAGGGGGGAGGAGGCAGAGTGGTGTATGGGAGGGGGAGGAGGCAGAGTGGAGTATGGGAGGGGGGAGGAGGCAGAGTGGTGTATGGGGGGGAGGCAGAGTGGTGTATGGGGAGGCAGAGTGGTGTATGGGAGGGGGCGGAGGCAGAGTGATGTATGGGAGGGGGAGGAGGCAGAGTGGTGTATGGGAGGGGGAGGAGGCAGAGTGGTGTATGAGAGGGGGAGGAGGCAGAGTGGTGTATGGGAGGTGGGAGGAGGCAGAGTGGTGTATGGGAGGGGGGAGGAGGCAGAGTGGTGTATGGGAGGGGGGAGGAGGCAGAGTGGTGTATGGGAGGGGGGAGGAGGCAGAGTGGTGTATGGGAGGGGGAGGAGGCAGAGTGGTGTATGGGTGAGTTATAGTGGTGTATGGGGCAGGGCCGGCCCAAGGCAAAATGCCGCCTGGGGCGAATTTTAAAATGCCACCCCCCCTTATCTACCCTTCCTCTCCCCCCCCCTTATCTACCCTTCCTCTCCCCCCCCCTTATCTACCCTTCCTCTCCCCCCCCTTATCTACCCTTCCTCTCCCCCCCCTTATCTACCCTTCCTCTCCCCCCCCTTATCTACCCTTCCTCTCCCCCCCCCTTGTACTTACCTTTCAGCAGTCCTGCGGCGAGTCTCCCTGTTCGGTCTCGGTGCCGGCTTGTAATGCCGAGCACCAGAAATCTTCCGGCGCTCAGCATTACAAGCCGGCACCGAGACCGAACAGGGAGACTCGCCGCAGAGGAGAGAGGGGCGCCGAGTGGTCAGTACTCTCTTTCACTTTAAAAAAAAAAAAAAGGCTTGGGGCGGCAAAGTGCCGCCCCTTCAAAAGTGCCGCCTGGAGCGGTTGCCCTACTCGGCTCCATTGTCGGGCCGGCCCTGGTATGGGGGGTATAATGAATTTCAGGGTAGCAGGGTGGTGTATGGGAGTGTAATGAATTTCAGGGCGGCAGAATGGCATATCTGGGGGAGTTAGAGTGGTGTATGGGGGGTATAATGAATTTTACAGTGGCATATCTGGGGGAGGCAGAGTGGTGAATAAGGGAGTATAATAAATTTCAGGGTGGTGCAGGGCATTTACGGGGGGGTGGAGTGGCATATCAGGGTGCACAGTGGCATTTAGGGAGGTATAAGGCATAAATGGGGGCGAGTGGCATATCGATATTAGGCATATCAGGGGGGCATAAGACATATCTGGGGGTAAAAGGTATATCAGGGGGCTCAGTTGCATATCACTGGCATATCGGGGGCACAGTGGCATATCAGGGGGCACAGTGGAATCTCTGGCATATAGGAGGTATAAGGCATATATGGGGGAAGAGTGGCAAGCTGTGGGTCAGATGTGCATTACTGGGGGCAGTTTGGTAAATAAAAGAAAATATAAACAAGGCTTTTTTCTCATAGTTTTTATGAAAACTAGTTAACATATGAATTAATATTTACTAATAACTTTGTATTAAAACCTAGTTTGAGAAACACTGTGTTTGGGTTCTTGTAGCTTTTATTATTATGTCAGTAAAATAAAGCGAATAGAGAGAGGCCATTGTGATAAAGAGATGAAAGTGTAAATTGTACGTTTTTTATTACATATTAAAATAATCGTAAGTTGCAGCCCTACTCCTCTGAATCATTCAGATGTTCATTGGCAAACTTCAGACGGGCCTGAGCATGTGCTTTCTTGAGCAGGGGGACCTTGCGGGCGCTGCAGGATTTCAGTCCTTCGCGGCGTATTGTGTTACTAATTGTTTTCTTGGTGACTATGGTCCCAGCTGCCTTGAAATAGTTATATAGGCTGAAAAAAGGCATGCGTCCATCAAGTTGCTGTTGCTGTTGATCCAAAAAGAAGGCAAAAAACCCCAGTTTGGCTCTTTCCAATTTTGCACTAACCAGGGAAAAAATTCCTTCTTCACCCCAAAATGGCAGTCAGATTTCTCCTCGGATCAATAAGATTATATCCCTGAATATTATGTTTTTCCAAGTATTCATCCAGTTGCTGTTTAAACGTCTGTACAAACTCGATAAAACTACCTCTGCAGGCAGAGAATTCCACATCCTTATTGTCCTTACTGTAAAAAAAAACCTTTCCTCTGCCTTAGACTAAATCTCCTTTCTTCCAGTCTAAACGCATGACCACGTGTCCTATGCAGAGTCCTGTTTATGAACAGATTTCCACACAATGGTTTGTATTGGCCCCAAATATATTTATATAATGCTATCATATCCCCTCTGAGGCACAGTTTTTCTAAACTAATCAGAATTAAATTTGTTAACCTTTCTTCATAACTATAGTGCTCCATTCCTTTTATTAATTTTGTAGCCCGCCTCTGCACCCTTTCTAGTGCTATGATATCCTTCTTTAGAATAGGTGCCCAAAGTTGCACAGCATATTCAAGGTGTGGCCTTACCATTGATTTATATGGAGGCAAAATTATATTTTTATCCCGCGAATTGATGCCCCTTTTTATACACAATAATACCTTACTGGCCTTAGCAACTGCTGACTGACATTGCACATTGTTGCCTAGTTTGTTATCTATAACAATTCCCAAATCTTTCTCATTTGTTGTTATCCCTAATTCACTGCTGTTTAGGATATAGGTTGCATTCCCTACCCCAAAGTGCATAACTTTGCATTTATCTACATTAAATTTCATCTGCCATTTGTGTGCCCAGTCCCCCAGTCTATCTAGATCCCTCTGCAGCACAGTAATATCCTGCTCGCACTGTATTACTTTACCTAGTTTAGTGTCATCTGCAAACACAGAAACATGACTTTCAACGCCTATTGCCAGGTAATTTATAACTATGTTGAATAGAATTGGTCCCAGAACAGAACCCTGAGGGTCACCACTTACCACCTTTTGTCTAGCTTGAAAATGTACCATTTATAACAACTCTCTGTACTCTATCTCTAAGCCAGTGTTCTACCCAAGAACAAGAATTTGCATCTAGACCAAATTCCTTCAGTTTTAATACTAACCCATTGTGTGGAACCATGTCAAACGGATTGGCAAAATCCACGTAGATTACATCCACTGCCACACCCCGATCTACACTTCTACTTACTTCTTCGTAGAATGCAATTAAATTAGTTTGACAGGACCTATGTTTCATAAAACCATGTTGATTTTTGCTAATAATACTGTTCTTCCCAATGAATTCCTGAATGTTATCCCTTAATAAGCCTTCAAATACTTTCCCAACCACAGAACTTAAGCTCACAGGTCTATAATTTCCGAGCACAGAGTTTGAACCCTTTTTGAATATAGGAACCACATCTGCCTTCCTCCAATCCTCTGGTACAATTCCTGAAAGAAAAGAATCACAGAAGATTAGAAACAGAGGTTCACTTATTTCCTGACTCGGCTACTTAAGTACTTGTGGGTGAATACCGTCAGGCCCCAGAGTTTTGTTGACATTAACTTTCGTTAGTTGCTGCAGCACCTTGTCCTGAGCCATCCAATCACAGTTTGACTGCAAATTTTTTTCAGTAGTCATATGTATATCCATTGCCATAGGTTCCTCCTTAATATATACTGAGGAAAAATAGTTATTTTAAAGTTTCTGCTTTTTCTTGGTCCTCCTTAACCAACACTCCCATCTCTGTTTTTAGTGAACCTACACTTTCATTTTTTTTTTATTATTTTTTTTAGAATTTATGTACTTGAAGAATTGTTTGAGGTTACTTTTGCTCTCTTTGGCTATCACTCTCTCTCATTTTCTAGTTTAGCCTATCTAATCACCTTTTTGCATGCTTTATTGGCTTCCTTTTATCTTATATAGGATGCCTCTGATTCGTCTGATTTTAAAAAAAATGCTGTAAAAGCCATTTTCTTATTTTTAATTTTCTGGTTTACTTCCCCACTAAGCCACATTGGTTTCCCTTGGTTTCTTTTATATTTATTACCTAGTGGTATATACTGAGAAGTGTACCTTGCCAATATTTGTTTGAAAATACTCCATTTTCCCTCCGTGTTTTTATCCCTAAAGAGTTTATGCATGTCAATATGTTGTAAAGCTGTCCTTATCTTATTGAAATTGGCCTTTTTAAAATTATATGTTTTAGTATTCCCCATGGGCAATTTTTTTCTTGTTTATTTCAAAAGACACCATATTGGGATCACTATTACCCAAGTGCTCCCCCACTTGAATGTTAGACAAAAGATCAACATTGTTTGTTTTCACCAGATCCAGACAAGAATCCTTTCTAATTGGTGCTTGTACCAGTTGTGACATGAAGGTGTCATTTAACAGGTTCAAAAACCTGAATCCCCTTGCAGAACTACTAGTCCCTCTATCCCAATTTATGTCTGGGTAATTAAGCCCCTCTCCTTTCTGTGCTATCTCCATTTTCAAGATTTCTGTGTCCCTCCCCCCTAGCACTGGTTTAAAAACCTCTCCAACCTTCTAGCCATCCTCTCCCCCAGCACAGCAGACCCTCTTCCATTTAGGTGCAATCCATCACCGCTATAAAGATTGTAGCCAAGCGCAAAATCAGCCCAGTGCTCTAGAAAGCCAAAACCCCCCTTCCTACACCATGACTTTAGCCACGCATTAACCTCTCTGATCTCCCACTGCCTTTCTACTGTTGCGCGTGGCACAAGTAATATTTCTGAAAATACTAACTTGGAGGTCCTTTTCTTCAGTTTACTTCCTAATTCCTTAAAATCATGCTTTAGGACTGTCACATCTGTAACACTAGAGGTACTCACCGCAGGAGTTATTCTTCCCAGAAAACTGCTGTATAGAGAGAAGCCCCAACGGCGGTAATCCGGGACTTAGATGATCCCAACAGTGAGACAGCCTACGTCAACACAAATAGAAGGTAGTACTGAGTAAATATACAGGTACACAGGAGCAGGTAGTCAGGTATGCATGGAAGGGTAATCTAGCAGAGGTGGTTTGTTTCTTTGTATTAGCATTCAATGAGTTAATCTGAGGTTGATTTAAATGTGTTTCTTTGTGCATGCCCTCTGTATATGTTCTGGCAAGAGGAGTCATCTTCCCAAAGGACCCCTGTGGTGATTCATGGCCTAACAGATAAGGACCCTGAGTTATAGGAATTCCATTCCTATATTAAGTGGAGGGGTTTCCATCACCTTTACCCCACCACAACTTATTGGCACATCAAAGATGGGAACCAATTCTTGGAAAAGGTTTCATATAATTGGTCATATGGTCAGAGGGGTGTTTTCTTGAAACAGAGTCTGATTTAGGGACAATGCAGCGACCTCAAGGCAGAACTCCATGATATACTCTGATCGGAACAACATCATAAGAAACCGTCTGGACTTAAGGAGTTCCCACAGGCCGGCTTATTGGAGAAACTTATGAATGAGAGCCCCATTGTTTTTAAGAACTGTTTGCTTTTTTATTTTGTATGTCTTGTTTTTTGTAATTCTGGCACTGTGAAATCTTTGTCGTTTTGTTATTAAAATATTCATAATCCAAGTCTGTCTGGGCTCTAGTATTGATGTCCACAAACCCTAAGAGAGGAAAGCACGTTACCATATTGTTATTAAATTCTAGAGGATATATATGTTGTTTGCCCGGGGTGGGTTGATATATATATATATACATACGGAGAGAGAGAGAGAGAGAGAGAGACATCTCACGAATCCGGTATCAAAATCGTGAGTGGTGGCAGACTACCAGGGGGGATACAGGCAGGAGTTGGGGGTTAATTTGGTGTAACTTATGCCTTGTTAAGGGGTCAAGTTAGTAAATCCAGAGGCCTGGTGGTATTAACCCCTTCATGCCCACGCCCTCCACACAGTCACGGCTTGGCAAGTAGACCTGACCGGATATGTAGACATGACCGGAGTTTTTTAGTGCTATTTGTATTGCCCGGTTTGGTGATTTTAGTACTAAAAGAAATTACATGGGTTTTGTGTAATTTCCCAAAGACATTACTCAGTGCCTAATTACAGACATACAGTGCAAAACAGTTCGTTCCTCTCCCCTTTTGTTTTTCTGTAAGCATGCTGCAAGAAACAGTGTATTGGCTGTACAATGTATTCATTGTGTGCAACAACGTATTCACTGGTGCGTTCAACTGGATCTTCCAATTCTGCTGGGATAAAACAGTCCGAATTAGTACTTTGTCCCATTGCTTGTTCAAGGACTTTAAGCCTTGCCAGGGAAGCTGCTTCCTCCCCTTCCATTTGCAAAATCTTTATTTGGGAATCTAACTCTGCTTGCTTTCTGGCGAAAGAGCTTCGCGCTTTTTTTGATTCGGCATCAGCGCGAGCCTCTATTAGCTTGTCGCTTAATGTAGAACTTCTGGAGCGAGAGGCTCTAGAAGAAAGTGCAGTGCGCTTGGTTGAAGTGGATATGTGAGATCTGGTCTCTTGCAGTTGAATAATGCGGAGTTCTGCCTTAAGCTTAGCATTTTGCACTGTGAGATCCCTTTGTTGGTTCAGTGCATTGATCCTGGTCAGTTCTGCTGAAGAATCCTCTATATTAGAGTCCTGCAAGAATGCTGAGTATTTTACAGACAGCCGCTGGTAGCGTTCATACGCAGCAAATAGGCGATTTATAGAGTCTCTTAATTCAGCTGGTTGATCAATAAAGTGTGACAAAACTGACATGCAGTGTGAGGTTCTGTCCCAGAGGTCTGACAGATTACTGGAGAACTCATCTCTAGTGGCTTCAAAGTTTTCCCTGAGTTTCTGTGTTGGTATTATTGTACGTTTGGGTCGTACACTCTGTTCGGTAATATCTGCCGGATCTGTTCCCTTGACGACTACCGGTTCGGCAGCATGATGTATCTGCGTTGATTCAGCCATAAAAGAGTGTTCAGAGCCTTGTCTAGACATTTTGCAAAAATGGTACTGTCTCTTTAAGAAGACGAACAGCAGCTTAGACAGGTGAGGTAACGCAGTTTAATGTAGAGAAACAGTTTCCAACTTTCACGTGAAGTGCAGTAAGCTTATGCGACCATGTGCTTCACAAGATGGTGGATAGCACTGAGCTTGATTGCAGATTAAGTACACACATATACACAGCAGGCTGTAGAAATTCTATGCATCTTTTGACTATTCTGACTCCGATTGTTGTGATAGCGATCTATCCCTTGTAAGACCTCTATGCCTGGCCTGAATAAGCAGATATAACCACTGCAGACAATCCTTGTCAGATAGCTGAACTCACCAATACCGGTTTTCATCCAAGAGCTGGTTTATTCTGTACAACAAACAACTGAATACAGCAGAATGAATGGATTTCAGTATTATGCGGTCAAAAGATGATGCTTTCCTAGCTTAGCATGCAGAATACATGTGTCCCTGTTACATGTGGCAGATACAAGCAGCCATGATACAGGAAGTGCCTCACTAGAGAGCAGGGGTGGGGTTTACATGCAAAGGAAATGTGATAAGCTAACTAACCATAGAGAAATCCATAGTAAATGGATTAAAGAATAAACTATGTAATTCCCATCTACCATAATGAGAATACTAACTGTGTAACAGCATAATCAGATATGCAGACCCAAAACATGTCCTATGCATACAGTTGAAATCAAAATTATTGATTTTTAAAGACAAAAGAATGGTCCAAAAAGTTAAGAACTATGTCCATGTTTATCCCTGACGAAAGATAATATGGTAGATTTATTTCTTCATTGATTGACCATGGAGCACACATATACAGCCCCGATGCTCTTGCCTTTCGAAATTCATAGTGATATCAAGGAGCCTTCCTGCAAATATCCCATTAGTGAACAGACCTCAATAAGAGTCGTAAATGGACCCTGTTTTACACATCAAGAGGCTGCAAAGTCTTACCAACAAATTTCTGAAGCATGCAGCTCTTACATTTGGCTACATGCAAGTCTGTCCAGCGCAAGAGATTATAATCGAGCAAATACGGTACATTAAAAAAACTAAAGTTTATTATTATGAGCAAGTGCTAAAATTAGCGCTGTATCTTCCCAAAAATCTTGACACGGCATGATTAAAAACATTTAAAATACCCAAGGGGTGTCTAATGGATTGGGTAAATTGGTTTGATGGGGTAAATTGGAGTGGCCGGATTCAAAGATAGGGCATAGGCACAGACTGACCAAAATGGGAAAAAAGCTCACTTCCCAAATGTGGCTTTTTAGCCCCCAAACACTAGACAAACCCATGCATGGGTGGTATCAATGTTGTGTGACACTGACATGTGCCAGGAGCTGTAAATTCATACCCGAAGTACAATTCGTGTGAAAAAAAAAAATACTACCACAAATTTTGACAAAGGCTGGTGGTAAAATTAGTGCATGGAAAGGGTTAAAATACCGCCATTTGAAATATCCTGGGGTGTCTAGTTTTCAAAAATATATGTTTTGATGGGGTAAAGTAAATTAGCCGGCTTCAAAGGTGGCCCACTTAGGACATGAGGGCAGTAGGACTGGATGTTAAAGTTCCAAGCTGGAAAATGCGCACTTCCCAAATGTGGCATTTTAAATCCCAAACAACCCGACAAATCTATGCATGTGGAGTATCACTGCATTCGGGAGATATTGCTGAAGACATATTGAGGTGTTGTTGGGATTGGCCGGCTTTAAAGATACCTGAAATAGCACAAAGGGCAGAATGAACAGATTTGAAAAAAAAGAACATTGGTTACATTACCTGGACAGGGCAGAAAAATGTAGCTATCAATGGCTACAAAAGCAGGTTGCGAAAAACTCACGTGACTGCAAACAACTTGCAACAAGACTTGGTGGCAACAGGCAGTGAGGTTTTAGTGAGCACACTAAGCCGCATACCAAACGTAGAAAGCTTCCACGCAAGAACTCCCAAGAGGTTCACACTACTGACCCAAAAGCACAAGAAAAGTCAGCTCTAAAATGCTGAAAATCATACAAATAAGCCACAAAAGTGCATACACTGAAAAGAACACTGGCTAAAATTAAGCATGGTGGTGGCTTTGTGATGCTCTGGGAACCTGCAGTGAAGTATCAGGAACTCCTAAGGGAAAATGTCATGCCGTCTGTGAGGAATCTGACAATGATCCCAAGCATACCTCAAATTCCAACAAGGCTTGGTTGCAGAAGACGTTCTGAAAGATTCTACAGCGGGAATCACAGCCACTTGGTAGGATTTGGAGAAGGTAGTTGCAGCAGGCAAACCCAAGAATATTACTGAACTGGAGGCTATTGCCCATGAGGAATGGGCTAAGATTCCTCAGGGACACTGCCAGAAGCTGGTGTCTGGCTATGCATTGCGTTTGCAACAGGTCATAAAAGCAAAAGAGTGCTCTACTAAGTATTAAAGATGCTTGTCATGAATGGTTGTTTTGAGATTTTTTAGATTGGAGAAGTAATGATAACCTGCATTTTCAGTTGAATCTGGGGAAACCACTTGAAGCATTTGTTGTATTGAGCTATTTCAATTGCCTTTTGTTTGATGTGTTCATTGCAAACACTTTAAAGTCTATCAATTTTGACAATAAACCTAATTTGCAATGGATCTTAAATACTTCTGATTGCAATCTTAGGTGTCACATTCATTATACTCACATGGGGGTTTTACTGTGGGTTATATATACCGGAGAAAAGTATAGTTAAAATGATACCATTTACAACGGTACAAAACCTTTTTATCGGTTATATATACCGTCATTATGACTTAACTGCTGATATGTGACCGTGTATTACTGTTGTTACTTTGCAAACAATATGTAAGGACTTACCTGCCTCTCCGGTCCCGCGCCGTGGCTGGTCCCGCGACGCTGCCTCCTCAGCCGGCTTCCCGGGCAGCTAGTACCACCGCTACCCGGTCGGCGTCTTCACCGCGTGGCCGACCACGCGGCAAACAGGTAGCACAGCGCCACCGTGTGGCCAAAAAGTAATATTACACGTTACATACATAACGTGTTCTTATAGCCTCGGGTGACCTCCTTAATGCAGGACACACCTCCACCTGTCCCTATTTAAACCTGGACTTCCTCTTCTGGTTCACCCTTGGTTGGTGTATTCTGTGGTTTTCCTGTACGAGTTGCTGTGACTATTTCTTCGTTTGACCCGGCTTGCTGACTTCGTTCCTGTCTCCTGATTTGGCTCCTGATTCCTGTTCGTCTGGTATTTGATTCGGCTTGTTTGACCTCGTCTCTGGATTCTGATTTGGCTTATCCTGATTACCTGTCTGACCCGGTTGGTTCTCTGACTTTCTGGTTCCTGTTTGGCCTGGCTAACTCTGCCATCTGGGGTCCTACCTCACCATAATCGTTACACAATAAAGGGCAATGTTTATGTGCTCCTATATATTTGTACAATGTTGTGTACCCAAGGTGGTTGTCGCAATATTGCTAAGTCTTCCTCTTAACAAACATAACCCCTCTAATGACACATTTTTGACCTCTACCTCTTTGGGCACTGCAACTTCACCACATAACATGTCACTCACTTCACACAGTACCAACTTTGTCCCCAAACAGCTTGTCAGTGCCATTTTGGGCCCAAACCAGTCTTCATTGCTTTTGCTCCCCAAACAGCATTACGCTAAATGTGTCAGTGACAGCTGTCGCTATGACTTTAAATAACTAGCTGAGCGAGAGGGGCAAAGCGATAGCTAGCCCTTTTTGCACCCGAGGCAAGAACAGAAATTTGTGCCCCCACTCTATCTTTACCGAGGTTATTTCAAGGAAAGTAAATGACAAGGCAATTCATTATATTAGACCTACAGAGTTAAAAAAAAAAAAACCATAATAATAATAATAGTAAAACACATTTCCCATTTTGACACTGAGGGTGGTATAGCATAACACCTATCAATATATGCTGAGCCTGATGCTGGTACAGTAAAATTCCCATATACACATACACACACTCTGAGGCTGACAGTGATATACTACAACTTCTACAACCACAAGAGTTTAACTCCTATCATCATATAGTGATTCAGGCAATGAAGGGGGTACAGTGCATCTCTTATCATTATAGCAAGATAGACACAGACGGTGGTACAGCATACCCCCATCACTATATACTGTGCCAAACATTGACAGCGATACACCCTAACTCCCACACATTAGTATTCAGGGTCACACACTGAAGGCCAGCCTTGGCACCCAGATTGCAACCACAGGACTTGCCCAGCTCCTAGATTGCATCCACAGGACTTGCCCAGCACCCAGATAGCACACATTGGATCCACTGTACTTGGCTAGCACCTAGGTTGCCCTCATAGGACTTACCACATGACCCAGGTTGCATGCACAGAACTTGCCCCAGCACCCAAGTAGAGCCCTGCGTGGGACTGTTTTCTTAATCCCGCTCCCGCTGAATTTTCTTACCGCCCACTCCCGCAACGTGTGTTCCACTCCCACCCACTCTCGCAAACATCATTCCCAAACATTAATTCACTCATTAATTCCCTCATTCACAGATACTCATTCATTCCGTCAATCACGCATACCCGGTCATACAAACTCCCCCACCCCCTTTCCTGAACTGCAGATTTCCTGCACACTCCCGCAAGGCTGCCTTCGCGTTGCTCGCACAAAGTGTCTCTTCTCTTGCCCCAACCAGGGGAAGCAGGAATGGAGCAGAGTCACGTGACATAAATTTACATGACTCTGCTGGGTTCCTGGGCGGAACAAGAGAATAGATGCTGTGTGCGAGCAACACAAAGGCAGCCTTGCTGGAGTGCGCAGGATTACTGGGACCTGCAGGTACAGTGTCTGACTGCCCGCTCCCACTATACCAATCCTCATTATATCTCCCCTATATGTTTCTATTTATTTCAATATTCTTACTACCCCCTTCTCGCTATCTGCCCCCCCCCCTTGTAGTTTACTTAACCTGCTGAAATCCTGTGGTGGCGATAGAGAATGGAGGACACAGATGAAAATTCTGCCCCATCCACCATCGACACTTCTGTTCATCTTCTGTATAGACACCATTATTATGTTTGGGGACTGTTAGATGCTTAGTAGTGTGTCTTGTATTTTTGTGCATTCCCATATTCTTATGTATTTTTAGATTTTTGTTTGTTATTCTTTATATACCTTTATATTTCTTTGGCGTCTCAAATCTCCATTTTTTTCCAGTAGAAATCCTTATCCAACTCTATAAGAAAACATCTGGAGAAAAAGAAACATCTTGTCTGTGCACCATATATCATAACACACTTCATCTAAGATGCTATGATTGCAGGTGAAGATACTGCTGCTTGTATAAACTTCAGGGTATCTGATGCATTGTGAAGTCCTTAAGAGCTTGGAAAGCTCAGGGCAGCAGCCATGCTAAAAAAGCTGCCCTTCATCTTCATGCACTTTGTTTGGATTCAGAAAATTAAGAAATTCTACTACCGATTATAAGACGACCCCCAAAATCCGAATATTAATTTAGAAAAAAAAAAGAAAAAGCCTAAATATAAGACGACCCTATAGGAAAAAAGTTTTACCAGTAAATGATAATTCATGTAAACTATGTGAACAATTGTTTGTTAATAAAAGCTACGATTGAGAAAAATATTTTGTTTTTATTTCCTTTTATTTTCCAACCTGCCCCCCCAGTTATGCACATCTGCCCCCAGGCTTGCCACTCTGCCCCAGCAATGCCTCATACCCCCTATATGCCACTGTGCCCCATGATATGCCTTTTAACCCTCTATATGCCACTGTGCCCCATGGTATGCCTTTTGACCAGTGGCGACTCTAGAAACAATATATAGGGGGGGCACACAAGATACCACAGTCAAACTGGGGGGGCATTAATAATTTCCACCATTAAATCATACCACTGAAAACACACACACACACACACACACATATATATATATATATATATATATATATATATATATATATATATATATATCCAAAAGTAATGTGCTATGGAATGATACTTTTGTTATTGGACAATACAATACTTGATCATTCAACATGGGAAGCCTGAAGCCACAATTTAGTACGACTAATCCTTGAAATCCTTTAAACAACACAATACCTTAACTTTTGCACTAAATGATTTCAGGGCCTAAAATTAGATCCTGCTGCTGATATATATATATATTAGCCCCTGCTCCCCAAATATATTAATATTAGCCCCAGTTGCCGATATATATATTAATATTAGTCCCTGCTGTCGATATATATATAAATAAATATATATATATATATATATATATAGAAATATTAGACCCTGCTGCCGATAGCAGGTATAGATCAACACATTAACACACAAACCCAGCTTTGTATGTATAGATCAATTGAAATTCACCTGTGATCTCAGCACTGAAGGTATATATCAAATAAACAGAATCAGACATACAAATCCTGTATTTGCAAGTATACAATAATAATATATGAAATGTAGCATTGCAGGTATAGATCAAATAAATACATGGAAACAGCATTGCAGGTATTAATCAACTGAACAAGACATACAAACCCTGTATTTGCAGGTATACATAAATAATGTATGGAAACATAGCATAGCAGATATGGATCTACAGAAGAACACACAAACCCAGCTTTGCAGGTATAGATCAATTGGAATTCACATAAAAACACGGCATTAAAGGTATATTTAAAACCCCCTAAATTACAGGGATAGATCACAGGTTGCACACCCAGATAACACACATACGATTTGCCATCTTTGTCCCATATACACCCTGCCTGTGCCATCTTGGTCCCCAAGGCTCAAACATCCTGCTAGTGCCATCTTTGCCCTTCCACAATTATACATCTATGATACGCACAATCACATTAACTCATGCTCTCCCTCATTCAGACAAATCATCCACATATTAACTCATGCTCTCCCTCATTCAGACAATTCATCCACATATTAACTCATGCTCTCCCTCATTCTGACAATTCATCCACATATTAACTCATGCTCTCCATCATTCAGACAATTCATCCACATATTAACTCATGCTCTCCCTCATTCAGACAATTCATCCATTTTAAGAAACTACGCCCCTTGGAGCTTCAAATGAGGGGCTACATGTATTTCTAGGACAAAAGTTGAGTGCACAAATAATGATGGAATATGCCGCTTTTGGCTAGAAAATATGTTTTTTCTAACCATAGCGACATGTTCATTTGTGTCTTGCGCACTCCAGGTTTGTACTAGAAACACATGCAGCCCCTCATTTGATGCGCCAAGGGATGTCGTTTTTGCGAATGTGTACTTTTTGTGCCATAATTTAACTTCCTACGTGAGCAGTAATGCCACGTCAAGGCTTCAACCCCAATTACTGATCATTCACACGCCTTTCATATCTCCATTCACTCGCAGAAGCACACACCATACTTTCCATACATTCACTCACAGAAGCACACACCATTCTTTCCCCTTACAATCCCAAAGAAATGATGGTAAAGGGAGAAAAAAAATCACTTTTGCAGCAAAAATAAGTTTTGCAGTAAAAATGCAAGGCGCTCCAGGGATGATATGGTTACTCACGTACCGCACAGGCTAAATGGCTGATTTTAATAATATTTGCAGTTCATCAGGATTTCAAAAATTGCCTCCCTCTACCGTTGGCTAAATTTAACCCCATGATCACAGGGATCATAGGATTAAAAATTAGTATCGGCCATTTTTAAAAAGGGAATGTGACTTTTTATAGCTATATGATCGCTGTGGTAACATTGGCTACCACAGTGATCATTTAGCTAGAATACTTAAACTTTTTTTTTTTTTTAAAGTTAAACTACTTTATGTTTAAATAATTTAATTTGGGGGTCTCAAGGCAATTTTGATCTTTTTTATCTGCCTTTAGAGACACCCAAATCATTTTTTTTTACATTTTTATTTTTTTAACTTAATATTTTTTACAATCTATATACCTTTGGAAAGGCGAGGCGATTACCTTTCCAACGGTATATGTTGGGGGTCTGTAGCTGCTTAGATGCCTGAGATACAGGCATCTAAGTAGCATGCCCCCATACCTCTTTAACTGACAATTGTCAGTTGTTAATAAAATTGCGCGGTGACGTCATCGCGTCATTGCGCGAGACGTCACCAGGCAGATCGGGTGGCCCCGGTGATGCCCTTCAGTTTGAGGGGCAGATCGCCGGGGTAGGTGGTAATGGAGGTCCACAGACCTCCATCAAGGTAAGGTAGTGCTAGTGACGGCATGGTGCCCTCGTTAGCACCTGACTGGGACTGCTAGCGACGGCACCATGCCGTCCTTAGCAGTCAAGGGGTTACAAATTCGGCGGGGGGGCAACAGGGGGGGCAAGGAATAACCTAGGGGGGGCAATTGCCCCCCCCTTGCCCCCCTGTAGCGACGCCACTGCTTTTGACCCCCTATGTGCCACTCTGCCTCCAGAAATGCCTTATACCCCTATATGCCACTCTGGCATTTAGGGGGTTAAAAGGCATATTATGGGGCAGAGAGGCATATAGGGAGGTATAAGGCATTTCAGGAAGCAGAGTGGCGTATAGAGGGTTAAAAGGCATTTCTGGAGGCAGAGTGGAATTAATGGGGTTAAAAGGCATTTCATAGAGCACTCTGCCTACAGAAATGCATTATGCCCCCCTTTTAACACTCCCCCCCTCCCCAAACTTACCGGTGCTTCTGATTCCTCGTTGTGTTGTCCGGGTGGCGTATAGAGGGCTAAAAGGCATTTCTGGAGGCAGAGTGGCATTAAGGGGGTGAAAAGGCATTTCATAGAGCACTCTGCCTACAGAAATGCCTTATGCCCCCATTTAACCCCCCCCAAAACTTACCGGTGCTTCTGATTCCCCGGTGTGTTGTCCAGGCAGCGTGTAGACGTCTACGTCATTCGCGTAGACAACTTCCGCTGCAGCCCGAAGGAGGTGCAGTTAGCAGCGGGGGTTGTCTGTGTCCATCGCGCAGACCTTCTCCGGCTGTCAGTGAGAATTCCCCGCACCGGAACTCTCCTCGCTGACAGCCGGGGAAGGTCTGCACGATGGACGCAGACAACCCCCGCTGCTAACCGCACCTCCTTCAGTGAAGGGGCAGTTATGGTTAATGGGGTGTTTAGGGTTAATTTTAGGGGCAGTTATGGTTGATGGGGTGTTTAGGGTTAAGTTAGGGGCAGTTATGGTTAATGGGGTGTTTAGGGTTAATTTTAGGGGCAGTTATGGTTGATGGGGTGTTTAAGGTTAATTTAGGGGCAGTTATGGTTGATGGGGTGTTTAAGGTTAATTTAGGGGCAGTTATGGTTGATGGGGTGTTTAAGGTTAATTTAGGGGCAGTTATGGTTGATGGGGTCTTTAGGGTTAATTTTAGGAGCCGTTATCGTTGATGGGGTGTTAAGGGTTAATTTAATGCTGAGGACTGAGGGTTAATTTAATTAATTTAATAAAGTTAACTTAAGGTGCAGTTAGAAGTTAAGGGGGCAAACTAAGGGGAATCTAAATGCTGGGGGCAGTGATGATTAATGTATTTATTTATAAAAGTATGATGATATTCTCTGAATGATTCGGATCCCTGTAAGATTCGGATCCCTGTAAGATCCGGATCACTGTAAGATTCGGATCCCTGTAAGATTCGAATCTTTGAAAGATTCTCTACCTTCAGTGACATCACTAGAGAAGGCAGGCAGGAGGGTTGATTGACTAATGAAAGGGGGGGCAATCGTTAGTGTGCCTGCAGGGAGGGACTAGGAAACAGTAACTCCTGTTACTGAGTGAGCCAAAGATTCGGATCATGAATCGGATCATTTCAGTGAACGAGTCGAAATGATCCGATTCACTTTAATGATCCGAACTTCCCATCATTAGTGTCTACCCAATTTCCCTGCTAAATTAGCACCAAAGCAGGTTGTAAAAGCACCAATTAATGAATCCTAATGAATATTCAGAGCTTTAACATTTGTTTAAATTTATCATACAAACACATTAGGCAGAATTTATTAAAATTAAGCTTGTACAAATCCAAATGCACAAGTGTACTAAGCGTTACATATTGTTATCTATCCATACAAGCAATGTGGAGTGCTCAGAAGTCTCTTCTGATCTTCAGATCATCTGGAATTACTTACTGTATGGAGGGTACCAACGTGACTTCTCCATTCTTAGATGCTCATCCTGGCTTATGTATTCCTTCTGGTACCTCTCATTTACAAGGTCATTTAGAATGTGAAAAACACATTTGTGGTGATCATAATAGCTTCCCTTTGACCTAAACGATTATGGTTTTTGAACCTGCTTCATTAATCAATGGAGACACATCTAGTTTGATGGCAGATAAGAACCAGTTTTGGCCCATCTGTTCTGCCTGTTTTTCCTTCTGTTACTTCCTGTAGTTCAAGTATAGATCAAATAAGCAACACATGTAAACAGCACTTGCACATGTGGTTCAACAGAATCAGACATACAAATCCCGTTTCTGCAGGTATACAATAATAATGTATGGAAAAATAGCAGGTATATATATCGACAGAGCACACAGACCCAGGTATAGATCAACTGGAAATCACATGTAAACTCAGCACTGAAGGTATAGATCAAATAACAAATGGAAACAGCACTGCAGGTTAGATCAGCTAAATAAGACATACAAACCCTATAGTTACACCTGTATATATAATAATATATGAAAACATAGCATAGAAGATACAGATCAACAGAATAAAACCCAGCTTAGCATGCATAGATCAACTGGAATTTACATAAAACTCAGCATTAAAGGTATAGATATAAACCCTTAAATTACAGGCATAGATCATAGGTTGCACACCCCAAAGGCCAGCCCTGGCATCCACATTGCCCACATAGAACCTGACCAGCACCCAAATTATACACACAGGACTTGCCATCTTTGTCTCCAAACAGCCCAGTGTGAGACACCTTTTCCCCCAAACAGGCCGCCCTGTGCCATTGTTGTCCCGCAAACACCTGCTTGTGCCATCATGGTGCCCAAGGCCCTGCTTGTGCCATCTTTGCCTTTCCACAAATCCATTATACATTTATGATACACACAAACACATAAAGTCACTCACTAATTTACACTTACAATTATTTATTCTCTCACTCATTCACACAAATAATTTACATATATTCATTAATGCTTTCTCATAACTCATTCATACATTTCATCCACACATTAATTCATTAATTCCCTCACTCATTCACACAATGTATCCACACATTAATTCATTCTCTCACTCATTCTCACTCTATTTGTTTTCAATATTCTTACTACTCCTTCCTTTTCTCACTATCTTCCCCCTCCCCTTTGTAGTTCACTTACATTGCTGAAGTCCTGTGGTGGGAGCGGCTTCACTGCTGATCGCCAGGATATGGCATCATATGAAGCATGAAGCACCGGCACCATGACCGAGACAGAGGCCTCGTAGAGGAGACTGAGGGGCGCCGAGCAGATACTGAAAATGTATTCAGGGCTCATTCGCATAAAAAAAGGACCACATTTCAATTGGGGGGGCACAGCATGATGTAGGGGCTGAATACGTTTTCAGTATCATGCCCCCCCTGCCGACCCCACTGTTTTAAAATAGCTATATGTTAAAGTAAATTGTATTTTCCTTAACAACCAAATCATGGGCCAGCTCTCTTGCAATATGATATACACATTATATATTTGCACATATACATTTTATATAGACACCCAATAGGTATATTAACAAATGTCAAAACATTAAAAAATACTTCCTGATAAGCCAGAATACGAACATATATGTTGCCTAATTATATATACAGTCAAATAAATTTGACAATAAATAAAGCATACAAGCAAATGAGTAGGCATGGAGGGCAGATCCAAAGAATAACCTAGAATAACCGGAAAATAAATCAAGGGCTTTACCAGAGCATTGAATACCAGCATACCACTAGTCAATCGTGATCTCCCAACTAGTCTGCAGGCTGCAGCTGCTGATCGGCGGCTGTGCGACCGCACCAACCCCCCCAACCCCCCCTGCAGCTGCACCTGAGGTGAGTGCAGATCTCGCCTCACCCAGTGCCGGACTGGGAATGAAAAGCAGCCCTGGAAACATTTGGAGACCAACCTCACATAGTTTATCTCGTGGTCTAGCTCTTATACCCACACGCACCCCTTATACATAACGGAGTCACACGATTTGCCATACAAATAACTATAAAACATTCTTTTTATCACATTATTTTTATTAAAATGCCAGGAAGCAAAAGTGTTAAAAGGCCCTAATAAATTAAATACATTAGACATAATGGAATCAAAACATTTGCTACCGCAAACATTTTTAGATGGGAAAGTTCCATTTTATTCAGTAGAACAAAATAGTGATCATTATTCTTCACAATATTCTTGTAAGAAATGTTTATTTCTTTATTAATTCATGTAAACTATTTTTTCATATTTAAGAAAAGCTATGATTGAGACATTTTTGTTTTTATTTCCTTTTATTTGCCAACCTGCCCCCCCCCAGTTGTGCACATCTGCCCCCAGGCTTGCCACTCAGCCCCCAGAAATGGGGGGCAGAGTGGCATATAGGGGCTTAAAAGGCATTTCTGGAGGCAGAGTGACATAAAGGGGGTTAAAAGTCATATCATGGTACACTCTGCCTCCAGAAAACCCTTATGGCCCCATATAACATTCCCCCACCCGACTTACCACTGCTTCTGACTCCCTGGTGTCTGGTGGGGGCAGCGGGCGGAGGCCAGCATTCATGAAATTAAAGGGGCCGCGCCGCCCAATGGCTGTGCCTCAGCTCTTTGTCCCACCCCCTTTAAGACGTGGGACGAAGTGTTGAGGCACGGCCATTGGGCCGCGTGGTGCGTGCATGCCAGTCCCTTTAATTTCATTAGGTGCCGGATGTGCCTTCGAGGGAGTCGGGTCAGCCTGTGAAGCACACTAGGCCCCCGGAGTGTTTGAGTCCTGATGAGCCAGCGGGAGGATTCTGGGAGAGGAGTCATTCCAGGGAGCAGGCAGGGAGAGGAGCGTATGTCGCGGTGGAGCTGGAGGCTAAGTGAGTGGAGAGGTTTGCACGACACGTGCCTTCCGGAGGTGTGAGGGTTAGGGATGAGAAACCCAGTGTGCAGTAATATACAGCCAAATAGAAGTAATAGGGACAGATGCGCCACGTGCAGCGAGGTCCAGAAACGTAGGCGAGTCAGGGTAAGCAAACACAGTCCAGCAATGCGAGGATGTAAAATGAAGCACTCCTGTCTCCCAATTAATGGAGGGGTTGCGTCTCCTGAGCCATGGCAAGCCTAGAATAATAGGGGATACAGGAGAAGGAACCGCATTGAACTGTATTGTCTCTATATGGCCATCCCCGAGTTTGACAGTCAGAGGAATGGTCTCTCTGACTATAGGGCCAGTCTTCAAAGGACTTCCGTCCACAAGTTGGACGGCGATAGGACTTTTCTTGAGACGAGTGGGAACCGCCAAAGTACGAATAGTCTCTTCGTCCATAAAGTTCCCGCTGGCTCCTGAGTTCACCATGGCTGGAAGGCAGGCTGCTCCCTCATTCCACTGTAAAGAGACAGGGATAGATAGGTGAGGCGAAAGGTAGGGTTGTCTTCCAGAGTTAATGTGTAACAACGCAAAAGGGCTCTTACCCTTAGAGTAGCAGGTACGAGTTCTACAGTCCTTGTAAGCGTGACCTGTTCTGCCACAATACATACAGACGTTCTTTCTCAGCAGGTGAGAGGGGACCACAAACAATGCCAATCTGCATGGGTTCCTCTGGAGGTGGTGGAGTGGGAACCCCAAAGTGAGCAGGTCCAGGCAGCCAAGGAATACTTGTAGCTTGACGTTCAGCCTTTCTTTCTCGTAGCCTCCTGTCGATCTGTGTGACCAGACTTATAAAGACCTCTAAAGTTGGGGGCATGGAACTACGAGCGAGCTCGTCCTTAATTGCTTCTGACAGACCACAGTGGAATTGGTCATGGAGAGCAGGTTCATTCCAGTTGGTCTCCAGAGCCAGACATCTCTTCAACTGGTCGTCTTCCCTGCTTCAGGGCCCGGAGTGAAGTTGTTGCTGAAGCCATCCAATACGGATCCTCATAGAGTGCATCGAGAGCTTCGCAGAAGGATGGCCGGGAATCAAGGAACGGGCTATTGCTGTGCAATAAATGGTGTGCCCAGAGCTGAGGTTCATCTGACAGCAGGGAAATTACTGTATGTCCGGGGTATCTCCGGGGTTTAAGATTAAAAAGGATCTGACAGGAGGTAATAAATGCACTGTATTTTCTTCGGTCGCCCGAAAACCGCTCAGGCAATGGTACCTGGGGCTCCCATGCCGAGGCGCCATCGGTGACTGGAGGTATTCCAGGAGGTGGAGAGGCTGCGGCTTGTTCAGTGGGTATACTCTGCTGCATTTGGAGGTGGTGTACCGGCTGCCTTAATTGGTGTTGTTTGGTCTGGATCTCTTGTAGCGTCTGCTGGAAGTTCGCCAGCTGGTGGTTCAATGCGGGGATGGTGTCGGATAATCCCGCGGGTTCCATAGTGGCTCAATCAACAAACAGCAATACGCAGAGGGAAGCTCAATAAGGCACAATATCTGAGCCCTGAGTCATACTCAGTGCCGGTTTATAAATCCACCACTAGATGTCGCCCCGCCTCTGTGTACAGCGTCATCAGAGCGCGTTCCCCGCCATTCCAGGACTGGAAGGGTTAAGTAGAGTTGAGGGCGCGCGTGCCTAGAACAGACTGCAGATGGCGCCGCAGCAGACCCAGCAGGTAGCGGGGACGCTGTTCCTGGTGAGCAGGTGGCGGGAGCAGGGGAGGGCTGGCAGCCTAAGGCCTGGGGGGCAAGTCAAGTGAAGAGGCTCCGCCCCCTCGCACTCACTTTTCACCCCTCACGCTGCTCCCATCACTATGCGGCCATCAGACTGCTGGAAAACCTATCTAAACGGCCGCTGGGTGCTGATGCCACCGGCCGGAGCTACTTTAATCCTTTTTTTTATTTATTTAATGTGCCGGATCGGCTTGCCATATTAAAAATAAATAAATAAAGTATTAAAGTAGCGCCGGCCGGCAGCATCAGCACCCAGCGGCCGTTTAGATAAGTTTTCCAGCAGTCTGATGGCCGCATAGTGATGGGAGCAGCGTGAGGGGTGAAAGGTGAGTGCGAGGGGGCGGAGCTTTCACCCCTCACGCTGCTCCCATCACTTGGCGGCCATCGCATATGGCCGCTGGGTGCTGATGCCGCCGGCCGGCGCTGCTTTAATACTATTTTTTTTTATTTAATAGCCGATCCGGCTTGCCATATTAAATTTTAAAAAAAGTATTAAAGTAGCGCCGGCCGGCGGCATCAGCACCCAGCGGCCGTTTAGATTAGATTTCGGGCGGCCTGGGGGGCCCCACGGCCCACCCCGCCCCTGGGCGGGAGACAGTGTCAGAAGCGCGGCAATGAGCCCTGAGTCACAAGGGGGCGCTGTTACAGTTGCTGGAACGATGGCTGAGCATGATAGGAGTGGAACTGTCTGCTTAGTGGTGGTTTTGTGGGGACAACGTTCCTTGACTGCGGGCCTGGTGCGAAGGCAGGTGCAGGACAGGGTGATTCTGGAGGAGGAAGACGGACGGCAGGTGGGATCTCTGATCTCTAGGTGCGGTGGCTTACTCCAAAGTTCACAGAGGCAGGTCCAGGGAGCAGTGTCAGGGTGTTGGACAGCGAGATGGTGGCACCGGGGGCCATTGGAGGTCTGTGTCATATGGCAGGAGTCTGAGTCGCATTCCTAGTTTCTCCAGGTCACCTAGCAGGAGTCCAGGGAGGGAGAGCTCTGCTCGTAGTCGCTACAGTTCCAGAGTTCCTGTTGGGCAGAGCTTACAGTATGGGGAAGATCAGCGTGCCTTGCCCAGGTTTTGCTTCTTGCAGATCCAGGAGTCCTTCCAGGTTGAGTCGGCAACAGCATCGCGGATGTCATTCTGATTTGGCTGGGGGTGACAAGACAGCGGCCATGCAGGAAGTTTCAGAGGAGGACAGTGGTCAGGATGCAGCCTTGAGGTCGACTGCTACGGCCGGAGGTTCCAGGGGTGAGTTACAATCATCAGTGCAGGTGCAGAGTTTGTTAGACGGTTTAAGGAGTTTATTAGGCTCCATAGAAAATGGTTCGGTTGAGGTTTAGGATTTGGGCGTTGGTGGCTGGGTAGGCAGGAGCTAGTGTTTTGTCAGCGCCAGAGGTTGAGGGAGGTATGAGTAAGGACGTTTTGGCTGTGGTGTTAAGCTCTACAGAGGCCGGTGGTGAGCGGGCGGATTTGGCAGAGGGCATTTCTGATGCGGCAAAAACAGAATACGTATGTGTCCTTTGCGGGTCCTCTCGGGGTCTTGGAGGACTTGGAGGTGTGGGATATGTTTTTGGAACATTTTAACAGGATGGTGTTCTTTCGTAGGGCTTCGGTGTTGGCGGAGGAGCTTGAGCTCTTTACTGATGGGTCAAGTTTTGGTGCCTACTTTAATGGGTTTTGGTGTGCGGAGCGTTGGCTGGAGGCATTGAAGGGTAGCCCGCTTATGTGTAATCTGGTGTTTTTGGAACTCTTTCCCTTGGTGGAGGCTTTGTCGTTGTGGGGGGATTCCTTATGGGATAGGAAGGTTGAATTTTTCACAGATAATACGGCGGTGGTTCATGTGGTAAATTGTTTGTCGGCATCGTTGGTGGCCGTTGTTTGTTTGCTGTGGAAATTTGTTTTGTCTCATTTTTAGTGGGCTTGTTTTTGGGAGGCGGCACCTGGGGCACGGGAACTAGGCAATGCTTGTCTGGAAGAGATGTGGCAGCTACGGACCACCTGCTTGTGGAAGGAGTACTGACTTCTTTGGCTCTTATGGAAAGGTCTGGGAGGAATGGGAGCGGTTAGTCGCTTGTTGGTTCAGTGGCGTCGGCAGAGGAGCAATTGGGATATGCTGCTATGGTTCTTGTTTGATCTAGTGTCCATGGGTGTTTCTTCGGCAGTGCTAAGTAGGAATATGTCTGCTTTGATCATACAAAGCACTTTCTGGTGAGGCAAGCATTGAAGGGGTTTCAGAAAGGGGGTAAATCATTGGATGCCAGAAGGCCTTTGTCGGTTCAAGTTTTAAGGAAGTTGTTGCAAGTTTTGCCTGAGGTTTTTTATTCACGTTATGATGCAAGTTTGATTGATGTTTGATTTGGCAATTGTTTTGGCGTTTTTGGGGCCTTCCGTATCGGAGAGCTGGTGAGCAATAGTCGGGAAGGGAGAGGCAGACTTCAGATCGGATGTGGTGGTTTCCATCCGTTTGCACCGGTCCAAAGCTGGGCTTTTCTGAGCAAAAGAAATGAGGAGGCTTAAATGGTTTGGTTTTCGGGGTTATGGTCAGAATGATGTGTGTTTGGAGTTGTTGAGGCTATTGCAGGTGGAAAGGTTGCCGGATTTTGTGTTGTTGCATGCTGGGAGCAACGATTTGGGTGTTGTTCCTCAGCGTGAGTTTGGAAGATGAAGAGAGATTATTATTATTATTAATATTTATTGTTTTATATAGCGCCATCAAATTCCGTATCGCTGTACAATGGGTAGACAGGACATAACAAGTAGTATGTAACATAACAAATTGACTTACAGAGACAACAGGTGAGGAGGGCCCTGCTCAAACGATCTTACAATCTATAGGGATTTAGGGTGTAAAAGGTGCCATTGTAAGGGATGGACCAGACACACTAGTGGAAGTATCGCAGAGGGACTAGGAGAGGTGAGCTAAGGGAATATGGAGGGTGTTAAAGTGCAATATTATAAGCGTCCTTCAAGAAGTGGGTCTTGATGAATTTTTTGGAGGACCAAAGGCAGGGGGAGAGACGGATAGACCAGGGGAGGGCATTCCAGAGGATAGAGGCAGCCCTGGATAAATCTTGTAAGCGTGCATGAGAGCTAGGAGGAGAGGATAGAAGGAGATCATTGGATGAGCGGAGAGACCGGTTAGGAGTGTATTTAGAGATGAGTGAGGAGATCTAGGTAGGGGAACCGCTGTGAAGGGCCTTGAAAGTAAGAGTGAGGATTTTGAAATGAATCCTGAAGTGCACAGGCAGCCAGTGAAGAGACTGACAGAGGGGAGAGATGTTAGTAAAGCGATGGGAGAGGAAGATAAGTCTGGAAGCAGCATTCATGGTAATCAAGACGGGAGATAATCAGGGCATGGACAAGAGCGTTAGTGGCATGCTGTGATAGGAAGAGATGGATGCGGGCAATCTTTTTAAGATAGAGAAGACAGTTTTTAGAGACAGACTAAATGTGGGGGGTGAACGAAATGTCGGAGTCAGGGGTGACACCAAGAAAGCATGCATGAGTAGGCGGGGAGATGATGGCACTATTAACAATGAGGGAAATTGATGGGGGAATCTTAGCATTGGATGGAGGGAAGATGAGAAGTTCTGTTTTGGAGAGGTTAAAAGTTATTATTGTAAGTGTAAAAGATGGAGTTACACTTACGCTTAGGTAGAATAATTTGTGCCAGTAGTGTCAAGATGTTCCTCCTTGTGGTTGGATTCCAATGGCAGAGGGGTTCTCCACAAATGAGGATACTGCACACCGAAGATATAGTAAAATGATATTTTATTATCTGATTTCTTCAGAGTCTTTTCACCATGTATAATGGAAAAGATCTCTATAACAGAAAAAACAGCTTTTAAAAAATGTTAAAAACTGCAGTATGGGGCTTTTACAAAAGCCTTTTTCTAGATGGAATTAAAAAATATATATGATGCAATGAGCTTTTAAAAAAGCTGTTAAAAAGTCATCCAAAGTCCAGATAAGATAAAAAGTAGTCCTAGGTTTCAAACTCAACACGTTTCGCCTTGTTTGGCTTCTGATTTTACTACTACAACACCTGGAGAGTGTTTTCTAAGGGTTGCAGATGTGTATCCAGCACAGTGAAAAGAAAGGGAAGTTATCCTTTATTTATTTACTATAATTCTCTCCTATTTTTCTTGACTTGGTTCCACTCCTTTTTTTGTAAAGTATTAAACCCAACAGACAGTGCAGGTTATAATGTAAACCAACGTTTTTTGTGCAGCAAATAACATACGATTGTGTGAAAAAGAAAGTTTGAATTCTATGGTTTTATATCAGGACATAAATAATATTAATCACCTGTTCCTTAGGAGGTCTAAAAATTAGGTAAATACAATCTCAGATGAACATATTACACCATGTCATGATTTAACAAAAATAAAGGCAAAATTGAGAAGTCATGTGTGAGAACTAAGTACACTCTTACTGCTTCCATAGGAATTAAGATGCTAGGTAGCATCTTAGACAGGTGCTGCTAATCAAATGCCCTTGATTGATTGATCATCAGTATGTTTGATCACCTCTATAAAAGCTGGATAAAGCCAAAAGAACATGTCAGCAGGTCTTAAGTTTGCAAAGATTATTTGAACAAACCAAAATACATCTGGAACAATGTTCTTTGGACAGACAAGCCAAAGAAATTTCCTTGATCCTTAAGTGACTGCCACTTTGGACATAATGCACAGTGTCACATTTGGCAAAAACCAAAACAGCATATAAGCACAAACAGTGGTGGAGGGGTGATGATTGGGCTTGTTTTTCTGTCACAGGGCCTTGGAACCCTATAGTCATTGAGTGGACCATGAACTATTCTGTATACCAAAGTATTCTAGAGTCAAATGTGAGGCTATTTGTCCAGCAGCTAAAGAAAAGAAACACATTCGCTAGTTTCTAGTTTGCTGCCCTGCCTAATAAGAATCAAGTCATTGATGTACCTGAAATACAGTAAAAATAGATGACCTGAATTCAAATATCCAGGCAGACCAACAACATGTTAGTTCACCCACTGAGAGAGGTTCTCATATAGGAATCCCATACGAAACGTTAGGTCTCCCCAGGGGTTTATGTACTTTCAGTAAGTGCTAGAATAAAAGTACCAACTACTAAGAACTGATTAATCCCTTAAAAAAGGAAAGGCAGTCACTTAAGGATCAAGGAGGTGCGACACCGAACACCCACCCAGGATGCACTGTGACCACTGGCGGCGACCTTTAAAAATGTAAACAAAGCGGCAATCAACATTAATACCCATCAGACTGAAACAACCCTCTTAGCGCCAGGAGCCCCCGGAGACTCGGGGCAGTCGCCCCACACCTATTTTCAGACCCCCGCGGTGCTAGGCCCGCAACCACCCTCTCCTAACATGGCGCCCTCCCCGGCTAGCACATTATCATCGGAAGAAGTTCCCCACTCACCAGCTCAGCGCGATGCCCCTGCGTCTTCTGCTGACATACAGGAGAGGTTCCGCTCCCTCCCTACCAAAGCGGACTTCGACAACCTCGTCTCTGAAACATGCACTACACGAGGAGGTGGCGGCCTTACAAGTGGACGTAGCGGAAGTGGAGTGCCACACTACTCAACTGGGGGTCTCTCACACGTGTCTCGCACCAGGTATCTGACCTGCGACAGACCACAGCTCACCCGAATGGTCTGGCCACCGAGCTTCTCCGCTCGATTGAAGATCTCGAGAACAGAGGTAAGAGGCACAATGTAACGGTTCAGGGCCTAAAAGAGCCTGAGGGCCCTGAAGATATTCGGGCATTTTTACAGTTGCGCTTGGACAGAGCGCATCGTGTCCTGCGGCCCCATGGTAGACCAACCGACCCCCCCCCCCACAGGGATGTTTTTGGGACTTTATTTTGAAGGAAGAGGCTCCCGCACCTTTGTCTTTGAAGGCCAAATACTGTCGCTCTTTCAAGAATGATCCTCTATCACGCTACAAAATAGGAGGATGCTATGACCACTTACTTCGCTCCTGCAAGACAGGGCTATTCCCCGCTCTTCTAGATACCGCTGGGGATTCCCTTTTCAACTCATCATCACACATGAGGGTTCCACATATCTTGTAAGGTTGCGGACGCCCTTGGAATTCCCAAGCATGTGGAAGGTTGGCTACTGCCTTCCCATTACATTGGGAATGTTCCTCAAGGGGCTCCATTACCTAGGCGCACGAGAATGAGACACAGGGAATCCGTTGGAGTGGATAGAAACCCCTCGTATACGAAGAGTAATGTTCCCCTCTCTGACACATCTCACATACACACATGTATATCATACTTTTTATTATTTTTGTTATTGTTTTTTGTTTTATTTTTTTTATTTTTATTTTTTATCACTGTCTCACCTCTGGTGGCTCCACGTTTTTCTTGATACGCTGCCTCAGTGATCGAGTGATCACCGCTTTCGAACGTTGCGCATATTTGGACATGGCTGACTCCTTCATGGCGGCTTCTTGAGTTTAACATTTATTATTTAACATTTATTTTGGTTTTGTTTTTTGTCCGCTGTGTGTATGGCTGACCCCTCCTTGGTGGCTGATTGAGTTCCTTGATATGCCGCCTCCATAGCCTGATCTAGTTCTGATCCCCTCGCTGGTGTCTATAATCCGACACATGTCATGCACTCACTTGAATATTACATTTATTTTTCTTTTTGTTGTTACTCGGGGAAAAGGACGGAGAGATGGAGGGCAAGGGAAAGGAAACATAATTTTATTTTTCCGTACACCAAGGAGGTCCCTCATCTGACTTGGTCTCTCTATCCTGGGTTGTCTTCCTTTTCACCTGGCATACGGCTGGGACGACCGTACGCGGATTGGAACTGCGGGCTGTTGGTGGACATTTCTCTGGATTCTGCGCCGGTTCATGGAAGCATCTCTGCGGTCACCTTATCACCTTATTTGTCAGACACTCTCCCTTGCGACTTATAATTATTTTTTTCTCTGCTACATGGATGAGGGAGATGCTCATTGCTTCACCCCGAATTCTACAGCTTTATTCTTAGGCTGTTCGCTAAGTGGACTGTGGAATTCGGACTTTTTCTGCACCAGGACATTGGAGCTTATTCTCGTACCTTACGCTGCAGATTATCTGTTATATTATCATTTCTTTGTTGCTGTTTTGTGGTTGCTTATTTTGGGGTGGGGTGTTGGGGTTTTTTTGTGTTTTTTATGTGGCTGAAGTGGTTTATTGGGTTGCTTATCTTGGGGAGGTGGGTGGTTGGTGGTTCATGAGTTGTAGGGATTTGGCAAGAACATTTTTTTTGTCTCTTATATGGGTTGGATGAGGTGGTTACTTAGGATGATCTTGAAGTTACTCTTGCTTTGCCTCGCTGAGTGATATTTGTTAAATTGTCTATTGCAATTTGCAATACTTCACGGATGATAACAGATGTGTTTTCTCATAAATATGGAAACCCCACCAGAGATAACAGCAGAACGGATAAAAAAGAACACACAAATAAAAAGGCATAAACATCAAAACTGCACAGCTCTACAGCTGTGGAGTTTTGATGTTTATACCTTTTTATTTGTGTGTTCTTTTTTATCCGTTCTGCTGTTATCTCTGGTGGGGTTTCCATTTGATGCCCCAGCAGTTCGGGACTTTTCTGGGCGACTGGCTTCGATGTTGTATCGGAGCTCTCAGTCTTCGCCCACCTCGACCTTTGCTGTTACACACGTCGCCTGCGTTCCTCCGCCCCTTCGGTCCAGCATGATTAGCCTTTCTTTTGGTGATACTCCCTCCACTTTCATCAAGACCCACTTCTTGAAGGAGGCTCATAAAATAGGGGGAACAGAAAATGCATCCGCCAATAGCATGTAGTACATAGTAGAAATCCCCCCTTGAGGCATCTTCTCATGTCTGATAAGCTGCTCAAAAGCTGTTAAATTCTGTTTAGGCGGAAGCGATGAAATGTATTGCACAAGCTAAGCGAAGCAGAATCACTGAAGCACGGTGTGCCCTGGGTAGGGACAACCCTATCAACAGAAAGAGGAGCGTTATGGTTCCATATAACCATAACGCTAAGAAAAATAGGAGAGAATTATAGTAAATAAATAAAGGATAACTTCCCTTTCTTTTCACTGTGCTGGATACACATCTGCAACCCTTAGAAAACACTCTCCAGGTGTTGTAGTAGTAAAATCAGAAGCCAAACAAGGCGAAACGTGTTGAGTTTGAAACCTAGGACTACTTTTTATCTTATCTGGACTTTGGATGACTTTTTAACAGCTTTTTTAAAAGCTCATTGCATCATATATATTTTTTAATTCCATCTAGAAAAAGGCTTTTGTAAAAGCCCCATACTGCAGTTTTTAACATTTTTTAAAAGCTGTTTTTTCTGTTATAGAGATCTTTTCCATTATACATGGTGAAAAGACTCTGAAGAAATCAGATAATAAAATATCATTTTACTATATCTTCGGTGTGCAGTATCCTCATTTGTGGAGAACCCCTCTGCCATTGGAATCCAACCACAAGGAGGAACATCTTGACACTACTGGCACAAATTATTCTACCTAAGCGTAAGTGTAACTCCATCTTTTACACTTACAATAATAACTTTTAACCTCTCCAAAACAGAACTTCTCATCTTCCCTCCATCCAATGCTAAGATTCCCCCATCAATTTCCCTCATTGTTAATAGTGCCATCATCTCCCCGCCTACTCATGCATGCTTTCTTGGTGTCACCCCTGACTCCGACATTTCGTTCACCCCCCACATTTAGTCTGTCTCTAAAAACTGTCTTCTCTATCTTAAAAAGATTGCCCGCATCCATCTCTTCCTATCACAGCATGCCACTAACGCTCTTGTCCATGCCCTGATTATCTCCCGTCTTGATTACCATGAATGCTGCTTCCAGACTTATCTTCCTCTCCCATCGCTTTACTAACATCTCTCCCCTCTGTCAGTCTCTTCACTGGCTGCCTGTGCACTTCAGGATTCATTTCAAAATCCTCACTCTTACTTTCAAGGCCCTTCACAGCGGTTCCCCTACCTAGATCTCCTCACTCATCTCTAAATACACTCCTAACCGGTCTCTCCGCTCATCCAATGATCTCCTTCTATCCTCTCCTCCTAGCTCTCATGCACGCTTACAAGATTTATCCAGGGCTGCCTCTATCCTCTGGAATGCCCTCCCCTGGTCTATCCGTCTCTCCCCCTGCCTTTGGTCCTCCAAAAAATTCATCAAGACCCACTTCTTGAAGGACGCTTATAATATTGGGAACAGAAAATGCATCCGCCAATCTAGCGGAAGTGGAGTGCCACACTACTCAACTGGGGGTCTCTCACACGTGTCTCGCACCAGGTATCTGACCTGCGACAGACCACAGCTCACCCGAATGGTCTGGCCACCGAGCTTCTCCGCTCGATTGAAGATCTCGAGAACAGAGGTAAGAGGCACAATGTAACGGTTCAGGGCCTAAAAGAGCCTGAGGGCCCTGAAGATATTCGGGCATTTTTACAGTTGCGCTTGGACAGAGCGCATCGTGTCCTGCGGCCCCATGGTAGACCAACCGACCCCCCCCCCACAGGGATGTTTTTGGGACTTTATTTTGAAGGAAGAGGCTCCCGCACCTTTGTCTTTGAAGGCCAAATACTGTCGCTCTTTCAAGAATGATCCTCTATCACGCTACAAAATAGGAGGATGCTATGACCACTTACTTCGCTCCTGCAAGACAGGGCTATTCCCCGCTCTTCTAGATACCGCTGGGGATTCCCTTTTCAACTCATCATCACACATGAGGGTTCCACATATCTTGTAAGGTTGCGGACGCCCTTGGAATTCCCAAGCATGTGGAAGGTTGGCTACTGCCTTCCCATTACATTGGGAATGTTCCTCAAGGGGCTCCATTACCTAGGCGCACGAGAATGAGACACAGGGAATCCGTTGGAGTGGATAGAAACCCCTCGTATACGAAGAGTAATGTTCCCCTCTCTGACACATCTCACATACACACATGTATATCATACTTTTTATTATTTTTGTTATTGTTTTTTGTTTTATTTTTTTTATTTTTATTTTTTATCACTGTCTCACCTCTGGTGGCTCCACGTTTTTCTTGATACGCTGCCTCAGTGATCGAGTGATCACCGCTTTCGAACGTTGCGCATATTTGGACATGGCTGACTCCTTCATGGCGGCTTCTTGAGTTTAACATTTATTATTTAACATTTATTTTGGTTTTGTTTTTTGTCCGCTGTGTGTATGGCTGACCCCTCCTTGGTGGCTGATTGAGTTCCTTGATATGCCGCCTCCATAGCCTGATCTAGTTCTGATCCCCTCGCTGGTGTCTATAATCCGACACATGTCATGCACTCACTTGAATATTACATTTATTTTTCTTTTTGTTGTTACTCGGGGAAAAGGACGGAGAGATGGAGGGCAAGGGAAAGGAAACATAATTTTATTTTTCCGTACACCAAGGAGGTCCCTCATCTGACTTGGTCTCTCTATCCTGGGTTGTCTTCCTTTTCACCTGGCATACGGCTGGGACGACCGTACGCGGATTGGAACTGCGGGCTGTTGGTGGACATTTCTCTGGATTCTGCGCCGGTTCATGGAAGCATCTCTGCGGTCACCTTATCACCTTATTTGTCAGACACTCTCCCTTGCGACTTATAATTATTTTTTTCTCTGCTACATGGATGAGGGAGATGCTCATTGCTTCACCCCGAATTCTACAGCTTTATTCTTAGGCTGTTCGCTAAGTGGACTGTGGAATTCGGACTTTTTCTGCACCAGGACATTGGAGCTTATTCTCGTACCTTACGCTGCAGATTATCTGTTATATTATCATTTCTTTGTTGCTGTTTTGTGGTTGCTTATTTTGGGGTGGGGTGTTGGGGTTTTTTTGTGTTTTTTATGTGGCTGAAGTGGTTTATTGGGTTGCTTATCTTGGGGAGGTGGGTGGTTGGTGGTTCATGAGTTGTAGGGATTTGGCAAGAACATTTTTTTTGTCTCTTATATGGGTTGGATGAGGTGGTTACTTAGGATGATCTTGAAGTTACTCTTGCTTTGCCTCGCTGAGTGATATTTGTTAAATTGTCTATTGCAATTTGCAATACTTCACGGATGATAACAGATGTGTTTTCTCATAAATATGGAAACCCCACCAGAGATAACAGCAGAACGGATAAAAAAGAACACACAAATAAAAAGGCATAAACATCAAAACTGCACAGCTCTACAGCTGTGGAGTTTTGATGTTTATACCTTTTTATTTGTGTGTTCTTTTTTATCCGTTCTGCTGTTATCTCTGGTGGGGTTTCCATTTGATGCCCCAGCAGTTCGGGACTTTTCTGGGCGACTGGCTTCGATGTTGTATCGGAGCTCTCAGTCTTCGCCCACCTCGACCTTTGCTGTTACACACGTCGCCTGCGTTCCTCCGCCCCTTCGGTCCAGCATGATTAGCCTTTCTTTTGGTGATACTCCCTCCACTTTCATCAAGACCCACTTCTTGAAGGAGGCTCATAAAATAGGGGGAACAGAAAATGCATCCGCCAATAGCATGTAGTACATAGTAGAAATCCCCCCTTGAGGCATCTTCTCATGTCTGATAAGCTGCTCAAAAGCTGTTAAATTCTGTTTAGGCGGAAGCGATGAAATGTATTGCACAAGCTAAGCGAAGCAGAATCACTGAAGCACGGTGTGCCCTGGGTAGGGACAACCCTATCAACAGAAAGAGGAGCGTTATGGTTCCATATAACCATAACGCTAAGAAAAATAGGAGAGAATTATAGTAAATAAATAAAGGATAACTTCCCTTTCTTTTCACTGTGCTGGATACACATCTGCAACCCTTAGAAAACACTCTCCAGGTGTTGTAGTAGTAAAATCAGAAGCCAAACAAGGCGAAACGTGTTGAGTTTGAAACCTAGGACTACTTTTTATCTTATCTGGACTTTGGATGACTTTTTAACAGCTTTTTTAAAAGCTCATTGCATCATATATATTTTTTAATTCCATCTAGAAAAAGGCTTTTGTAAAAGCCCCATACTGCAGTTTTTAACATTTTTTAAAAGCTGTTTTTTCTGTTATAGAGATCTTTTCCATTATACATGGTGAAAAGACTCTGAAGAAATCAGATAATAAAATATCATTTTACTATATCTTCGGTGTGCAGTATCCTCATTTGTGGAGAACCCCTCTGCCATTGGAATCCAACCACAAGGAGGAACATCTTGACACTACTGGCACAAATTATTCTACCTAAGCGTAAGTGTAACTCCATCTTTTACACTTACAATAATAACTTTTAACCTCTCCAAAACAGAACTTCTCATCTTCCCTCCATCCAATGCTAAGATTCCCCCATCAATTTCCCTCATTGTTAATAGTGCCATCATCTCCCCGCCTACTCATGCATGCTTTCTTGGTGTCACCCCTGACTCCGACATTTCGTTCACCCCCCACATTTAGTCTGTCTCTAAAAACTGTCTTCTCTATCTTAAAAAGATTGCCCGCATCCATCTCTTCCTATCACAGCATGCCACTAACGCTCTTGTCCATGCCCTGATTATCTCCCGTCTTGATTACCATGAATGCTGCTTCCAGACTTATCTTCCTCTCCCATCGCTTTACTAACATCTCTCCCCTCTGTCAGTCTCTTCACTGGCTGCCTGTGCACTTCAGGATTCATTTCAAAATCCTCACTCTTACTTTCAAGGCCCTTCACAGCGGTTCCCCTACCTAGATCTCCTCACTCATCTCTAAATACACTCCTAACCGGTCTCTCCGCTCATCCAATGATCTCCTTCTATCCTCTCCTCCTAGCTCTCATGCACGCTTACAAGATTTATCCAGGGCTGCCTCTATCCTCTGGAATGCCCTCCCCTGGTCTATCCGTCTCTCCCCCTGCCTTTGGTCCTCCAAAAAATTCATCAAGACCCACTTCTTGAAGGACGCTTATAATATTGGGAACAGAAAATGCATCCGCCAATCTAGCGGAAGTGGAGTGCCACACTACTCAACTGGGGGTCTCTCACACGTGTCTCGCACCAGGTATCTGACCTGCGACAGACCACAGCTCACCCGAATGGTCTGGCCACCGAGCTTCTCCGCTCGATTGAAGATCTCGAGAACAGAGGTAAGAGGCACAATGTAACGGTTCAGGGCCTAAAAGAGCCTGAGGGCCCTGAAGATATTCGGGCATTTTTACAGTTGCGCTTGGACAGAGCGCATCGTGTCCTGCGGCCCCATGGTAGACCAACCGACCCCCCCCCCACAGGGATGTTTTTGGGACTTTATTTTGAAGGAAGAGGCTCCCGCACCTTTGTCTTTGAAGGCCAAATACTGTCGCTCTTTCAAGAATGATCCTCTATCACGCTACAAAATAGGAGGATGCTATGACCACTTACTTCGCTCCTGCAAGACAGGGCTATTCCCCGCTCTTCTAGATACCGCTGGGGATTCCCTTTTCAACTCATCATCACACATGAGGGTTCCACATATCTTGTAAGGTTGCGGACGCCCTTGGAATTCCCAAGCATGTGGAAGGTTGGCTACTGCCTTCCCATTACATTGGGAATGTTCCTCAAGGGGCTCCATTACCTAGGCGCACGAGAATGAGACACAGGGAATCCGTTGGAGTGGATAGAAACCCCTCGTATACGAAGAGTAATGTTCCCCTCTCTGACACATCTCACATACACACATGTATATCATACTTTTTATTATTTTTGTTATTGTTTTTTGTTTTATTTTTTTTATTTTTATTTTTTATCACTGTCTCACCTCTGGTGGCTCCACGTTTTTCTTGATACGCTGCCTCAGTGATCGAGTGATCACCGCTTTCGAACGTTGCGCATATTTGGACATGGCTGACTCCTTCATGGCGGCTTCTTGAGTTTAACATTTATTATTTAACATTTATTTTGGTTTTGTTTTTTGTCCGCTGTGTGTATGGCTGACCCCTCCTTGGTGGCTGATTGAGTTCCTTGATATGCCGCCTCCATAGCCTGATCTAGTTCTGATCCCCTCGCTGGTGTCTATAATCCGACACATGTCATGCACTCACTTGAATATTACATTTATTTTTCTTTTTGTTGTTACTCGGGGAAAAGGACGGAGAGATGGAGGGCAAGGGAAAGGAAACATAATTTTATTTTTCCGTACACCAAGGAGGTCCCTCATCTGACTTGGTCTCTCTATCCTGGGTTGTCTTCCTTTTCACCTGGCATACGGCTGGGACGACCGTACGCGGATTGGAACTGCGGGCTGTTGGTGGACATTTCTCTGGATTCTGCGCCGGTTCATGGAAGCATCTCTGCGGTCACCTTATCACCTTATTTGTCAGACACTCTCCCTTGCGACTTATAATTATTTTTTTCTCTGCTACATGGATGAGGGAGATGCTCATTGCTTCACCCCGAATTCTACAGCTTTATTCTTAGGCTGTTCGCTAAGTGGACTGTGGAATTCGGACTTTTTCTGCACCAGGACATTGGAGCTTATTCTCGTACCTTACGCTGCAGATTATCTGTTATATTATCATTTCTTTGTTGCTGTTTTGTGGTTGCTTATTTTGGGGTGGGGTGTTGGGGTTTTTTTGTGTTTTTTATGTGGCTGAAGTGGTTTATTGGGTTGCTTATCTTGGGGAGGTGGGTGGTTGGTGGTTCATGAGTTGTAGGGATTTGGCAAGAACATTTTTTTTGTCTCTTATATGGGTTGGATGAGGTGGTTACTTAGGATGATCTTGAAGTTACTCTTGCTTTGCCTCGCTGAGTGATATTTGTTAAATTGTCTATTGCAATTTGCAATACTTCACGGATGATAACAGATGTGTTTTCTCATAAATATGGAAACCCCACCAGAGATAACAGCAGAACGGATAAAAAAGAACACACAAATAAAAAGGCATAAACATCAAAACTGCACAGCTCTACAGCTGTGGAGTTTTGATGTTTATACCTTTTTATTTGTGTGTTCTTTTTTATCCGTTCTGCTGTTATCTCTGGTGGGGTTTCCATTTGATGCCCCAGCAGTTCGGGACTTTTCTGGGCGACTGGCTTCGATGTTGTATCGGAGCTCTCAGTCTTCGCCCACCTCGACCTTTGCTGTTACACACGTCGCCTGCGTTCCTCCGCCCCTTCGGTCCAGCATGATTAGCCTTTCTTTTGGTGATACTCCCTCCACTTTCATAACCCCCCCTTTTTTCCCCAAAAAAATTGTGTATGTTACCTCCCCTCCCGTTACTTTCGCTTTTTGTTTTGCCTACCTCTACCTCCTTTCTATTCCCCGCTCTTCTTATTTCATTTGCTGTTTGTCCCCTTTACATTTCTTTGAGCCTCTTAGAATGCCTCGCCCTTTTGGCTTTCAAATCTGATGATTTTTTTTATTTTGTTTAAATTTTGAAACATTTTGTTCACAAGTTTAAGATACATCGGTAGGCCGTTACAGTGTCAGTTCTGTATTACAAACATAAAAATATTCTTAGTTGTTCTTGAATATAAATATAGAAGTTTTGTTCACAGATTCAGAACAAGCGAGTAGACCAGTCCTTATTCAGTTCTATGTTTGATACTTCAAAATTCTTAGTTGCTATTATATGTTGTATATTTATTTAGAGTGTTTGTAGGCAGACAGACAATAATCTTCTGGCCCAACCAAATAAGAAAAAGAAAAGAAGTAGATTACAGTATATTCTTTGGTATAAACTGTAAGTGTGGTAACCAAGTGCCGGTCACTACACCACATACATCAGACAATCACAAGTGAGAAACAATATGGGAGCAAGCTATTATTCAGAAATCATGACAGCCGCCCAGGGGTATTGTAAAAAAAACAGAACAAACAGAAAAGACAAAAGGAAAAGAGAAAATTGAACCTCAGATAGGGTTTCTGTCGCCAACAGCTATTTGAGTGTGTACTACTAATTTTGTTGAGTCTAGTTGGAACCAAGTACCATCTGTAAGTTATCTTGATGTAAGTCTCTATTAGGTTTATTAAATGGATATGTTTTTTTTGTGGATACAAAGGCCTGACACCATTGTTCCAAAGAAAAGTCAATACCTAGATCACTTTCCCACCTCAGGATCGATGGGTCTTTCTCGTCTTTTTGAGATAATAAGAGTATAGTTGAACTTCAGATTTGTTTCTTTTTTTGTGTATCATCAAACAGTGTTCTAGTTCAGGATTCCTGTTGATTCCTACCTGATTGATAAAACTCTAAATCCTCAAGAAAGAGAATAATTCAGATGGAGGCAGGATTCACAAATCTGGGGAAAGGGCATGATAGCGTCTTGATTTAACAAATTTCCAATACAGGAAATCCCGCATCCTTGCCATCTGGTCAAGTCTATGTCCCTAATAGAATAGCGGATAGCCTCAACAGGAGTGGAGGGCATAAGAGATCTGTTTGTCCCCGTTTTTCATTTAAGTTTAAGCAGTGTTTTGAGTGTATAATAGATTATGGGATTCAAGATTTTTATATCTTTCAATCGAAATGTATCAGCCCAAAACAGAAAATATAATTCACCGTTCCCGTTGTCTACTTCCTCTATATGTAGCCCTCTTGGAGAATTATTGGATTTTTTTATCCCAAGCTAGATAATGAGTCAACATTGTGGCTTCATGGAGGTTATTGATGCTTGGATAGGATATCCCACCCCCCTATTTGTTTTTTTAGTTAAGATGTTATATGTTATTCTTGTTTTTTTCTGCTGCCAGATAAATTGGTCGATAGTTTGCTGTATCTGTTTCAAGATAGGGGGGTGGACTCTCAGGGGAATTGTCCTAAAGAAATAAAGGATTTTAGGGATAAGGTATCCATTTATAAGATGTATTCGGCCAAGCCATGAAATTTCTAGCTTTTTCCATCTTGAGAGTTGTACTTTTATGTTTTCAATTCGTTTTTTATAGTTAAGATTAATAAGTAGAGGGAGCTCTTTTGTAATATTAATTCCAAGGTAGTCTATAGCTTGAGAATTCCTATCTAGTGGATACAAGGCCCTAAGCTCAGTTATTTCATCTTGTGTTAAGCAAGTCCTAAGAATCTGATGATTTTGAGCCTCAGAGAAGAGAACTCGGGTGTTCAGGGAACTTTGACAGGCTAAATCGTCCGTGGTTCTTCTACAAGAAACTCACTTTCAGGATACTAATACACCGACTTTTCGGAATTTCGTTTTTCCACTGGTATTTACTAGCAATTTCACTGACTCTAAATCTAGGGGGAAAGCCATTTTGTTTTCGCGACATACTCCTTTTCTCCTGACCGCAGCTAGTGATGACCCTGACAGCAGATTTACATTCGTTAAGGGTACCATTCATGACCAGATGTTTACTTTCACCTCCATTTATCTCCCCAATAAGGTCCTCTCGCACACTCCACTCTCTCACATTAAGCAATTCTATGGTGTCACTAACGGCGGATCAGGCTGTGGATCCACGCTGCAGTACAAGGAAAGGCGCAAGCCGTGATGACGAGCAATGCAGATTCCTGGAAGAAGTACCAGCAACCAGGGGTCCCCAATAATGCAGGAACAAACAGATGATACAAGGAGCAGGCAATCGGATAGTCGGGGTCACGAGCAAAGGTCAGGGCAGGCGGCAAACAACGGGTAGTCAGGTACAAGCTGAGTTCAGGTAAGGGCAGGCGGCAAACAACGGGTAGTCAGGTTCAAGCAGAGTTCAGGCAACGAAAAGGCAAATAAGGTTCAAGAACGCTAGTGAAGGCAATAAAGGCACTATCACAGGCAAGAGATACTTGCAGACTGAGGGTTTAAATATCCCTCTTGCTCCTGGATCCTCCTACCCCCTAAATTAGGGGGAGGAGGAAAAAAGATAAATACCCCTTTAAGACGCGGCATGAATGCTGAGACGCGCGTTCCGTCTAGATCCCTTGATCCTCACGGAGGCGCGCGTCTAGAGGCAGGACGGACCTCACCGCGTCTCCCGCAAACGGAACGAGCAGGGGGCTGAACGTGCGGGCTGCGTCTCGGCTACCCTGCTCGAGGAAGCACGGGAACCGCCGGCAAGGTAACACATGGGCTTTGGTCATTTCTGGCTCACCTCCTTATATTCATGACCTTCTGAACACGTTCAGCAGTTAGGGACTCATTCCCCTACAGGTAATAACATAAAGTATTTGTGAGTTTGGGTCCCATGATTTTTCAGGAAAATTTCCCCAAACTAATGAAACTATTGAGGTGTGACCTGCAACGCTAGACTCTTCCTCATGTGTCATGGCACAGCAGGATTAATGTTTGGGGGGGGGACCCCAGGCTTCGTTATGCATATCCGACCACCATTATCCAAAGGCTATTACCGTGTTACTCACTTACAAAGCATACTAGAATGGAAATACCGCCCTCCCTTGAAAATATGGATCGAGATGGAACAGGTCTCCACGCCGTTCCCCTTACCTACCTGCATGTTGCTTCGTCCGGGGGGCTCTCCAGTCCTGGCTCTGCTCTAAGCCCTTTGTTCATGCCATTTTGGTTGGGTGGCGCCAGAGGCGGATCGGAGGAGTTCTTTTGCCCTTTTTGCTCCTATTGCTGGCAATTTTGATTTGTTTCCAGGCCTCCTGAGTCCTTCCTGTCAGATATATGGAACCATAACGCTCCTCTTTCTGTTGATAGGGTTGTCCCTACCCAGGGCACACCGTGCTTCAGTGATTCTGCTTCGCTTAGCTTGTGCAATACATTTCATCGCTTCCGCCTAAACAGAATTTAACAGCTTTTGAGCAGCTTATCAGACATGAGAAGATGCCTCAAGGGGGGATTTCTACTATGTACTACATGCTATTGGCGGATGCATTTTCTGTTCCCCCATCATTTATGGGGTCTTGGGAGGATGCTCTTGGGGAGTCTCTCTCTGATCATCAATGGGAAAAGTTTTGCATCCTAACGCACAAATGTTCCATTGCCTCGAAAATTCAGGAGAATGCCTACAAGGTATTATCCATGTGGTATAAGACGCCTGTGGCTGTTAACAGGATTTTTCATGGAAGTGATCCGACCTGTTGGAGGTGTGGCTAGGAAATCGGCTCATACTTACATATTTGGTGGAGTCAGGGGCGGGCTGGGCCGGGGGGCCCGAAATCTATTCTAAACGGCCACTGGGTGCTGATGCCGCCGGCCGGCGCTACTATAATACTTTTTTTTTTTCTTTACTCACATTTTAAAAAAAGTATGAAAGCAGCGCTGGCCAGCAGCATCAGCACCCAGCGGCCGTGTGCGATGGCCGCCTAGTGATGGGAGCAGTGCCAGCATGAGGGGTGAAAGCTCCGCCCCCTCGCACGGAGCTTTCACCCCTCACGCTGCTCCCATCACTATGCGGCCAATCTAATCTAAACGGCCGATGCGTGCTGCTGATGCCGCCGGCCGGCGATACTTTATTTTTATTTTTTTTATTTAATATGGCAAGCTAGATTGGCTCCGGCCGGCGGCATCAGCAGCACGCATCGGCCGTTTAGATTAGATTGGCCGCATAGTGATGGGAGCAGGCTAGAAGCGTCAGGGTGAAAGCTCCGCCCCCTCGCACTCAGACTGCTGGGGAACCGGATGTCAGTGAGACAACGTGGAAAACGGCAGTCTGCAGCTACCAGGGGACGGAGGTCTACACGAAAAAGTGGAACGAGTTAGGAAGTACAATATTATTAAACAAATGTATTTTTGTACATTATCAAATATTTTTTGGTATTCGTTAAAAAAAACAAAAAAAAACGGTAGTGTCACCTCTGTCCCCAATCAGAACCTCCCAGTGTCACCTCTGTCCCCTTTCAGCTCCCCATATCATTGATGTCCCCCACCATCAGCCCCAACCAGTGTCACCTCTGTCCCCAATCAGCCCCTCCATGTCATTACTTTCCCCATTCAGCTCTCCAGTGTCACCTCTGTCCCCAATCCGCCCCTTCCAGTGTCATCTCTGTCCCCATTCAGCTCTCCAGTGTCACCTCTGTCCCCATTCAGCCCCCCATGTCATTACTGTCACCATTCAGCTCTTCAGTGTCACCTCTGTCCCCAATCCGCCCCTTCCAGTGTCACCTCTGTCCCCATTCAGCCCCCCCATGTCATTACTGTCCCCATTCAGCACTCCAGTGACACCTCTGTCCCCATTCAGCCCCCCATGTCATTACTGTCCCCATTCAGCACTCCAGTGTCACCTCTGTCCCCATTCAGCCCCCATATCATTACTGTCCCCATTCAGCTCTCCAGTGTCACCTCTGTCCCCATTCAGCCCCCCATCTCATTACTGTCCACATTCAGCTCCCCAGTGCCACCTCTGTCCCCAATCAGCCCCCCATGTCATTACTGTCCACATTCAGCTCCGCAGTGCCACCTCTGTCCCCAATCAGCCCCTCCATGTCATTACTGTCCCCATTCAGCACTCCAGTGTCACCTCTGTCCCCATTCAGCCCCCCATGTCATTACTGTCCATATTCAGCTCTCCAGTGTCACCTCTGTCCCCATTCAGCCCCCCATGTCATTACTGTCCCCATTCAGCTCTCCAGTGTCACCTCTGTCCCCATTAAGCCCCCATGTCATTACTGTCCCCATTCAGCTCTCCAGTGTCACCTCTGTCCCCATTCAGCCTGGCTGAGAATTATGGGACATATACACAGCAGCAGGGAAACTGTTTTTAAGGCTAATATGAGTAACCTACCAGGATCAAGTGGGCCCATACACTCTCAAATATTAATTCCCTGGAAGAGTAATGACATGGGGATGTCATTACTGTCCACATTCAGCTCCCATGTGTCAGCTATGTCCCCAATCAGCTCTTCCAGGGAATTAATATTTGAGAGTGTATGGGCCCACTTGATCCTGGTAGGTTACTCATATTAGCCTTAAAAACAGTTTCCCTGCTGCTGTGTATACGTCCCATAATTCTCAGCCAGTATCATGGGGGACATTTACCTGGCTGAGCATCAGGGGACATTTTTTTACCATCCTTTGTTGCTATTAAATTTACTTATGTTAAACCACATTTGAATCATATTTGTATTTTTATAATCAATATGCGTTAGAAAATCAGGAAAAGATGGGCTGATTCGGTGGCACAATGGGCCACTTGACTTGCCCCCCCAGGCCTTAGGCTGCCAGCCCTCCCCTGGGTGGAGTTGCAGCTGGCTCCAGCCTTTTTGGATGGGAGTTTTTCACAATATAGAAGGGGTGACTGGACAGACCATCCCACTTTCCCGAGTTTTGGCCTCCTTCTTCACTCTGACAGATCTGACATCTATGAAACACTCTGTTATAAGGCACCTTAATGCTGCTCATTGTCTAATTCCTTTATACTGGAAACTTACCGAAGACCCGTCTTTCCATCATTGGGTATCCCAGGTGGAGGAAACGAGGGCAATGGAAGAGATGGTTCACTTGTCTTCTGATAGGATGGAAGCTTACACAGGGGTTTGGGCATGCTGGATAGCTTTCCAATCTTCTACGGTTCTGGCAGAGCTCCTGAAGTAGTGATAGGTAGACCCCACTGGCTCTAGCCCCTCTTCTTCCCAAAGTATGTGGACTATCTCCTTTAATCCCGATTCCTACTCTCCTTCACCTCTCTCTTTGATCCACCACTTTGTCTCCTTTCACCCCGGTTCTACCACTTGTCTCTCTTTAGTCTTCCCTCCCCCCATTTTTTTAGGCATGGGCTGCGGGCCGTGGTGGCGGGGACTTTCGTGGGTTGTCGTCAGCATCTGCTGGTCTTGAGTTTCTGTTTAATTTTCTACTCTATATTGCTAAACCTTATTATATTTACTTTGACATGTCTTCACCTTGTTGGATGATCTTTTGTACAAAGATGTATTTGTACACCTTTTAATTTTTTTTCCCTTTTTTATGTATATGCTTTATACTGTAACCTAAATGTAACTTCTTCCTTTTTTCCTTTATTTTTGTCACTCTGTTTCAATAAAATATAATTTACCTAAAAAATTAAACAAGTTTCTGAGTGGGTCTCTCTAGACCCTACTGAGAACTAATGGAGCCCAGCTTTCTAATGACAATGTGATTAGAATAATATTTTTATAAAAACTAGAGCTCCCTTGGGATCACCCGAAGAGATGTTCCTGAACACATTTTGGGGTGTTGTTTGACAGTGGCAAATACCAGGAGTGGTAAATTCACACCTGAAGTACAATGTGTGTGGAGTAATGGGTTAAAATACCGCCATTTGAAATACCCTGGTGTCATTTTCAAAAATATATGATGTGACGGGAACGACCCGTACCCTGACTGGGTACTCTCGCCAAAAGTTGCTTCCTCTTGCCAGGACACCAACGATTAACCCCTTCAGCGCCAGACAGAACCAGCGTTGTAGGGAGAAGGGCTCACTGAACCAGAGCTGCGCTGGCACTGTGGCTAGCCAAAGCTTAGCTACACAGTGTGGCTGAAAAGGACAATAAAGGATCATAGCAGCCCACCCCAAGCATCAGACAGAACTCATGTTGAGGTGAAAACAGGACCCAGTCTATTTGGAAACACAGGGGTATTTAAACAGTACAAGGGGGTAATTTACATACAATAGACTCAGCAAGCCACACAACATTTTTCATCAGGTCCTGCTTTGCACACGGCTCAGTATTTGCACTCAGCCCAGTAGGCTGTGGGGAGGATGGTAAACACGGGCGCTTCCCTGACTTCTGGCTGAAACCTGCTGGATATCAGATCTAGATGCAAATACCGGCCATAGAGGTCTCTGTCCTATAAGTCCTGATGGACAGTAAAACACCACACATAAATCCCCTCCAAAAATGCAGGAACCCCAAATCTGCCCGAGCTCCACAGTCTTTAGAGTCTCTGGTATTTTGGGAAACGTGGCACTCTGTACCAGGGCCCATAGTCTGTAGGAAGGAGGCTGGCACTCAGTCCCCTCCAGGCACGGAGGCTTCCGTGACATATGATTTGATGGGGTGAATTGAACTAACCGGCTTCAAAGATGTCTCAAATAGGACATGGTGGCAGAAGGACCATATGTCAAAGCTCCAACTTTCCAAATGTGGAGTTTTAGCTCCCAAACAACCCAAAAAAACCATGCATGGGTGGTATCACTGTACTCAGGAAATGTGTCATACCGAAGTACAATTTGTGTGGAAAAGAAAACACTACCACAAACTTTGGCAAAGGCTGGTGATAGAGTCTCGTGCATTGAAAGGGTTAAAATATCAGCAGTTGAAATACCCTGGGGTGTCTAGTTTTCAAAAATATATGATTTGATGGGCTGGCTTCAAACATGTCCCAAATAGCACATGGGGCAGAATGACCAGATTTGGAAAAAGAAATGGTTTGGAAAGAGCAAAACACTACTCGTACTTTTTGGGTATTTCTAAACTCAGGACAAATAGCAGAATTTTCACAAGCTTTTCGAGATGAGTAAAAGATTTTTTTTTAAAAAAAAAAATTTGTTTTTTTTAACATTTTCATCATACTTTATTATTTTTTTTATAGGAAATTGGATGATATGATCAAAAAAATGTAAGAAAGGCCTTCTTGAAAAAAAATGCAAAAGTTTTAAAACGAAGGGGACAAAAAATAAAAAAGCCTTAAGGATTTAAAATTTAGAAAGACACTAGTTGTATCGCTATTTAATACTGCATACAAACTAGGGTTAGGGTTAGAGAGTTGTCTCAAAGACTTACCTCTGTAATACACAGTATCAAGTAAAACAATCACACCACTTGTCAGAATTTTTAATAGACTTGGGCGCCGGCAGAAAGTTTGTGTACCTTTTCGTGTTCGTTTTCATGGAAAAAAATTATTTGTATTCAGCGAAATTCGTCCATTTTCTTTTTAAGAAATCCCATTAGTCTGTCCGGGTTGCCATGGAAACATGAAATAAGCGTAGAAAAAGTTAAATTATAATTATAAAAATGGCTAGATTCTCCTCCTGTTAGTGTAGTTAAAATGGCGGCCGCAGCGAATAACGAATGAACAAAGGAACAAAGATTTTCATATTGCGCACATTCGTTTTTCATTTTTTTCGTCCAATGTCATTCGTTAGTTGGACAAATAGATGAAATAGATAAATTTCGTCACGAAAATGCCTTCATACAAAAATGAATGCGCAAGCCTAGTTTTTAATTGATAAAAAGATTATCAGAAGTGGATACTGGTTCCCTTGCTAGACGACATAGCTCTCTCTCCAATAGATTGTGGAAAGCATTTAAAGTGGTACATCGTGTCTATGTGGTAAAAGGTGGATTTCTTACCAACTTTTTAGCCCATTATCTTGAAGGTTGACAATATCATCAGATTTATGGAACAATGAGGCTAATGTTTGCGAGTGTGGGAAGTTGTTATAGCTGTATAAGGGTCGGGCCAATTATATATTAATGACTATGTATTTCTTATACAATGTCATAAAAGTCCATATTGGTGTAATGGACAGGTGACACATTTTCGCATCTAACCACATATGTATCTTCAACATGCACAGTATTCTTGATGATATATTAACAACGACTGTACGTAAAAGTACGATATCCTCCGCTGGCGAGTTGGATATCTGCCCTGCAAGCTGGACTTTACTCTCCGTCTTATACCACACTTTGCATTGTAATCCAATCTGTTTTTTGACACATCAACAATGTTGTATTACCACGCTCTAGAAGAGAGGGAAGGAGATCAGAAGAGGTAAGGGAGATGAAAATGAGCGACAGAAGGAGAGCTGTGCTATAGATGGGCAAGAAGGAGGGAGGGGCAGAGTGTATGTATAGTATTAGAGTGCAGACCTAGACTGGCCATCTGGAACTTCCCAGTGGCCCACTAGCCAACATCGCTCTACACACACTTGATCTGCTGCTCAGGTGCTACAGTCTGTAGCCACCAGCTAGGTATGCCCACACGTGCCCTCTCATATCCTGTCTTTGGCTGCACTTATGTCATAAGTTTGTCATCCTCAGTCCAGGATTTTATATAACAAAAATGTATCAGAATCTATAGATAATCTTTGAAGATACTTATCTAGAATCCTAGAATGCTAACATTGTATACACTATTTACATAGTATTGTGGAAGACCAGATAGCTTCTCTAGGGATCACAATATGAATATTCCTATGCTATAACTATAAGATTGGGGGATAGTTACACATTATATGAGGAAAAGGAGAGGACCCATAGGTGAGGCTAAGTTGAAGAAATCAAATTCTTTATAAGGGAAAGTGAAACTCATTAAATTAATAATACAAAAATAACATGGCAGGAAAATAAAACTCTCTATTTACACAAAATGCAGAAAACTGGATAGTGCATTGGCCTTTATTATTAATCTGAAAGACAACCCAAGAAATCTATGTCTATGTTAAAATTAACAGCTTGATATTCTTGTTGTGCAATGAAAATGATGGACAGAAAATGCATTTTAGATCAGCCTGTTTTACAAGAGAGGAACAACCACACAAACTTTTCTATTAATTTTACATATTACTAGAGGATTACAAGGACAGTGATGCTGCAGTTACCTATCAAATGCCAAAATGACAGAAGCCATCCAATATCAAATAGTGACACATTAACTCTTTCACTAATATCCCCATAGTTGTATACAGTAGAGGACTGCATTGGGAGGCGGGTCCCACGGGACCCGCCAAAAAACTTGCAGGCGGTCTTTCTTGGGCTGCGGGCGGTCAGGCACTGTACCTGCGGGTCCCGGTAATCCCACGCAGTCCCGCAAGGATGCCTTCTCGCTGCTCCATTACAGTGTCTCCTATCTTGCTCCGCCCATGAACAAGGCGGAGTCACGTCCTGGGCGGAGCAAGAAAAGAGACACTGTGAGGGAACAACTCGAGGGCAGCCTTGCGGGACTGCGCAGGAAATCAGGTAAGGAGGCGGGCGTGATTGGCCAGAAATGTGGCGGGAGCGGGCGGGATTGGCCACAAATGTGGCGGGAGCGGGCGGGAGCAGGATTCAAAAAGCAGTCCCGCGCAGGGCTCTAGTGTACAGTTCTTTACAATTAAGCGTATGAAATTCCAAATTGGTTATGCAAATAGAGGTAAGGTTATACCAATTTTGAGCAAACTCCAGAACCATTTCCCCTCATATCCCACAATGGATGCCTGCTGCCTCAGACAACGCCTTTGAATATACTTTTTCTTTACTTATTAAAGCATGGTGGCACCAATGCTTTGCGGAAGGAGAAAAGTCTGGCAAGTCTGAAACGAGTATCAAAGGGCTAGTTGGTTTATCATTGAGTTTGTTTAGATTTTATGACTGGTGATATAGTCATAGAACTAGACTGGAACCCTCTTTCAGCTTATACAATTTAGGACTAAACTATATGAGCAGATTCTAGATCTTAATCTATACTCATTAATAAATACATACCAATAGTTACCTTTTATTTAGGTGGTTGTATTCTGACAGACTCAAACATTTTTTAAAAAAATACAACGTAAGACTTAGTGGCATGATGGGTCAGACATTTTCATGCATCTCGACACCCATCGAAATGTCACTTTTTATTTATGCATATTTCTTAAAGGTCTGTTAAGGGTAGCTTATTTTTCACAACTAAAGTTTTACAAATAGCTCGACCTGTTTAAATGTTCTGAGTAACAGAGGAATATAGCTGCAAACTCTACAGCAGGGGTGCAAAACTCACTAGAGAGTGAAGTAGTTACGTTTTGTTTTTTAACTGGGATGCCTCTGTTCACGTTGGCATATCCTTAGTTTTTGTCCTGTTTGTGGCCCTGGAGGACTACCAAATACATTTTTCTTTAAAACAGCACCAAACTTTAAGGGTGCATCCTATAATCAGATGTGGCCTATAATCGAGCCAAAACGGTACATATTTTTTGATCCATTTACCAAAGTGTCTCCTATGAGGTGTTATTTACATCATGCCTTGACAAGAGTGATCAGACAGAAGCTCTACTCTACAATGATCGATGCATTCTGGTATCTGGGCAAACCTCACCACGGACTAATACCCATTCTACACAAATCCAGGTTTGTGATGTCTTCACTTTGTCTGTTATTTCACCTTCTATGGTTTTAACTCTAATTACCGTATTGGCTCGAATATAGGCCGCACTTTTTTCCCCCACTTTAAGACTTTAAAGTGGGGGTGCGGCCTATATTCGGGGTCTAGTGCCCGACGCCCGGGACATGCAGTCCCGGGCGCCGGGCATGCAGCGGGGTTAGGATACAGATCCCCCGCAACGGTGCAGGGGACCTGTATCCTACTCTCGGATGTCCTCAGACAGCCTCCCGTGCCAGCACTTCCCACGGGGGGGGTGCCGGCACGGGAGGTTGTCTAAGCGCATCGTCTGGACGATCACCGGCTGCAGCGATGCGGGTAAACAGCCACTGTCCTCCTCCTCCTCCCCCCCCCCGACTTACCGGAGCAGACTCCCGGGTGTCTTGCGGGGCGCCGGCGGGGGACATCTACGCAATACGCGTATACAACTTCCGGTTGTATACGCGTATTGCGTAGATGCCCCCCGCCGGCCCCGCAAGACACCCGGGAGTCTGCTCCGGTAAGTCGGGGGGGGTGGAGGAGGAGGAGGACAGTGGCAGCATATCTCGGGGGGGGGGACAGTGGCAGCATATCTCGGGGGGGGACAGTGGCAGCATATCTCGGGGGGGACAGTGGCAGCATATCTCGGGGGGAGGAGGACAGTGGCAGTATATCTCGGGGAGGGAGGACAGTGGCAGTATATCTCGGGGAGGGAGGACAGTGGCAGTATATCTCGGGGAGGGAGGACAGTGGCAGTATATCTCGGGGAGGGAGGACAGTGGCAGTATATCTCGGGGAGGGAGGACAGTGGCAGCATATCTCGGGGGGGACAGTGGCAGCATATCTCGGGGGGAGGAGGACAGTGGCAGTATATCTCGGGGAGGGAGGACAGTGGCAGTATATCTCGGGGAGGGAGGACAGTGGCAGTATATCTCGGGGGGGGACAGTGGTAGCGGATCTCGGGGGGGAGAGACAGAGTGGCAGAATGTTTTTTTTTTTTTGGTGCATTTTAAAGAAAAAAACTTTTTCTTTAAAAAAGCACCAAACTTTTAGGGTGCGGCCTATATACGGGGGCGGCCTATATCCGAGCCAATACGGTAGATGTACACTATATGGACAAAAGTATTAGGACACACCTCTTAATTTAATTCAGGTGTTTCAATCAGACCCATTGCCACTGATGTATAAAATCAAGCACCTAGCCATGCAGTCTGCATTTACAAACATTTGTGAAAAAAATGAGTTGTTCTGAAAAGCTCAGTGAATTCAAGAGTGGTACTGTGACAGGATGCCACCATTGCAATAAGTCAGTTCATGAAAATGTATCCCTGCTTGACATTCCATAGTCAACTGTAAGTGGTATTATTGGAAAGTACTAAGAAATTTAGCAACTCATACAGTCACAGAGCGTAGTCACCGAGCGCTGAGGCGCATGGTGTGTAAAAGTCACCAACGCTCTGCTGATTCCATAGCTGAAGTTTCAGACTTCCACTGGCATTAATATCAGCACAAAAACTGCGAGAATTTCATGGGATCAGTGGCTGCATACAAGCCTCACATCAAGTGGTATAAAGAACACGGCCACTTGAGCAGTGGGAATGTTTTATGTGGAGTGATGAATCATATTTCTCTGGTAGTCTGATTGGTGGGTCTGGGTTTGGAGGACAACAGGTGAACGTTACCTGTCTGACTGTGTGTCAACTGTAAAATTTGGTGAAGGAGGGTTAATTGTATGGGGCTGTGTTTCACGGGTTGGCTAGGCCCCTCACTTCCAATGAAGGTAAACCTTAATGCTTCGGCATACTAAGAAATTTGGGACAATGTTATGCTTCCAACTTTGAGGGAACAGTTTAGGGAAGGCCCTTCTCTATTCCAACATGGATGTGCCCCAGCCCACAAAACAGTCCATAAAAACATGGTTGGATTAGTTTGGTGTGGAAGAACTTGACTGGCCCGCACTGAGCCCTGACCTCAACCCCACTGAACTCCAATCTTGAATGAAGACTGCAAGCCAGGCCTTCTCGTCCAACATCAGTTCCCGACCTCACAAATGCTCTACTGGATGAATGAGCTGAACTTCTCACAGAAACACTCCAAAAATCTTTTTAGAAGCCTTCCCAGAAGAGTGAAAGCTGTTATAGTTGCAGAATATATAAGAACAACTACAAACAAATGTCTATGTATTTAGAATGCAACATCATAAAAGTCCCTGTTGGTGTTATGGTCAGATTCCCCAATACTTTTGTCCATTTAGTGTATATTACACTTGATAATTTAGTAAACCAGACTAGAAACTCAAGAAAACAACTGCGAGTGAGAACCCTAACTAGGCATCGGGGAAAGGTAAGAGTTAGTGTCCTATGCTGATACCTCATCCACTTCCCAAACCCGGGGGAGCACAAGAAGGTGGCATTGCCACCAGAATGGTCAAGAGTGCCCCTTACCTTGAGCTGCTCAGAGCAGCTTCTCTTTTTGCCCTATAGAAATTACAGTCCTGCTATGAATGCATGTAAATATACAAAAATAAAGCTAAACATTGACATATAATGCAAAGTATGCTGTACCACTGTCAGTTTTAAGCATAAATATGAATCATGAAAATTAATATTGTTAAGTCGTACCAAGATGCTATAGAATATGAAGATGCTATGAATAATGATACAATGTTCACAAAAGGCCAGTACAAAGGATCTCCAAAAGTTTTCCAAAATACTGTGATGCACTAAAACTGGGCACCATCAATAAAAAATTAATAAAAATTTGTGCCTCCCAGGTAAGTAATTTTAGTTATTGTAGCCAGTATTTTTTTAAATTATAAAGTGGATTGAAAAAGTAAAATAACAGGTTAGGTTTTTGTGCTTCTTTTGTTGACATGTAGTAGGTTCGGCATTGGATCAGCATAATTTTGTGTTGTGGTCAAATATTGTTTAACCCATACTGAAACGGTGTTCCCCACGTGTAATATGTGAAGAAAACTCATATCGATCTTGGCTCTGGTAGCCACACATGTTGCACTCAAATGGATCACGAAAGCCATGGCAGCCCATGTGGATGGTGTACATCACATGGTCCAAAAACAAAACTCGGCAATGCTCACACTTGTGAACCTTCACAGTCTCGCCATTGCCACTGATCACTTTGAAAGCTTCCTGGGAATTGACACTTCCAGCTCTAAGTGTATCATATGATCTGTGGTCTTTAAGGGAAAAGCCATTTCTGGGATGAGGGTTCATGTGATTGGTCAAGTAGATAAGTCCTCCTCGATCTTCATTGTTGCTTTCTGTGTCTGTTGAGTCTTGGCAGCTATTGTTTGGGGAAACTTCTCTTTCAGAAGACATAGATTTAACCTGGGAAAGCAGGAGCAAGTTTTCCACTGCATTTTCATGAGCAGCCTGATTAGGATGAGAGGAAATATCTGAATGGGGTTTATGCAGTGTAAACATTGCGCTAATTGCAGGCACCACATCTGAGCCACTAGATGGAGTCTGCACTAATGGACGAAGTGCCTCTGCTCCAAGATAGGTGATAGCATTATTGATTGCTTGGTCCATGACATGGGTCTGCATCATCTCATTTTCTTTGTCATAGCTGGCATTAGCCTCAAATGGGGCATCTGTCAACTGTTTTTCACCTGTAATAAAAACACAAATTATATTTAATGTAAAAACAAAAACAATACAAGAGAAACCTTATAAAAAGTAAATTCTGTAAGTAAAACGTGCCTTAAAAAGCAATAATGGAAAAGGCATAAACAAAATATAAAAAATGATTTCATACTATCATACATTTGTGTTAAAAAAAATCTTAACATTACTTACCATTTTACTGAAATCAAATAGGCTGATACATTTGGTGACAAGGATGGAGGCTTTTTGTAGCCTTAATTATAGGCCATCCACTGTCAGTGTAGAGTTAGATATAAGGGGTTTTGCTCAAATCAGTAGAGGTAGTACTAAAATGGGTAAGGAGTTGAGAAATTATGAAATGACACTGGTGCAATAGTGTGTACCAAAATTATATTGTAAAATCAGTTGAGGAGGTGAGGTGGCAGCAAGAAGGGACAAATGAGATCCTATTCTTTGGTAGCCTAAATAAACAGCAAAAATAATAGTGCTCACATAGCTAAAATATATATTTGTTTAAATATATATATGTTTAATCCCTACCATGACAATGGTACTTTTACACTTGAGGATGGCAGCTAACACATACACATTACACAAAACACACTCATGCTAACATGCACATTCACTATAATATACATACTCCCTCCCTGCCTAACTCCCTTATCGCCTCCATCTCCAAACTCCTCTAACTTCCTGAAAGCTTCTTTGTAGCTGCTTGCGTTTTTTTTTTTTTACGAACAGCTGGTCTTTCACCTCAGGATCATGAAACATTGTGTCTGCTGGGTCCCTGCCTCGTTTTTTAAGAATTTTCAGGCTGCCCTGGGGGCAATTGCTCCCCTGTCCCAATCTCTAATTTGTATTGTTACGATAAATGAGTGAGATGGAACTCACAGCTGAAGAATGGCAAAAGGGTTTAGACTGCTTTTGTCTTTTACTGAAAAAACACATAAACATCCTTGGTCCTTAAGAGTTAATGGATTATATTCTGCATTTATTCAGTTAATATCTGTGAACAGCCTTAATGGGGCTGAAGGGATAATCCAATTCTCTTTGAATTGCTGGGCAATAAAGCAGTTGTATCCGCTACCTTGTCTGCTCTCTCCTGAGGGGGACTGGACTGCCCGCTGCTGGAAGAACAGGGCCAGTTGGGGAGATCATAGATCCCCCTCTAACCCACATAAAATAAAGGGAGTGCAAGGTTTGTTTCACTTCTCCCTAGTGATCCGTGGCAATTGATGCTGAGCTCAGGCATACGGTGTCATACCCTGGTACTCGATATTGAAGCTGTGCGCACAGCGGAGAAACACTGAAGCTGGAGCAGGTCTAGTGCTCCCACAACAGGAATTAAAAGCCAGAAAATCAGAGGGAGAAAGGTAAGAGATTGGGAGAGGGAGGTAAGAAGGGCGATGTCACGTCACCGGGTCACATCGCCATTCGGCTGAAGAATGCAGGAGGCGTGTCAGGGATGCGCATTAGGAGTAGGGGTGCACGGTGTTAGATTTAAGAGAGATAAAGAGACGGGAGTAATTATGAGAAAGGGGTGAGATAAGGAGATAAAGTGTCTAACCTGTGCCTGCCTATGTACCTCTTGTTTTGATTTTATGGTCTATGGACTTGATTAAATTTTGATATATTTTACAATGGATGCTTCCTCTCTATTCCTTGGTGTCAGCTGGCAACATCTGATCCTTTGTACCTAGTGGATTTCTGCACTGGATCCCATACGCTTCAGCACCCATTGGGAGAGAGATCACAATACTTCAGGTCTGGAGCTACTCCCAAGTTTGTTTTTGTGCGAGATAAAGGAGAAATTATGAGAAAGGGGTGAGATAAGAGACAGGGGAGAAATTATGAGAAAGGGGAGAGAAAGAAAGTATTTGTATGTTAGGTCAAGTATGTCTAAGGACATATCAGTGTCTGAATGCAAGCCTCCTGGTTATGTGTAAAGGCAAGTGTAAATGTGCATGTTTATGTAAGGGCATTGTACATGTGTGTGTGCTTTGACAGTCGATCCATTACTTTTACTGTTTTGGACTTAAATGGTATAGAATGATTCACCCTAACACATTTGAACCTGGATGGACTAGTTAATATTGTTTTAATTTGACTAAAGGCTATATGGTAGATTTATTTAATTACTGATTAGCCATGGAGCACACATATACAGCCATGATGCTCTTGCACAAGACAATCAGTGGCATTTGCCCTTCAAAGAAATAATGATATCAGGGAGTTGAAGTATTCAGCCTTCCTGAAAACTCACTCATTAGTGAACAGACCTCAATGAGAGTCAAAAATGCACCCTGCTTTACACATTAAGAGGCTGCAAAGTCTTACCAACAAATTTCTGAGGCATACAGCTCTTACGTTTGGCTACGTTACTTGCAAGTCTGTCCAGCACAAAAGATCTCTCAGAACCAAGCTTGGACAAGTCTTCTGCCATTTCAGTCTGACTGATTTCTTCTTTTACTACTAAAAGCAAAGCAAAAATATCAGAATGCTGACATCTGTCAGTATGACTAGTATAGACTAATGCATTTGTTATAAAAAAATAATGCAAGCATTATACATTTGCTTTGTTAGTATTTTAAAAATGTGTCTGTTGTGTTGTATTTAAAGGCATACTCATGTGTCCCTGGGAGCCCCCTGAATAATGAGTGCATATGAAAGTAAAAATATTTGAAAGAAATATAAAGTTGCAATCAAAATTATTTAAAAAACCTATTGCAAATCAAGTTTATTGTCAATATTTACAGACTCTCGGCTATTTGCAATGAACAAATCAAAAAAAGCAATTAAAATAGCTCTACACAACGAATGCTTCAAGTTGTTTCCCCAGATTCACCTGAAAATACAACTTATTAAATTATTCCACCCCCTGAATAGAATCCCTCACAGCAGTACAAATATGCAAAACAGATGTTGCCTCAAGCACACTTTATGCAACTAATCAATGGCTTCATCAGTTGCACCAGGTGTGCTTGAGCTGGGATACATGAAACGCCATAACTACCTAGGGGGTTCTTCAGTGTCATGTTGGACTGCATGTTAGAAATATGGCTAAGTCAATAGAAAAAAACTTAAGAGAAGAGATCATCACCTTTCACAAACAAGGAATAGGATACCTAAAAATAGTGAAGGTACTGAATGTTCCTAGAGACACTGTTGGAAGCATAGTTCGCACAAAAGGAACATTGGACAGGGCAGAAAAAGGTAGCTATCAATTGCTGCAACCTTTTTTTCTGAGGGCAGGTTGAGAAAAAAGTGATTGCAGAAGACCTGCAGCAAGACTTGGTGGCAACAGGCACTGAGGTTTTAGTAAGCATAGTAAGGCAGAAGGGTTCCATGCAAGAACTCACACTATTGACACAAAAGTCAGCTCCAATATGCTTAAAATCATAAGTTAGCCAAATAAGTTTTGGGACTTTGCTCTGTGGAGCGATGAAACAAAATTGAAACTTTTTGGCCCAATGGATCAGCTTGAGGAAGAAGAATGAAGCGTACTCTTTCTACGGTTAAGCATGGTGGTTGCTCAGTAATGCTCTGGGGTTACTTTGCATTCTCTGGCACTGTAAACCTGCAGCGTGTAGAAGGCAAGATGGATTAATTGTATTAGGAAGTAGTATTAGATTAGGAAATCCTAGGAGAAAACGTCATGCCGTCTGTGAGGAAGTTGAAGCTTTGGCATTATTGGACCTTCCAACAGGACAATGATCCCAAGCATATCTCAAATTCCACCAAAGCTTTGTTACGGTAGAAGTTCTGGAAGACTTGAACCCCATTGAAATCTCTGGTGAGATTTGAAGAAGACTGTTTCAGCATGCAAACCCCAAAATATGAATGAACTAGAGGCCATTGCTCATGAGGAATGGGCTAAGATTCCTCAGGAATGTTGCCAGAAGCTGGTGTCTGGCTATGTAGATACATATTCCATAGCTGAACAGCTTCATGGAATGGATTTCCATGGCCGAGCAGCTGCAATACAATGCCAAGGTTAAGTGGTGTAAAGCATGCTGCCACTGGACTCTGGAACAAAGTAAACATGTTCTGATGCCCGGGTCTGGGTTTGGCAGATGCCATGAGAACGTAATTGCCTGACAGCATTGTGTCAACTGTAAAGTTTGGTGGAGGAGGGATCATGGTATGGGGCTATATTTCAGGTGTTGGGCTAGGCCTCATACTTCCTGTGAAGGGAACTCTTAATGCTTCGGGCATGTGTAGATATTTTTGACAAAGCTATGCTTCCAACTTTGTGGGAAGAGTTTAGTGAAGGCCCTTTTCTATTCCAGCATGACTGTGCCACTCTGCACAAAGCAAGGTGCCTTACCTCACAAATGCTGTGCTGGATGAATGGACAAAATTCACACAGAAACACTCCAAAACGTTATGGAGAACAGTGAAAGCTGTTATAGGGGCACCTACTAGATATTAATGTCTATGAATGCAATGTCCTAAAAGCTCCTGTTGGTGTAATGGTCAGGTGTCGCAATAATTTTGTCCATATAGTCTATACAAATATAATATATATTTTGACACAACATTAGCTATGGTAATACAGTCTACCCTTGATGGTTCTTCTCTGCAGGAGACTGGGGGACTAAGTAGGTAAATAAAGTTTAAAAGAGACAACTGTAAATTATGAGAAGAAAATACAACATATCCTTTAAATTGTATCTCCATGGAAACCATTAACTTGCTGAATCAGTCTGCTCACAGCACGTAGGAAGAGAGACATACCACTCCATCAGGTGTTTGGGGACAAAGATGGCACTGTTAGACATGTTGCTAAGTGAATTTGGTGGACCACGGGACAATTTCCACACTGGGGCCATGTGGTTTCTAGTTACACCCCTGTTTATATATACACAAACATAATATATATATATATATATATATATATATACTCACAAAGTCCATTGCACACCATTCCAAATGTTCCAAGCCTGGTGCTAGTAACCAGCAGTTTCCATACAAAACACTCTCAAAGGATGGTCAGCACTCCAGGTCTTCAAGTTAACAACTTTTCTTTATTCAAACAAAGTCAAATCAACGTTTCAGTCATTGCCGACTTTCATCAGGACATACATTTGAAATAAAATAAACACATATTTATAATAAAATAGCAAGAGAACTCACCAATCTGAAGTGGGTGGGTGTGTGCCGAAATCGGCGTGTCAATGCTGTTAGTGCGCATGCGCGTGATAACACCGTGCATACCCGGAAGTGCAGTGTAACATTATTGTGTTTCGGTTACTATAGTAATATGGTTTATTAAGGTTGTGCACAATCGGTAATGTTTTAAGGTGATCAGAAATGTGAAATACGTTCTAAGGCTCCTAAGAGCTCATTGTATTAAATTTAAAGTGCTATAATGTGCAAACATGATCGGGGACTAACTTTAGATATTATACATATTTACAATGTGCAGTGTAGTAAATATAAGTCTATTTGCTAGACATATTATCAAAGAGTGCTGATAATGCGCAATTAAAGTGAAATGTGCAAACTGCAAATAATGCAAATGGCAAATGTGCAAAATTAAAACTAGTGCAAAATTTCAAGTGACAGTACAAGTATGTTCCCAAGTATTAACCCCTAACATAAACATTATATACTTTTATTATTAAAATACATAAATAAATGACACTAAAAACCATGAATGTCTGCAGATGCAGCACTAAAACGTGCCTGCAAATGCATCATGCAATACCAACTCACTTTAAATCACCATTGGGTATTATTTTTATTTTTAAATGGACAAACCAGTGGAATTTCGATCCACCAAAGTCCCTAATTCAAATATGCATAAATATAAGGCATGTTTAAGTACCGGAACACAATAATGTTACACTGCACTTCCAAGTATGCGCGGTGTTATCACGCGCATGCGCACTAATGGCATTGACACGCCGATTTCGGCACACACCCACCCACTTCAGATTGGTGAATTCTCTTGCTTTTTTACTATAAATATGTGTTTGTTTTATTTCATGTCCTGATGAAAGTCGGCAATGACTGAAATGTCGGCTTGACTTTGTTTGAATAAAGAAAAGTTGTTAACTTGAAGACCTGGAGTGCTGACCATCCTTTGAGAGTGCTTCATATATATTTTATACTTTATATAAATGTATACTTTATATAAATATGTATTTATTTTATATTATTATCATAGAGATGAGTAGAGATCCTTTAGGGATCCTTTAGTTTCTCATTGTGCGCTACAGACTGCAACTGCCTACCCAAAAGGAATGGCATTTCTAATGTAACAGCGTCTCCTGACTGCCTGATCTCCTGTGCACCAGCAGGGTAATGTTCCCTACTGTGAAAACGCATGACGTATAGGTACTTTTTAAGAACGGTCTGGATGCTTTTCTGGTTAAGCATAACATAAAGGGCTACAACTGTTAAAAGGACAGTAGTATTAGCAGTTGATCCAGGGAGTAATCTGATGGACCACTATGACCACTATGGAATCAAGAAGGATTTTTTTCCCCTGTTGTGGCATAATTGGTAATTGCCCCAAGTAGGGTGTTTTGCCTTCTTTTGGATCAGCTTTAGAAGTGGTGAAAATGTGTGAAAGGTTGAACTTGATGGACCGAAGTCTTTTTCCAACCTACTACTATACTATTTTATGTCCTAAAGGTAATCTTGGCCAACCTTTTGGAGACATAACCTACATCTATAGGGTAAGGAAGGGTTAAGTACAGTACTTTAGGTCCTTAGACTCAGGAACACCAATTTTACAGCAAACTGTGTGTGTGTGCACAAATCAAACACCCCAACACAAAAGCCCCATCTGGCTTCTACTTTGTTGGCACAGGCTGTTTCAGGGATCTTCTTGTAGGCCTCTCTGAGAGCATAGGGAAACATTCTCTTCCCTCAACAGTCTCTCTGATTGTGAGACTTCAGTGAGTTTAAATGTCCATTCCCTGCACATGATGCAAGCTTCATCACAGTCCTGGACTAGACTTTGAAAATCTCTTCTCCAAATGCTCCACCCCAGCCCTTTCTAAATTATTTTGAACCGGCACGGGGAGACAGGAACGTATCAGGGATGCGTGGCATCCATGTGTACTTGTGTGTGTGAGCATCCATGTGTACGTGTGTGTGTATGAGCATGGATGTGTAATTGTGTAAGTGGGGTGAGATGGAGTGTGTGTGTTAGTGAGTTAGTGAGTGTGTGTAATTTATGTGTGTTTACATATGTTGTATGTTGGGAGGGGGGGCAAGGGGCAAAAAAAGGCACAGATCAGTTATGTGGGGGCAATGACGGCACAGACCAGCTGTTGAAGTTGGGGGGCCCAGAGGAAATTTTTCGCACCAGGGCCCTGTGTTTTCTAGTTACGCCCCTGAGTGAGTAACTGTGACGGAAGCCTCCATCACTGGGGCCACTGGAGAAGCCTGACTGTCAGCCTCCTCCCTATTGACTATGGGCCCTGGGTTTGTAGAGACTTCTGTGGCTACCCCCAGCAGTATCATCTCATCACTGGTTGAGGGGATTATCTCCAGCAGACAGCCAGGATCTGCCACCAGGGAGTGACCACCATTCTTTGATGTTTAATGTTGTATAAATCAGTCCCCCCCCCACACCTATTGTATTGTTAATCCCGTTACTGCCCCTGTTGTCTCTGGGAGGCAGATTAAGGGGGCGGTTTGTTTCCCAATATCTTGTTTTATGTAATTATGTGTTTTGCTGGATATATCCAGCTCTGTGTGTCTAAAATAAATCAGTCTTCGTTTGGTTTTACCCTACACTGAGTCTCGGCTAGTGACTGGGGAACCGGGGAAAGAGTGGTGTCCCAGGCTAAGGGAGCACAAGACAGCGGAGGTAGTCGGTCGGACTAGCCAGCTCAGTAACAGTAACATACTATTATCCACCCCTTTGCACTCAAAGGGTGCAGAACCTGTGGGGAAAAAACATTCCTTACTTTTTCAGGGCCTATCCAATATTGTTGTGAAAATATATTTTTTACAAAACAATGTAAAAGTAATTCACTATGTGCCTCATGGCAGTGGATAAAAAAATGGCCACTAACTGCACCATTGTCTCTATGGCATAATGACTTAAATGGGCTCATAGACTTAAATGTGGTCCATTCAGTTCAATGTACGAAACAATACATCCTCCAACCATATGGCACCACTAGTGCTGTAGAGTATATACAGTATACAAGCTGCATGTATACTATGATTTTTAGCAAATGTGGTGATCTCTTCCCCCCCTACAAGTTGCTCTTCAGCGCCAAGTTGGTGGACAGTGATTTTCACATCCAATATCCTGGCACCCATCCCCACCTACCTGGGGGACTGGAGAGGTGGTCTGTCCAAATCTTATTTCTAACATTTTTAAACTCCCATCCCACTGGGAACTGGATGGAAGGTGAGGGGGCACTGCATAATAACTGTATTATTATTTTGTTATTTTGTTTTCATTCAACTCACGTGCCACTGACATTCACAACATTCTTAAAAAGTCTTAGGCACTTGCATGCTCTTGCAAACAATTAGAATTTTAATGAATATTGCAAACTGGTGTGGTGGACACCACATTAACTTGTTTTTGGTTTCTGTACATCTTGAATATTGTTGGTGTAGCTCCAACAATATTATTTTGTATGTTTTCCATTTAGGGTAGTCATCATTTTGATGTTTTTACAGGAAATAGTGTTTCTATGTAAATCAAGGCATTTTTTTGCTAATTTTACAAACTGAAAATCTCTACAGTTTCTAAGCTCCTTTTATATTTTACATTTGATGTTATGGCAAAAAAATGGATATGTTGTGATTTATTGTTACAGATATCACTGTTATTTCAGTTTAACTTGACCAGTTACATAATTTGTCTAATCAATGTGTACCGTGTATTTGGTTTTATTTTATTGCAAATATAGAATTGTGCTGTGAAACTGAAAAAAGACAACTGTAAAATGTAATGTTTGATTAGCCATGCTAGCGAACTGATGTTCGGGTCCTAAGGGCAAGTGTAAACAGGCCCTGTCAGAAGCCAATCTTAACTTTATGAATATCTGTGTGCAGGAACCCGTGTCTCCTGTGGTAGTGCACTGGCAATATGAGCAAACTCAATTATATAGCCACATCCCCATAACAGAGATAGCAATTTAATCTCGGACCCAAGTTCTAGTGAGCCTATGTTCTCGCCTGATTTTTAAGATCACATTTTTACACCTAATGTTAAAAGGTACGTTCAGAATTATCAACTGTTCTGCCACCAGCTTTAACCCCTTTGTGACAAAGGCTGATTTTACAATTTGTACCCTTCGTGACAATGGCCGTTTTAACATTTCTGCGCTGCTCGTGTTTAGCTGTAATTTTCTTCTTTCCCGTTTACTGAACCCACACAGATTAGATATTGTTTTTTTCAGGACAAGAAGGGCTTTCTTTAGATGACATTGTTTTGATTGTATCATATTATTTACTATTAAAAAAAGTATAAAATACGGTGAAAAATTTAGAAAAAAATGACTGTTTCTAACTTTTAGTTGAAAAATCTTTTACTCATCTATAAAAGGTAATGAAAAAACCTGCTAAATAGATTCTACTATTTGTCCTGAGTTTAGAAATACCCAATGTTTTTATGTTTTTTTGCTTTTTTCTACACATTATGGGGCAATAAGTACAGGTAGCGTTTTGCTATTTCAAAGCCATTTTTTTCCAAATCTGGTAATTCTTCCCCCCATGTGCCATTTCGGGTATATTTGAAGCCGGCCAATGCAATTTACCCCATCAAGTCATATATTTTTGAAAACTAGACAGCCCAGGGTATTCCAAAAAGGGTTAGTATTTTAACCCTTTCCATGCACTAATTCTACCATCAGCCTTTGTCAAACTTTGTGGTAGTCATTTTTTTGCATTTGTTTTGTCACACACATTTTACTTCAGGTATGAATTAAAAGGTTCTGGTATATGTCACTATCATAAAACACCCCAATATGTGTTCAGCAACATCTCCTGAGTACAGCGATACCTCACATGAATGATTTTGCCTGGCTGTTTGGGGGCAAAAGGGCCACATTTGGGGCATGCACATTTTTCAATGTTGAACTTTGGCATTTGGGGATCCACTGCCCATGCCCTATTTGGTACATATTTGAGCCGGGCCATTTCAGTGTGCACAACAAAACCATATTTTTTTGAAAACTAGACACCCCAGGGTATTTTAAATGCTGGTATTTTAACTCTTTGCATGCACACATTTTACCACCAGAATTTTTTCAAAGTTTGCAGTAGTATTCTTTTGTGTGTATTCCCCCCCCCCCACACCTATGTTATGTATGAATTTACAGCTCCTGGTATATGCCGCTGTCACATGACACCCCAATATGTGTTCAGCAACATCTCCTGAGTACAGTGATACCCCACATTCATGGGTTTGTCAATTTTTGGGGGAACTAAAAGGCCACATTTGGTACGTGTGCATTTTTCTAATTGGAAGTTAGATGTGTGGCCATCCTTCCCCCCGTGTTAATTGGGACATTGTTGAACCCGGCCAATTCAATTTACACCATCAAATCATACATTTTTTAAAAGTAGACACCCCATGGGCATTTAATATGCCAGTATTTTAACTCTTTCCATGCGAGAATTGTTTTAAGCTAATATGCTAATTTTAGAACTTGCTCACAAAAATATATTTTTTATATATATATTTTATTTTTTTTTTGCCTTTTTTTAAAAAAAAATGTAACATTTTTTTTCAACTTGAAGGTTCCCCTGACATCAGTGGGAAATTATTTTTATATTTTACTGTTTTTTTTACTATTTTGTTCTAATTATTATTAATTTTATTTTATTTTTTAATTTATTTTTACTAAATAAGAAAAGCTGGGCTCCATTGACTTGCATGGTTGAATGCAGTACCTGTATTCAACCTGCAAGTGGAGCCAGAGTTCTCTAGAGGGTCTGGAGACCCTCTAGCGAACTTTTTCATCTTTATTGCTTTTTTTCCCGGGCCGCAGCCATCTTGCTGATGGTGAAGATCACTGGCACCGGCGGCTGTGACCGCTCTCTGGAGCGGTCACAGTCCATCCTGGGGTAAGTGTTTGGTGTCGCTGGATGACTCCTGATCGAGGCATTCCAGCGACACCATTTAAGTTTAGGAGGTGATCGTTGATCGCCTCCTAAACGCTTTTAAAACGGGCGTCCGCCGCCATACAATGTATGGCGGATGTTGACGCCCCGGGGAGGGGCCAGAGATGGCCCCTAGTGCCGATCGTGGCGTTGCTGAATGCCTCGAGGTCGAGGCATTACAGCAACGCCGTTTGGGTGCAGAAAGCGAAAGTCCTGGCACGTCAATTGTCATAAACGACATGTTTTTCCCGGACCGGCAATTGTCATCAAGGGGTTAAAGTTTACTGATGGATGGAATGCTATTCTAACTGTAGCAAGATTACCGTATTTGCTCGATTATAAGACGACCCCCCAAAAATCTGAATATTAATTTATGAAAAAAAAGAAAAAGCCTGAATATAAGACGACCCATTTAAGTTTTACCAGTAAATGTTAATTCATGTAAACTATGTGAACAATTTTTTTTAAATTAAAGCTATGATTGAGAAAAATATTTTGTTTTTATTTCCTTTTTTTTCAACCTGCCCCCCAGTTATGCACATCTGTCCCCTGGCTTGCCACTCTGCCCCAGAAATGCCTTATACTCCCTATATGCCACTGTGCCCCATGATATGCCTTTTAACCCTATATGCCACTGTGCCCCATGATATGCTTTTTGACCCCCTATGTGCCACTGTGCCTCCAGAAATGCCTTATACCCCTATATGCCACTCTGGCATTAAGGGGGTTAAAAGGCATATTATGGGGCAGAGTGGCATATAGGGAGGTATAAGGCATTCCAGGAGGCAGAGTGGCATATAGAGCATTAAAAAGGCATTTCTGGAGGCAGAGTGGCATTAAGGGGTTAAAAGGCATTTCATAGAACACTCTGCCTCCAGAAATGCCTTATGCCCCCCATTTAACACTCCCCTGCTCCCCCCCCAAACTTACCGGTACTTCTGACTCCCCTGTCATGCAGCCGGGCAGCGTGTACGCTGCAGCCGGAAGGAGGTGTGGCTAGCAGACCTCCCCCGGCTGTCAGAGATCAGAGAATTCTCTCTGACAGTCGGGGAAGGTCTGCGCGATGGACACAGACAACCACCGCTGCTAGTCACACCTTCTTCCGGCTGCAGCATAGGTTGTCTACGCGAATTGCGTAGACATCTACACACTGCCCCGGCTGCACACCGGGGACTCAGAAGCACCGTTAAGTGGGGTGGGGGGGGGGGACAGGAGGACCCAGGTCCCCTGCAGCTGCGGGGGATCTGGATCTTAGTGGCCTCATAGTCAGACCTATAAGAGGTCTGATTATAAGACGACCCCGATTATAAGATGAGGGGTATTTTTCAGAGCATTTGCTCTGAAAAAAACCTCGTCTTATAATCGAGCAAATACGGTATTTTCATAATCGATTATTTCATGGGCGATTATTTTTTTTTGATTAATCGGATAAAAAAATTAAAGCGGCCAGTATGCCCACACGGCGGTCTTACCATCTCACCTCGCAGTAGCACCACGTGAACGTTGGTCTGCAGGCCCACAGACTGGCCCACCGAGTGGGCTGGCAGACCAACATTCACATGGTGCGGCCGCAAGGTGAGGCGGTAAGACTGCCGTGTGTGCACGCTGGCCGCTTTAATTTTATTAGGGTGGCCGTGCCTTTGAGGCTCTTCGTCCCGCCTCTTTCAAAACTTGACGCTCAAGGAGGCGGGCTCACAGAAGAGTTCCTCGTGACGGGGAGAGGATCGTCACATCGTAGGAGAGCGGGAAAAAAACAAAAAGCGAAATTGTAAGTATTAAAAAAAAATAGATAGGGGTTCGAGGAAAGTAGACCTATATTTAACGGAGAGGGGGGAATTCCCTTAGGACATCATTAATTTTTGTCATTGAAAATAAAACTTTGTTAGTTTAAAAAAATCCTGGCTCCTAACTTTTTTAGCTGGCTCCTAGATTCAAAACAAATTTGTCAAGCCCTGTCTAAATATATTAAAAAAATGAAAAATAGAATGTATTTGTATCTTATGATAACCATACATAAAATTAAACAAAAAGGGGGTTATTGTACTGAGAGATTTGGCTATTAGTCCACTTTATCTTGGTGAAAGATTATACCCTCAATAAATGCTACTGCTAATGGGCAGGTGCATGTGCCAAATTTAGGCATACTTAACAAAATAAAAGCATTCATAATATGGCAGCATATGCAAAGTGGATATCTTTTGTGCATGGAATGAGGGGTTCATTGGTTAGGACCTGCAAACTACTCATTACAGATATCAACATGGGCAGTTTATGCAGCCATGGTATGTGTTACATGTCATTGTAGAGGTGCTTTGGTGTAGTAGGTGATGTTTTACTGCTGGTCCAAACTATCCTTAGATAATAATTCAATATATCTTTTTTTAGGTTAGGTATTAAGCAACTGTAATTTTTCTCTTTGTTATCTTAAAATAGGCCTGGTTATCTTGATGCTTATACAACGTGAACTGATGGAGGGCGCATTTGAGAAGCAACTCCTCCAGTTTATTACAACAGACTAAAACTTCCAAGGGATTGGGCAGTCTTTGCCACATTATATTCCATTCCTACCCAACCCATCACATGCAGACTATGGTATGGGGTGACAGCGGCTTCTCATCCAAATATCCGCCTATGACCTGCCTGCCTTTTTTCAAGTTTTATAATGTACATTTAATGAAAATGTTTTTCAGAAAACACAGGGGTTAGGAAGAACCACATTTCTATTGATATGCTACTAATATGGACATGTCTTGTCAATAAGATCTATATAAAAGCTTACCTGAATAAAGATTATTTTGCAGACCCATGCTTTGTAAATAGTTGTGGCATCGTTCTTTGTGTTCTTCCAAGGAGCTCCTCTGTTTGTAACTGCGACCACAGTATCCACACTTATGAGGTTTGCCTACTGTAATTGCAAATGAATATATGGTTGTTCTATTAAAACATATCTACTTACATTATCCATACATTTTAATTGCTATTATGATTTTATTTTGACATTAAAGAGATGCCTTTGTTAATGCAGTTCACGTGATTCTACACAGAAGGTTAATGTACACATTAAAATGGACTTTCACAGAGTTCTAACTCTGTCTTTTCGGCACAGAGGAAGACCTCGGCAAGACAGCAGGATTCAGGACTGCGGTCTTGGACACTGGAAAATGCACGGAAAGAACCTACAATCAGTGCCTTAAAAAGTAAGTAATCATGGATCAGATAATGACATAATGAGGTTAAAAATTGTTAAAAATATAATAAATATTGTGAAATAAAAAATCTGTAACCACTATCAGATCACTTGTAATTGACAAGTTTAAGCCCTTGACACTGATTGGTCATTAATCTCATCAATAATAAGTGACCTTATATTTCAATATGTGATCAGATACTAATCAGTTATTTAATAAAAATGTAAAAATAATAATGAAATATTTGTTTTGTTATTAATAATGTCTCTCTCTCTCTGACTATCACTGAGCAAGGGTCATCTGCTGCAGAACGTATATGACAGCAGCAGACCTGGAAGCACCTAGGGCTCCTAGGTCAATGCTGTCAAAATGTTTTAAAATATAATTTTTTTTAACTCTTTCAATGCTTGTGTTCCTTAGCCTGTGGGGACCAAAGACACAAGTGTTAACGCCTTCAATGATAGAGCATTCCAATCACATCATCACAATCACGACATTGAAGTTACTAGTGCAACACAATAAGACATTGGAATTTCCCATACAATGTGGTTCAAATAACCATGAATGTAGCTATTTAATCATGTGACCACAATCTGTGTGAGCTATAACACAGCAGTCTAACATAGGCACAACAAAACAAGGCTAAAAATGTACGTTTTGACCCTTTTCATTTTTCAAATGTAAATGACACATCTGTGCCATGGAGCAATCAATATTCTTCAAAATATAAACACACTCAATCTACACAAAGTAATTACCTGTTCATAAAAAACAACACCCAGTCTCTAACTTACCTATATTTATTATTCTTGTTGAAAAAGTGACTCCATTAATGCCACTTTTGATAGTCTGGTATAACATACTTATATACTAAAAGAGTTGAAATTGATGTGCAATATTATTTTGGCAAAGTTGGAGACCAAGTGTTGCTATATGTTTCCTAGCTGTAACAACCCCAGAATTTCCATTGATTCCGGTTTCCCCAGTCTTGACCATCTTTTATGACCATGGACTAAGATTCTAGACAGGGGAGAGCTAATTACATATAACTGCTGTAGTGATATCATAACTGGGCAGCAGTTACACCAAGTATGATTTCCTTTGTGTGCAACACCTTTTGCTGATTGTTTGCACAGGCTTTCCTTCTCCAAGCTTCAATTGATCTATATCCATCTAACATCATCTCCCCACCGTTAATGTGTATGTGTGTTAGCATGAATGTGTAAGTTTTTGCAAGTGTCAATAACAATTTGTGCCAAGTGGTCCATGGGGCCATTTGGCTTTACCTGCTCTCCAGGCCAGAAGGAGCTAGCCTTCCGCTGATATATATCCTCCAACAGGAAGAAATGTTTGAAAAATATATACGTAGGGTGTGGCCTTAGAGACAATGATGCAAAGTATGTACTGCAGCATGCCTTGTTACAGAGGCCTCCTTTACGCCATTGAATATTACGTTAAAATGTGTTTTCAATGTCTGTTAACAATAACATTAAGAAAAAAATGAACCCACCTGGCCATCAGTCGTTGCATATATACCTACAATGTTTACATATTGATCACAACTTGTTCATTAGCCACATACCAGAATGTGTCCTGAGATGACCAGTGAGTGCATCCCTGCGTCTGCAAGCATAGTTACATAAGTGACACTTAAAAGGTTTTTCACCAGAGTGTAACTTGATGTGGCGTAACAGATTGCCTTTCTGTGTAAAAGATGCACCACATTGATTACACTGAAATGGGCGTTCTCCTGAAAACAAACAAGAAAAAGGATTTTGTAAATCTATAATTACACAATACTTACATATATGCAATATATTGTACATATTTTTGTATCTTATATTTATATATCTACAGTATAATATACACATATGTAAAATGTATTTATTTGTACATAATTTCTGTAATAATTTAGGTACATATAATTTTTATTTATACATATATTAGAACAAAAGTTAAACACATTAACAAGAGAAAGTTTCAGAAAGAAAGGTGTTTTCTCACTAGCACTGTACAACAACGTTGGCTGCAAGTTTGATATAACATGAAGGTTTTAGACTAGACCTGCCAGCTCCTTAATGCTTCACTGGCTGGGTCAATTTGATCTGAAAATCTAATTTTTTTGTAAATCAGAATGGCACATCACAATGCAAATTCAACCTAATTTACATAAAGTGGCTGCAACATTTTTGTGTTGAAGAGCCACTCTTCCTGATCAGCAGTTTTGGAATAAACCAATATCCAATTTTGTATGTTGTGGCATTTGGTATATATATTTTTTAATGTGCTTTTTGTCAAAGGGTCTTCAAAATATGCTACTGAAGCAGCAAAAATAAAAAGGGAACTCATTAAAAATGCATCTCAGGATCACAAGTTCATTTCAGCGTTACATTCTTATATTTAAATGAAAGGCACTTCATTATAACAGTTATAATAACTTCTTTTCATTTACATTTTCCCATGTATTTTCCCTTTCAGTTGCTTCTCCGTTACCTGTCTGTCCCTAAGCAGCCAAATCAGGGGCAGAGTGTGAGTGGAATAAAAAAGGACAGACAACACTGTGCTGAGGGACAGTATCTATTATTCTTCCCTGATATTATCAGTAGGCTTGAATTAATTGCCACAAGAGATTTCCAAATGCAAAGCATGTATATTCAGGAAAAAATATGCCCCATAGAACGATGTACTACTGGAAGTGTTCTCACTTAATTTCACTCACTTTAATTTCATATATATAGCAGAAAGGCCAAAAATAAATACTCTTACTACATATGTGATCTAACAAAATATTAATGATGCACAAAAAGGTAAGTAAACCAAAAGTAAATATATGTACACTTTTGTGAAAAGTATAGCCTCTGAATTCTATGGTTTTAGATATCAGGACATAATAACAATCATTGGTTCCTTAGCAGGTCTAGAAAATAGTTAAACACAACCTCAGATGAATAACAACAAGGCATATTACATTGTGTCATGATTTATTCAACAAAAATAATGCCAAATTAGAGAAGCCTTTTATGAAAGCACATCCTTGCTGCTTCCACAGGAATTAAAAAGCCTAAGTTTGTTGTTGCCCATGAATCTGGGAAGGGTTATAATGTCATCTCCAAACAATTTAAAGTCCATCATTCTACAGTGAGAAAGATTATTCAAAAGACAGTTGCCAATCTTCCCAGAAGTGGACGTCCCAGCAAATACAACCCAAAGTCAGACTGTGCAATGCTCAGAGGAATTAAAAAAACCAAGCGAGTTACATCTCAGACTGTACAGGCCTCAGCATGTTAAATAAGTTCATGGCAGTACAATTAGAAAAATACGAACAATAATAGTTTGTTTAGAAGGGTTGCCAGGAGAAAGCTTCTTCTCTCAATAAAGAACATGGCAGCAAAGCTAAGGTATGTAAGGTAAGGTCTGAACAAACCACAAGACTTCTGGAACAATGTCCTTTGGATAGACCAACATGGAAATGTTTGGCCATAATGCACAGTGCCATGTTTGGCCATAATGCACAGTGCCATGTTTGGCAAAAACCAAACATAACATTTTAGAACAAAAACCTCATACCAACTGCCAAGCTTGGTAGAGGGGTCATGATTTGGGCTTGTTTTGCAGCCACATGACCTGGGAACCTTGTAGTCATTGAGTCAACCATGTACCTCTCTGTATACCAAATATTCTAGAGTCAAATGTGAGACCATCTGTCTGACAGCTAAGGTTTGGCTTAAATTGGGACTTTGGGACACGCAACCCAGCAAATCTACAACAGAATGGCTGAAAAAGAAAAGAATCAAGGTGTTGGAATGGCCCAGTCAATGTCCAGACCTCAACCTGATTGAAACGCGTTGGCGGGACCTTAAGAAAGCGGTGCATAATGAAATGCTTGCAAATATAAATAAAATAATATAATATAAATAACTGAAGCAACAATGTAAAGAAGAGTGTGCCAAATTCTTCCATTGATAAAGTCATACAGAAAACAATAACTTCAATTTACTGATGCTAAAGGTGGTTCTACAAGCTAATGAATCATAAGGTGTACTTAGTTTTTCACATATGGCTTCTCCATTTTGGCTTTATTTTTGTAGAATAAATCATGACACAGTGTAATTTGTCATGTGTTGTTGTTCATCTGCTAATGAACAGATGATTGTTGTTATACATAACACAATGTCAGTTATTTAGTGTAGGGCAAAAGAGAATATTCAATTAATATGTAAGAGTGTTTATTATTACTACTAATGTAATATAAGAACGCTTTAATAAACAGTATATATATTATTGAAGATATCTGGACTCTTGGCCCTTTTTTAATTGTACTCACAAATTCATTAAATTTTATTTAATTTTGTTACTTGTAGGAAGTAACATAACCTTAAGATATTATACTGTATAGGAAGAAAGTTACAACCCATTATATTAGTAGATATATGCATTTTTATATGTTAAGGGAGTATACATTTTATATTTTAAACATTCAGGTATTTTAATGTAGTTTGATACATTTTTCAAGTAATTCTGAACAGAAACCTTGTACTTAAGAATAAACCTAACTTAATGTATGAAACAAAATGCATTACTTCTATATTGACCAACATCCATAAATCTCAAAGTGGAAAATAGGGGAAATTCCACATAGTTCTACAGAAACCATAACATTTTTTTAACAAAGATTGCCTTTAGATTGTTGTCAAATAGATAAGCTCATTTAAAAGATGGTGCTTTAAAGACTTGCACATTTGGATTTGTACAATCTATTTTTTGAGACAGTCAGTGATAGTCAGAGGCTCATCTATCATACTGCGTGGATAGACCAACTAGTCAATAGTCTAGTGCAGAAAATTAACTGGGTTGAGGTGTATTGGAGAAGTTGTAATGTACAGTATGTTCATTGTTGAACTGTGCATGCTGCAGTATGTTTAAGTTCTTGAAATACTGTTCCGAAGTCTGGTTTAAGTTGCACATTTACGCTACCAGCAAAACCTCTAGTTGGTGGACAACACAAAACAATAAATCATTAATACTGGCGACAACATTAGGTATTGGACTATACATCCGCACAGTGTGTTTTAGTTATTATAATATTGTTCCTGAGTAGAGTTTGAGACAATTGCACATTTTGGCCACCAGCAAAACCTCTAGCTTGTGGACAACACAAAACAATAAATCATTTAAAATACTGCTGACAAAATTAGACATTTGACTGCACAAGGGCAGTTGCACATTTACAAAACATGATAAATCATTAATATTAGCAATACGATTTGGCATTGGGCTGTGTGAAATACTGTTTCTAAGTAGGATTCAGGGGAGGGCTGGCAGCCTAAGGCCTGGGGGGCAAGTCAAGTGAAGTGGCTCCGCCCCCTCGCACTCACCTTTCACCCCTCACGCCCCTCCCATCACTATGCGGCCATCAGACTGCTGGAAAACTTATCTAAACCGGCCGGAGCTACTTTAATCCTTTTTTTTTATTTAATATGCCGGATCGGCTTGCCATATTAAAAATAAATAAATAAAGTATGAAAGTAGCGCCGGCCAGTAGCATCAGCACCCAGCGGCCGTTTAGATTCGATTTCCAGCAGTCTGATGGCCGCATAGTGATGGGAGCAGCGTGAGGGGTGAAAGGTGAGTGCATACGGCCGCTGGGTGCTGATGCTGCCGGCCAGCGCTGCTTTAATACTTTTTTTTTCATTTAATAGCCGATCCGGCTTGCCATATAAAATTTAAAAAAAAAGTATTAAAGTAGCGCCGGCCGGCGGCATCAGCACCCAGCGGCCGTTTAGATTAGATTTCGGGCAGCCTGGGGGGCAATTGCCCCCCTGCCCAGCCCGCCCCTGGTAGGATTATAGATTTTTTTTAATTTTCATTGTTATGGACAAATATCAAAAACTTGGAAATGTCTGTAAGAAGTGATTCCAGTTTGGGCAGTCATGGGTTAGGCAGTCGAAACTACCACGAGCTGCATGCAGCAGCAGTGCGGAACATTAAGGCTCTAGTAGTGCTAAAATTTTGTCCACCCCACCTACCAAAATATGGTGCAATTTTAGTTACTACTGAGGACAAACCAGGGCAGTGGATGAGCAGACAAAATGGCTGTGTTAGCAATAATTTCTAGTAAGACAGGCTTTTGCCTTCAAGATAGAGGTGTAGTTTTATTGGGAGAGGTACAAGACATTGTACTTTTTAAGATTTATTTTTCAATTGCAGAAGTATCATTTTCCAACTCCAATGAAAAAAACTATACATGTATTTGATTCAGTAAATACACTGGAGAAAGCAGTGCTTTTCCCTTGGAACCTGTGTTATTATGTACCTAAGACTTTTTTTTGCTTTTGGTTTTTTGCTTTTTTTTTTATAGGGCAATAAAATCCAAGTAGAGTTTTGGAGGCCAATTCAGTTTACCCCATCTCACCATATATTTTAAACTAGACACCTCCAAGGTATTTGAAATGCTGGTATCTACCCTCCCATGAACAAGTTCTATCACCAACCTTTGCTAAAGGCAATTTGTGAGTTCGAAGTAAGTTTGCATTTTCAAGTTTGAATTTGTTAGCTGTACTTTTATTCCACTTGTGCAAGTTTTTAATTTTTTTTACCCAACTCGCAGGTAAGGCCTTTAACCCCTTAAGGACCGGGCTCATTTTTCGTTTTGTACCCTGTGGGACCGAGGCTGTTTTGACACTTTTGTGGTGCTTGTGTTCAGCTGTAATTTTCTCCTCACCCATTTAGTGTACCCACATAAGTTATATATTGTTTTTTTCAGGACAAGATGGGCTTTCTTCAGATACCATTATTTTGATCGTATCATCTTATTTACTATAAAAAAAAATAAAAAAAACATGGTGAAAAATTGAAAAAAAAATACATTTTATGACTTTTATTTGAAAAATCTTTTACTCACCTAAAAAAGCAAGTAAAAAAACTAGCTAAATAGATTCTACTACTTGTCCTGAGTTTAGAAATACCCAATGTTTTTATGTTTTTTTGCTGTTTTTTGTAAGTTATAGGGCAATAAGTACAAGCAGCGTTTTATGATTTCCAAATCTTTTTTAACAAATCTGCTCAGTCTGCCTCAATCTCCTCTTTGGAACATCTTTGAAGCCGGTTAACTCAATTTAAGCCCCTCAAACCATATATTTTTGAAAACCAGACACCCCAGGGTATTCCAAATGCTGTTATTTTAACCCTTTCCATGCACCAATTATACAACTACACTTTGTCAAACTTTGTAATAGTAAATTTTTTTATTTTTTTTTCCACACAAATTGTACTTTAGTTATAGATATACAGGTTCTGGTATATGTCACTGTCAAACAACACCCCAATATGTGTTCAGCAACATCTCCTGAGTACAGCGATACCCCACATGCATGGGTTTGTCAGATTGTTTGGCTGGTAAAAGGCTACTTTTGGGGCATGCGTAATTCAGGTGGTCATTTGGTCATTGTGCCTCCCTCTCCTCTTTGGAATATCTTTGAAGCCGGTTAACTCAATTTAACCCATTCAAACCATATATTTTTGAAAACTAGACACCCCAGGGTATTCCAAATGCTGTTATTTTAACCCTTTCCATGCACCAATTATAGAACTACACTTTGTCAAACTTTGTAATAGTAATTTTTTTTATTTTTTTTTCACACAAATTGTACTTTAGTTATAGATATACAGGTCCTGGTATATGCCACTGTCAAACACCCCCCCAATGTGTGTTCAGGAACATCTCCTGAGTGCAGTGATACCCGACATGCATGGGTTTGTCGGGTTGTTTCAGATTTAAATGCCACATTTTGGAAGTGCGCTTTTTTTCTCCATTTTGGTCAGTCTGTACCTATGCCCTATCTTTGAGCTAGGCCACTCCAATTTACCCCATCAGCCATTTTTTTTATATATTAGACACCCCTTGGGTATTTGAAGTGCTTTTATTTTAACTCTTTGTTGAGATTTTTGAGAAATTTTAGCACTTGCTCAAAATAATAAACTTTATTTAATTTTATTTTATTTTTTTAATACTTTTTTTATATTTTTTTTTTACACATTTTGCTGGTACTGGATGGTTCATCTAGTGACATCACTGCATAATTATTTTTAAATGTTAGCAAATTTTTTTTTATTTTTTTTTCCATTTATTTATTTTTTTTGACTATTTTACTAATCACATAGTGATTAGAAAGCTGGGCTCCATTGACTTGCATGGTTGAATGCAGTACCTGTATTCAACCAGCAAGTGGAGCCAGTTCTCTAGAGGGTCTGGAGACCCTCTAGCGAACTTTTTCGTCTCTATTGTTTTATTTCCCGGGCCGCCGCCATCTTGCTTGATGGCGAAGATCACCGGCAGCGGCGGCTGTGACCGCTCTCCGGAGCGGTCACAGCCCACCTAAAGGTAAGTGTTTGGTGTCGCTGGATGCCTCCTGATCGAGGCATTCCAGCGACACCATTTAAGTTTAAAACGCTTTTAAAACGGGCGTCCGCCGCCATACAATGTATGGCGGCTGTTGACGCCCCGGGGAGGGGCCAGACATGGCCCCCGATGCCGATCTCGGCCTTGCTGAATGCCTCGACATCGAGGCATTGCAGCAAGGCCGTTTAAGCGAAGAAAGTGATCCTTGATCACTTTCTAAGCTTATTTAATTTTTTGACGGTTCAGGACCGTCAAAGGTCATTTAGTGACCTTCTTGTTATGACGGTCCTGAACCGGCAAAGGTCGCGAAGGGGTTAATAAGTTACTGTATAAAATAGAACTCATAAGATTAGAAGAAAGTATTTTAACATGTAAAAGTACTGCGTAAAAGCCAGAAAACAGGTTTCTGTTAACAAAGCCGTTTGGCTTCAGGTGACGGAAGATTTGATGATCTATATAGTCATTCATATTGCAGCGACTCCAACATTGTTTTATACCTCCCAAGTGTCCCTCTTCAGGAACGACTGTCTATTTTGGCCATAAATCCCTCTATCCCTCTTTGTTCCTCTGATGTCCATCTTTTCTGTTAACACAAATTGTTGTTCTACAATTCTAAAAGTTACAATAATGTCTATAGAAAAAGCATTTACACATTACATTTAGTAAATGTTTGTTTACATTAAGTAAATGTTTGCTTACCAGAGCTGCTCTCCTTGTTTCATGTGCAGGGAGGGAGGCTCGTTTAGGGGAATGTATCCAGAGTTGCTTAGTAGCTCTACTTGTTTCAGTAGCTGGGGGTTAGGGACGCTTAAAAAAGCAAAACAAAAACCTCTCTCTACATTCGTTTCTACCCTTTGTCACCTTCTGCCATGCTAATCTCAAACTTTACCCAACAAATAGCGGGCATTCAACATAAGGTTGACCTACTACACCCGGATAGGGCCTTCTCTTCTTAGCGCACATCCTGAACAGGGAACAGGAGTTGAGAAGAGCCTTTAAAGCAGGGCTTGACAAATTTGTTGTGAATCTAGGCGCCAGGTAAAAAAGTTAGGAGCCAGTATTTTTTTAAACTAACAGTTGGTCAGGAGTGATCTGATCATCATCAGCCCACTTACTAAACTCACAGCATTTGACCTGGAAGCACACTGGACTTTCAGTTCAGTGCTGTTTTTTTTTTAATTATTATTTTTAACTCTTTCAATGCTGATGTTCCATTGGAGCACAGCATTGACTGATATTTAGTCCCCACAAGCTTGTGGACAAATGTTAACCCCTGCAATGCCACGAATGTGTCATGCACAATTGTGGCATTGAAGGGGTTAACGCTGCACTGTCGCTCTCAGGGAGCGATCAGGCAGCAGGGGGGTGTTGGGGCTGGTCTCCACACTCATGTGGAGACCGAAGAAGCCTCTCCCCTGTCCCTGAAGCTGCCTCTGGCAGCTGGGACTCAATTGCTGGTCTATAGACCAGCCATTGCAGGGGGGAGTCTTTGATGACTGCTGTAGGCTTCCATGCTCGTTTTTGCTGTTGCTGGTCTGCCTGGGCTTCCAGGCAGACCACCAGCAGCAGAGCCCCGTACAAAACGGGAATTAACCCCTAAATGCCGCGATCGCGACATTGAAGGGGTTAACGCTGCACTGTCGCTCTCATGGAGCGATCAGGCAGCTGGGGGGTGTTGGGTCAGGTCCCCACACTTGTATGGGGACCCAATCAACACACAACCCCCTTCCCTGAAGCGGCCTGTGGCAGCTGAAAACACGATTGCTGGTTTTGCAGCAAACGCGTTTTCAGCCTACAGGATCACTCCGTGGGAGTGATCTCAGGCTCGGGGGCGGGCTCTGAGTGGCTGTGCTGTCTGCCCAGACTCCTGGGCAGACAGCAGCGCCCCCGTGTGGTGACTCAGCCTCTTACAGCCACAATTTTTTCTGGATGTAAGAGGCTGACAAAACCTAGGCGCCAAAATTCTCTGTCGCCATGGCGACCTGGCGCCTGGGATTTGTCGAGCCCTGCTTTAAAGACTTAATAAATCCTACTCTACTCCTACATTCAGAATTGGTTCATGTATTAGACCCATTTCCTACCTACAAAAGGGGGCATTTTTGAGGTCTAAGTACCTTTCAGACCCACAGGACCTTCGCTCATGTTTTACCCCTACCACAAATGTAAATGCTGTTTTCAGCCTATATTTGAGGGAGGGTGTCAGGAAGTATTTATACCCCCTTCAGGAGCCTCCCCTTCGGGGTGCTTCGTTCTCACCCGCCGCCCCACAGTTCACTCTTTCTGCTCCCCTTGGTATCTATTCTCTATATTGTCTCTTTCCTATGCCCTAACCTATCTACAAGGGGGGGGCTTTCAGGGTCTAGGCACATTTCAGACCCACTGGACGTTCAATCAAATTTTACCCCAACACAAATAATATATATATAAACAAAAAAAAACATCTCATTCATGCCAACTGAGCATGCTTCATTTTGCTAGCACAACTTCTATAAAGTGTCATTTGCTTTCAACAGACTCTGCCATCCACAAATGTTTGTAGAACTTTCAGATCTTGAAGCACTTGAGTCTGAAGTTCTGCTTTTCTGATGATTATATTATATATCTCAAAACCTATAACAGATTTAGTAAAGATAAAACATAACTTTTAATTAATTGCATCCCTAGAAACAAAACTACCTAACGTACCTCTCTCTAAAACTCCACCCTCATATCTGCTCTTCAGGATGCAGCCCCAGCTACTATTCACTCTTCATGATTTCACGTTGTCAACTCTGGCACACCACTGTAACCCGACACATTTAAAGTTCTTTCACACACTGATTAAAATAGTTGGCATAAGTCTCATGTCTGACTTTCTGCACTGTAAAGTCATGCCACGCTCCTACTCCTGCTCTCAACCTTGTTAAGGAAAACTTCTTCACTTTTCTCACCTCCTCCCTGTCTCATAATCCTAAATGCCTCTTCAGTACTTGCATTACCTTCTTTGACCTATCACAACTACCCCTTCCACTAACCTTAATGCTTCTGCCATATACTTCAATAATAACAGCAAAAGTATCATAGACAGAGAAACATAGAAAGTGATGGCAGATAAGAACCATTAGGCCCACCCAGTCCGCCCAACCTCTGAGTACTTTCCTTAGTACCTGGCCTTATCATATTTCTAGTATCAGATATGAAATATCTCCACAGTCACCGCCCTGCCCTCCCTCTGACTCTGCACCCTCCCATCCACTGAACTCTTCTTGCTTCTCTACATTTAACCAATTCTCTTCTGTCACTGAAGAGAAAGTTCATGCTCTTAGAAAGATAGAAAGTGACAGCAGATAACCATTCAGCCCATCCAGTCTGCAGACAGAGCAGACAGGCCACATGTCCCCTTGACCCGATCCCTTCTCATCTTAGCCAGTCTCTTTCATCTACTCTTGTCCCTAACCTAGCTCAGTTCCCCTTTACACCACCACATTTGGCAAACTAATTGGCTTTCAATTCCACCTGTATGCTGATGACTACCATATCTACCTATCCTCTCCCGATCTCTCTCCCTTAGATTGTGTAACTGTCTTTTATTTTTCTTTACCTGGATGTCTGCACGTTTCCTAAAACTCAATCTCTCCAAAATCAAGCTCCTCATATTTCCTCCAATGCTAACATTCCCTTATCAGTTTTCCTTAATGTTAATGGTGCAATCATCTCCCTGTCCCCTCATGCCTTGGAGTCACCTTACATTCAGTCTCAAAAAACTGCCATTTCCGTTGAAAAACATTGCCGCATTTGTCCCTTCCTAACACAAGATGCCACCAAGGCTTTTGTCCATGCTCTCATTATCTCCCGCCTTGACCTACTTATATTTCATCACTTATTTCTAAATACACTCCTTACCAGTCTCTTCACTCATCTGATGTTCTCTGTTTGTTCTCTCCTCTGATTTAAAGCTCTTGTGCATGCTTGCAAGATTTCTCAAAGGGTAGCCCTATCCTCTGGAATTCTTATCCCAGGCCAATTCATCTTCTCCCTGCCTTTGGTTCTTCAAAAATCTAATCTGTTATTTCTGTTAGTCAAATTGTAATGTTTTATACTACATTGTAGTACAGTGCTACAGAATATAATGGCACTATATCAAACAATAAATAAAACAACAGTAATAATAATTATAATAATGAGATGAAAAAGCTGATATTCCTATAGAGCCACTACAAGTATTATATCAATACATTAGAAAACTAAAAAACAATCTCTACAATAAATTGATGCCATCGCAAAAAATGAAATCACACTAGTACAAAATACATTAATAAAAGTGACCGGAGCGACAGAAGTAAATATAAACTCACCGTCACTCATGGGTTATATAGAATAAATGACATGAAAAAAAAATAATGATGCACTCTGTATGATAAAATATAGCAATTTTTTTTAATATAAAAAAGACAAAGACTGACTCAAATCATCAACGCCTGGTGTGACTGGGTGTCGGTGTGGCAGAACCTGTACTGGTGTGTGTCTGTGTATGCACTTTACTTACTGCAGGAATAAATATAACTTTGTATTTTTGATTCATCCAGAAATAAAACACCCTCCTGAATTTATAGTCACTTCTGAGGACAAAAGTTTCTTGGCCCAGAAAACCGTGAGAGGAAAAAGTAAAGGTTTTGTGTTATTTACTCCATTTCAATCTGCATATGTTATTAAAAAGGATTAGTGACAGTAAATTGTGGCTTCAGGCGTCCAGTCAGTCACATAAGATTCTATCTTGTATTATCTGCCGAGTACTGGTGTCATCTTTATCCAGTACACATCGTTGCCGAGGAGTTAAGATTTTGTCTATTTTATTTATTTCCATAAAACGGCCACCAAGGCCTGTGGTGCTCTTAATCCGGCTTCCAGTGTGCGTCAGCCATCTTAAATCCAGCTTGCACCCACAGTGTGCTCCAGCCTTGTGCAGTTTTATTTGGCTAAACTTGTTTTAAATGGTTTGTGGACTGCTTAAGGAATTTACTGTTGATAGAATGACATATAAAAGTTGATCAAAAAATTTTTTCCACTGCTTTTTCCATTATTGCCAAATTAACCCTGTATTTATAAGCATTATAAAGATAAAAAGCATTATGTTTTCTCAGTAAAAAATTAGTGCGACCCACGCACACATACATTTCTGATGAAGTGGCCCACTGCAAAAAAAAACTTGGACACCCCTGGTATATAGATATATTGGAGAAAGTTCAGAAAAGGGCTACTAAAATGGTTCATGGATTGCAGGATAAAACTTACCAGGAAAGGTTAAAGGATCTTAACATATTTAGCCTGGAAGAAAGAAGTGACAGGGAGATATGATAGAAACATTTAAATACTTAAAGCAGGGCTTGACAAATTTGTTGTGAATCTAGGCGCCAGCTAAAAAAGTTAGGAGCCAGGATTTTTTTTTAATCAGTTGGTTAGGAGTGATCTGATCATCATCAGCCCACTTACTAAACTCACAGCATTTGACCTGGAAGCACCCTGGACTTTCAGGTCAGTGCTGTTTTTTGTTGTTTTTTTAATTATTTTTTTGATATATATATATATATATATATATATATTTTAACACTTTCAATGCTGATGTTCCATTGGAGCACAGCATTGACTGATATTTAGTCCCCACAAGCTTGTGGGGACAAATGTTAACCCCTGCAATGCCACGAATGTGTTATACACAATTGTGGAATTGAAGGAGTTAACGCTGCACTATCGCTCTCATGGAGCGATCAGGCAGCAGGGGTGTGTTTGGGCTGGTCTCCACAATTATGTGCAGACCAAAGAACCCTCTCCCCCGTCCCTGAAGCTGCCTGTATAGACCAGCCATTGCAGGGGGGAGTCTCTGATGACTGCTGTAGGCTTCCATGCCTACAGGAATCATAAAAGGGCTTGTGGGATGTGTTCCCACGTTTTTGCTGTTGCTGGTCTACCTGGGCTTCCAGGCAGACCACCAGCAGTAGAGCCCCTTACAAAACGGGAATTAACCCCTAAAATGCCGCGGCAGTGAAGTAGTTAACGCTGCCCTGTCGCTCTTATGGAGCAATCAGGCAGCAGGGGGATGTTGTGTCAGGTCCCCACACTTGTGTGGGGAACCAATCAACACTCAACCCCCTTTCCTGAAGCTGCCTGTGGCAGCTGAAAACGCTATTGTAGGTTTTCCTGCAATCGCGGTTTCAGCCTACAGGATCCCTCCGTGGGAGTGATCTCAGGCTCGGGGGTGGGGTCTGAGTGGCTGTGCTGTCTGACCAGACTCCTGCATTTTTTTGTGGATGTAAGAGGCTGACAAACTCCTAGGCGCCAGGACAAAATTCTGAGTCGCCATGACGACCTGGGATTTGTCGAGCCCTGACTTAAAGGGAATCAACACGATAAAGGAAGAGATTTTACTTAAAAGGAGAAATACTACCACAACAAGAGGACATAGTCTTAAGCTAGAGGGGCAAAGTTTCAGGAAATGTTACTTTACAGAAAGGGCAGTTGATGCATGGAATAGCCTTCCAGCCTACAGTGAAGACATTTGAGCAAGCATGGGATAGGCATAAGGCTAAGCTAGATAAGGGCAGATACTAAGCAAAGTATTCTGAGGTTGGGCAGACTGGATGGGCCGAATGGTTCTTATCTGCCGTCACTTTCTATGTTTCTATGTAAGATGCACCGCCCTATTGCCCCAAGTTGAAGTGAGGGCAACCATAAAGAAGCAGAAGTGGTCCGCAGAGATGGTAGGGAAACCTTTAGAGTGTGAGAGAAAGAGAGAGTGAATAAGAGTGTGAGTGATAGTGTGAGAGAGTGAGTGAAAGTGAATGTGTCCGGCGAGCTGAATGGGCAGGGACTGCCCATTTGCACATGTCTAGTATACAACGATCAACCATAACATTATGACCATCTGCCTAATATTGTGTAGGCTCCCTTTATGCTGCCAAAATAGCCCTGGCCTGTCGAGGCACGGACTCCACTAGACGTCTGAAGGTGTGTTGTGGTATCTGGCACTAAGGCGTTAGCAGCAGATTTTTTCTTTAAGTCCTATAAGAGGTGGGGCCTCCATGGATGCATTCTGGTGTTCTCCAGGTAAGCAATGCACATCCACCTGGCCATCCACGTGATGTAAAAGAAACCAGGCCACCTTCTTCCATTGCTCCATGGTCCAGTTCTTATGCTCACGTGCCCATTGTAGGCTCTTTTGACAGTGGCCATGTGTCAACATGGGCACTCTACGTGGTCTGTGGACATCCACGTGATATAAAAGAAAATGTGATTCATCAGATCAGGCCACCTTCTTCCATTGCTGCATGGTCCAGTCCTTATGCTCACATGCCCATTGTAGTTGTCTGCTAAGCAACAATTTGCATTGCACTGACACCTTTCTATCAGAAGCAGCATTAACGTTTTCAGCAATTTGAGCTTGCCCCCCATGTGCATCAATAAGCCTTGGTCATCCATGATCCTGTCACTGGTTTACCATTTTTCCTTTCTTGTACCACTTTTGATTGCACTGCAGACTGGGAACACCCCATAAGAACTGCAGTTTTGGAGATGCTCTGATCCAGTCATCTAGCCATCACAGTTTGCCCCCTTTCAGAGTCGCTCAGTTTCTAACGCTTGCCTGTTTTTCCTGCTTCTAACACATCAACTGCGATGTGTTCCCACTGACAGGTGCCCTGATTATCAGTGTTATTCACGTCACCTGTCATTGGTCATAATTTTATGGTTGATCGGTGTATATCGTGCTACAGTAACAGTATGGGTGTTACTAAATGGCATTAGAGTGTGTGTGATCATATGATGTTAGAATGTCTGGTATTATTGATATGATCTTGGATTGCGCACAAAAGTGTATGGTGTTAGAGTGTCAGCTACTGTATGATGTTAGAGAGTTAATCTGGGTATTCTGTGTATTTGTGTGTTTTAGTCTTTGCAGGGGAGGGAGATGCTACACCCAAGTACCACTTACCCTAAGCTCTGTGGAGAATGGTCTATATTGAAACAGAAGGTGCTACACAAGAGGCCTATGCATTTCATAGATTGGAAATCAGTGTGGTGAACGGTGCTTAATGAAATCAATGGGGACACTTTTCACGTCCGTCAAGCTGCAGCGGAGCTGATTTTGGTTGCTTCATCATGTGTCAGGAAATGTGTTCTGCCAAACACATCTACAGGATGCAAAACAGTTGAGGCTGGGGTAGGGAAGGGTCAAATGCATTTAGGTAGATTATGCATAGTGCAAAGGGGGCACCATCAAAATGTAAGGGGACTTCTCAGCTATCATATGCTGCATGCTTTGGTACAGATATAAATGAATCATTAGATTGCTCAATGACAATGTTTTGGGTCTTTTTTTGTGTAATACGGATGCTGAAGGCAAGGAGGTAAGTAACAAATACCTAGTAAATTGATATATTTAAAAATATTATATGCACACACAGGATAAACTCCACAAGTATGTTAATTTGGGCATCTCTAATGCTTTACAAGTCAGGGGAAGTTTACACTACGTAAGTGCTAAATTGCCATTTATAAAGCCACATGTTCACTGCATTTGTTGTATGCCATGACACATCATGTCTTTTTTTCGGCCCTTAAGGAAAAAATTATGTCAGGCCTTACCAGTGTGGCTTCTTTTGTGTACCATGAGCACATTGGGGCCGATGCATATTATCCCACAGATATCACATTTTAGTTTTCCGTTAGGAAGTCGAATACCTCCAGCTCCTGTCAAGGCTTTGGAACCTTGTCCATTCGCTGTAACATTCATTTTCTCCCCAGTTGCATCACGCATTCGTAAATCCTCTGCACATTCCTCGCCATTTATTTCACAGGTACGTCCATTCTCTTCATCACTTTGACTCTCTAGTTTGATATTATCAGCTGCAAGAATCAACAGTCAATGTTATTATCCAATGTACTGTAACCTAACCTGATTCAGATGGCCTGGAAATGTAATGATTGAACAATAATAAGGTTTGTAAAATCCTTTATAGAGAAAAGCTTTCTGTGGCATTTGTATCTTTATTTTCGGTATCTCAACATTAAATTCAAACATGCTATTGTGCCTTTTTACTTATACCAACAAGAAAACAATATAACTGAGAAAATGAATACTCTAGATACAAATGTTAAAGTGATAATTGGCCAGCAGCAGACACATCTCAAGGCAGATGGTTGCACACTACAGTCTTACCTCAGACACCAAGACTTTTGTAGTGTGCTAGCGCGTGTGTCCAGCATGTGGAGGGACACTGAATGTTGCCACATTAGTTGCCATAAATGTAAGTGGGAGATACAAATGGCAATAGCCCATAAGGTATGGTGTACCCAGTGGCTAGTTTGGGCTTAATAATCATGGATAAATTAGCTAATTGCAATATATACATCTCACTGACTTCACTATGTATTGCAAACGGCCAAACACAGCGAGCCTCTCATGTAGGAAGAACAAAGTAGGCACTGCATAAATATATCAGTGAGATGACTTTCAAAAAGTCTTCCCACAATGCTAGGTGAACCTACTGACTTAATTTTTTTTTTGATTAATATTGGAAATGATTAATATTGGAAAAGACATGATGTAAAAATTAAATTTTACTTGCGAAGGAAAATGAACCATGTATATGATAACATGAATAGGTATTGACAATTTGTACACGTTTTACGTAACATTGGGCCTGATTCAATGACCCAGCAAAACCTTGGTTGGATTTAATGGAGGGGAAAATTGCATGATTCGATGACCTGTGTAAACTATAAAAAAAATGAGTGCTAAAAATTTTTCGTACATTTTAAATTTACACTTATATATCAAATTTTGAAGATGGAAGGAAGTAGGTCTAGAAATATGGAGAAATATGGACTGTTACCTAATGTAAAAATGGTATAGCTAACATATTACACATGCGCAAAGGACTCTAAATACACTAACAAATACAAACGAACAGGGCGTAACTAAAAGCCTCAGGGCCCCAGTGCGAAAATCTGTTAAGGGCCGCCCCACCCCCAACCCAATCTACCCCTTCTCACACCATCTACCCCCTTCTCACTATCTGCCCCCTCCCTACCCCTCATTCTCACACTATCTACCCCCTCATTCTCACACTATCTACCCCCTCCCTACACCCCCATTCTCACACTATCTACCCTCTCCCTACCCCCCCCATTCTCACTATCTACCCTCTCCCTACCCCCTTTGTAGGTTACTTACCGTGCAGTCCTGTGGTGGGTGGTGCGAGGCCTCTGTCTCGCTGCTCTGCGCGCGGCTTCACTGGTGAGCGCCGGCATATGACGTAAAGCGATGGCACCCGAGACAGACACCTCACACTCCCACCACTGCAGTCGGGGCAGCACTGAGGCAGGCGGCGGCAGGGAGCAGAGGAGACAGAAGGCCGCCGAGCGGTTGTTGAAAACGACCGCTCGGAACCCCTTGGGCCCCCCTGGCTGGCAGAACTCCAGAGCCCGGTCGCAGACGCGACCCCTGTGACCCCGGTAGTTCCGCCATTGCAAATGAACCTTTTCATTAATCCAAGTTAAATTTAATATCTGTGAGCATCTGCCAGGATAGTGTGATATATGCAATACAGGGATAGGCTGGACTTAATGTATATAAAAATAAATAGGTGCAAAGATTGAAAGTGTTATTTTCAAAATTATTGTTGCTATTTTAGTACACTTGCCTGCAATGTGTTGCAATTTATCTATGTAAAGTACAAGATGGTTTCACAAATGAAAATGAACAGAATTCTTGCACGGAAGCCCTGTCAAGTAAATCTTCATAATTGGCTGGCAGAAAATAAAGGGGTTTTAAATATAACGTTTTGCATTAGCAAAATAAAAGTGTTTTAAAAACAACCCCTGCAATACCGGCACCTTTTTAATCTCCCCCACCACCATTCTGTGAGAATTTTTGCCCATTCGTCTAGTAGAGCATTTGCGAGGCCAGATGAAGGCCTGGCTCACAATCTCTGTTCCAATTCATCCCAAAGGTGTTCAGGTTCTTCCACACCAAATTCATCCAACCATGTCTTTATGGACCGTGCTGTGTGCACTAGGGCACAGTCATGTTGGCATTACCAAATGCCCAAGGGGTGTCTAGTTTTAAAAAATGTATGATTTGATGGGGTAAATTGAATTGGCCAGGTTCAAAGATGTACCAAAAATTTAACTACAGTGAGGCTAGATTTCCACTTGGTTTTTTTTTTGCTAAAAACGCCCATAAAAACGCCAATAGCGCCACCTGGCGTTTTTTTAGTGAAAAACGGCTGCAGCCAGATGTTAGCTGTTCTTCAATAGGAAATCGCAAAATGCCATTTCCACTTGGCGTTTTTCTGTTTGGCATTTTTTCAGTCCTCTTTGGCGTTTTTCTGCTTTTTTGGGCTCTGTGGCAGTTTTTCAAAATCGCAGCATGTTGACACTCTGGCGTTTTTTTGCAAGAAATCTTGGCGTTTTTCTCCAATAGAAGTCTATGGTTGAGAAAAAACGCCATGAAAAAGCCATGTGGGTTTATTGCCTTGGCGTTTTTTATGGCGTTTTTTCCACAGTTACAATGCAGAGGATGGACCCAGTATCTGTGTGTCCTACGAGAAATAGGCTGGAAACAAACAGTTTCACAAAAAACAAAGTCCTGGACTGGTTCATATTGAATTTTACACCATTTGGAACAAACATGCCATTACAAACAAACATACCCGACGCATCAACTGGATCCTGCGTGCCAAAAGCAACAGCAAACAATTTGCACCATCATTTGGGGCCAATCTTCCCAGAGGAGCAGACATTCGGAATAAAGCATGCCTTACAAACCACAGAAAAGAGACAAAAGGGTCTACCAAGTAAAAGTGGAAACCTAGCCCAGCTAGGTTTCCACTTGGGTTTTTGTCCGGCGTTTTTTTCTTGATGAAAAACGCCAGGAAAACTGCCAAGAAAACTGCCACTGCATTTACCTGCGTTTTTTCTGCAGTTTTTTCTGGCGTTTTAGCCTTTCTGTGGAAATTGCTTTTTTGACCTTAGGCAGTTTTTCCAGCCTTTACAAGTTAGAAGTTTCACCCAGCTAAAAGGGATTAGGATAAATGGCAAGTATCTGCCCTCTCCTGATGTCATTTACTTGGTAGACCCTTTTGTCTCTTTTCTGTGGTTTGTAAGGCATGCTTTATTTCGAATGTCTGCTCCTCTGGGAAGATTGGCCCCAAATGATGGTGCAAATTGTTTGCTGTTGCTTTTGGCACGCAGGATCCAGTTGATGCGTCGGGTATGTTTGTTTGTAATGGCATGTTTGTTCCAAATGGTGTAAAATTCAATATGAACCAGTCCAGGACTTTGTTTTGTGTGAAACTGTTTGTTTTCAGCCTATTTCTCGTAGGACACACAGATACTGGGTCCATCCTCTGCATTGTAACTGTGGAAAAAACGCCATAAAAAACGCCAAGACAATAAACCCACATGGCTTTTTCATGGCGTTTTTTCTCTCCCATAGACTTCTATTGGAGAAAAACGCCATGATTTCCTTGCAAAAAACGCCAGAGTGTGAACATGCTGCAATTTTGAAAAACTGCCACAGAGCCCAAAAAAGCAGAAAAACGCCAAAGAGGACCAAAAAAACGCCAGACAGAAAAACGCCAAGTGGAAATGGCATTTTGCGATTTCCTATTGAAGAACAGCTAACATCTGGCTGCTGCGTTTTTCCACTAAAAAAACGCCAGGTGGCGCTATTGGCGTTTTTATGGGCGTTTTTAGCAAAAAAAAAAACCAAGTGGAAACCTAGCCTAAGGCAAAAGAGCAAAACCAAGTGGAAACCTAGCCTAAGGCAAACCACAGAAAAGAGACAAAAGGGTCTACCAAGTAAATGACATCAGGAGAGGGCAGATACTTGCCATTTATCCTAATCCCTTTTAGCTGGGTGAAACTTCTAACTTGTAAAGGCTGGAAAAACTGCCTAAGGTTAAAAAAAGAAATTTCCACAGAAAGGCTAAAACGCCAGAAAAAACTGCAGAAAAAACGCCAAAACGCAGGTAAATGCAGTGGCAGTTTTCTTGGCAGTTTTCCTGGCGTTTTTCATCAAGAAAAAAACGCCGGACAAAAACCCAAGTGGAAACCTAGCCTAAATGAGAAAGAAGAAAATTACAGATAAACATGAGCACCGCAAACATGTTGAAACAGCCATTGCTGTTACAGCCAAGGGTACAAATAATAAAATCACTAAGGGGTTAAGAGGTGTGTCTCAATACACTTGTCCATAAAGTATAGGTTGTATGTCAGTTTTGGTTTGCATTTAAGATATATGGACACATTGTTACATGTAATTGTTCAATTACTTCAGTTCGCTGCTTAGAGGTTTGCTTTGATGTGCTCAGATAGGATTCACTTTGAGGAATTTCAGAGTTGCATTGGCTTAACACTTATGTGATTTTGCACTGTTAGCATTTTTTACTTGACTATGTATACCCTGGGAGCTTAATTGCTTACATGTGAGTATGTTTTTAGTGCTCACATTTTTTATCATGTCATTGAATCAAGCCCATTATACAATATGAGAATTTACACTATAAAGCCAATTTAAGAGTATATGATACTGAAAAAATGATGACGAAAACACATGCTTCATGCCATGTGTGCAGCTCTATATTTTGATTTTACAAATGATAACTAGTACTCAAACTGAATGATACTGATGTTGCCAGCATTAACACAAACACTAGTTAGCACACTTCTTTGCACACTCACCAAATAATATTAATTTGTGCATGGAGTGCACACACACAAACTGGAAGAATGCAAAGTTACACATGCAAGTTTGGAATTCCACATTAAAACAGATCATGCCACAAACTGATACTAATTTAGAAATATGGGTTACTAGGAAATGTTAAACATGCCAGGGTGCGGTTAGAGCATACTTACTGGAAAAACTTTTAAAAATAAATGCGTGCAAACCCCTAATGCGCTCTGTCTCACGTACAGCTGCAATAAAGAAGGCAAACAGGATGCTTTAACACACCGGCTTCAGAGAATATTTTAATTGTTCATGTTGTATGTCACATTTTAGATGTAATAAAGATATGTGCTTATGTAGTGTAGGCGCATGAAGATGACACATGAGATATGGGGGAAAAACAATCACCTCATATGTATCTTTTAAAACATAAGACAAATCCTAAGGTAACATTAACAGAAACTCAGGATCTTGATATACCGAGTATAAAAAAATAGTTAATTTTTCATGTTTCCTGTTGCTACACATATTGAGGACACAACACCTATTTAGCATTTAGCTTCTGGGCCATGGGTCTAGTGGAGACCCACTTCTGCACATCATATCAAACTGTTGTAGTTTGAAGTGAATACTTTAATATATATTCTAATTATGATCTACGTTAAAGTGTTTAAGCATGCTATTCTATTAAACATATGGACTATTAATCATAATATGTTGGAAATTATACCTTGCACAGCACACATATTTGTAACAATCAATAATTATTTGTACATTGTGAAAATGCATATTTTTAAAGAAGGAATATGTTTACATTTGGACCACAAATTTTGCTTATATTAAAAGATGATATTTCCAGACTTTTATCCTGCATAATCCTAGCAGGGCAGGGAACTGCACTAGTGGTTAAGATAAGCTATCTCCCATGGGACAAGTGTTCAAAAGGACCCCACCCAGACAATTAACTAAAGTTTCATTGAAAAGCATTTTGCTTGTGTAAGCAAGGGTATGTATGTAATTCCAGTCTTGTCATTCAGGCATGGGGAACTGTGTTATGAAGCAACATTTTGCGGTGACAAAACACAAGAAAGGCAGTAACTATTGCTATTATAAAACATAATCTAAACATATAATCTCTTATAGAATAATTCAATCATCATTATCATGCACTTGGTATTCAGGTCCTACTTTAAACCCCCTTTCTTTATCCATTTGATTTTGATGCCTGAAAACAAGACAGCTATAGAACCCTAAATACAACATCATGTATCATCAAGTCATACACAAAAAGAGAGGTTGGAATGCAGCACTCAGCAGTGAAATGGTGCACGAGCCAGGGTACCACCAAGTCCCTCAATAAATCCAAAATAAAGAAGCAGAGGCTCAGCACTTCAAATAATAAGGTGAGTTTATTTCACACAGGCAACGTTTCGACGCACAGGTCTTTCTCAAGCCTTGAGAAAGACCTGTGCGTCGAAACGTTGCCTGTGTGAAATAAACTCACCTTATTATTTGAAGTGCTGAGCCTCTGCTTCTTTATTTTGTATCATCAAGTCAGACACAATTCTATAGTTATAATTACAAATTTGAAAATGTAAGTAACAAACGGCCCTTTTTTATTCCCCGGTTTTAAACCCAAGCTAGTGTGTGATACATAGACAGAATAAAAGACACTACTGTTTAACTAAATGTTTTAAGGAGAACAGCTATGTGCTACATGCGTTCCATAATTGGTACCCAACTGATTTTCCTTTTATGGTAATGATAGTGGGATTGTCCTTGACTGAAGCTCTCAAATGCTGCTCCCCATATAAATAATAATAAACTGTTGTGGTGCGGTAGGGCCAAATATATAATGCTGGGGAAGCACACGCCCAAGTATACCCTTCATTGCCATGGGTTTGTTTTTAGTACCCCTCACCCTACAAAACAATGGTGGTCACCCCCCTTGATTAATAGGTTATTTAAGGACCCCTGTTTCTTTTCTTGTGTTCGTGTTCAGGTGAGCGTGAGACTTGCAAGTTATTCTACTCACAACTACGTTCATTAACACTCATTTGCAACTCATGGGTTGATGGATCTGAGTTGCATTTTTTTTTTTTACTTACATCACATTGACTTTCTGGCTATCGGGTAAATGAAAGTTAAGCGTGACTTTTTTGTTAGTGCAAATTGTCTTTGGAAAATTTGGTGCTGCAAACCTTAATTTTAAGGCAATTTACATGAATATGCAGATTAGTGAGGAGACCCCTTGCTATTTGCACTCAGTCCAAATTTAAACATATACAAAGGTATAAATATATACATGTAATAAACTTGAGGTTATAGTATTGTATTTTAGCCATACACTTACTTGCCACATCATAATAGATGAGAAAAAACATTGTTACTAATCTATATTGTAGACCATCATCTTAACATCTAGGTCCTAACATCTAGACCAAGTGCATATCCTGTCTGACAAGTTGTAGTAAACATATAGTATAGTATAATATATACAATTTAAGATGACCACATGATGCATTCAAATGCATTTTACTCTCTGCAGATTTAAACTTTAGACTCTAAATATCTGCTATAGCTAAATAAAAATATGCAGACACATCTTTTGCTGATCATACTAGCGTTTCGCAAAATAACATTGGTGTATATATTAATATATATATATATATATATATATATATATATATATATATATATACAGAAAAAAATCCATCTGTAAGAAATACAGGAAGGTTAAGTTCCTGTGCATGTTAAAAGCAGTTAACCAAATGTTGCAAAATCCAGAAGCCTCTCCTAGTTTATGTAGGTTCACTTCCTCACTCTGTCCTAAGACATTCCTATTTTCACAATAGTTATGTCTGAAAAAGAACCATAAAAGAGAAGTGCATTTCTGGTTAAAGCATGGGATTGGGGAACGCCACACTTTTTTTGCAGTAAATATGTTTTGTTACATTATTATATATTACATTATAATGCTTTCTATCTATATCTATATAGATATATTTAGGCATGGATTTACACCAATGTACATATTTGCTGATGTCTTAGGTTTGATGGTTATGGCATATTATTCATGAAATGTTTCTGCATGCAGTGATGATATCAAGACAACTATAGGGTTGCATTCCATCTGCATTTTAAATGGCCAGTCAGTACTATTACTAAACAAAACTTTCTCCCCATTGAGTCAGTTTAAACAGGTTGCTTGTGTTGTGTTTAATTAAAAACTACAGCAAAGCCACATGGCTGGGGTGTACTGCATGCTGCTTTGGAGGTATTATTGTAAGTAATATTAATGGGGGATTTTACAAATTTAAGTTGAGGATATGTTTGTCAACTAGAATTTGCAGGTACTTACAATAATACATATGTTTATCAGTAAATATACAAGTTGCTTTTCGAAATTGTAACATGCAAGCTTATGCAACTAAGTTTAGTCACATCAGTCGAGTTAACATGCCATGGCACCTTGACTTTTTTTAAATAAATGGCAATTGCCCAACTAGATCAGTGCTTCAGTTACCTTGTTGTTCGTACTAAACATATTTCTTAAAAAGTAGATCTCTAAGTGTAGGTCTGTTTAGTAAGATTAATTTAAATGTTATTAGTGAAAATACCTTTTCGCATCCATCTGCAATGAGTACCTTGCTAATATTTAGTACAGAGCATGGATAGCAGTTATAGGAAAAGAAACATTATCCCTGTTTGAGGTTGTTGGCTCCTCATTTATCTGGTTGCAGCTTGCTGTCCAGGGGTTACTTGGGAGGAGGTTGACTTGCACCTCCCCAACACATTAATAAGGTTTTGATAGCAGCAGGGCCGGGCTGGCATATAGGGGGGTATAAGGCATTTCTGGGGGCATATGTGCATAACTGGGGGGGCAGGTTGGGAAATAAAAGGAAATAAAAACAAACATTTCTCAATCATAGCTTTTATGAAATATGAAAAAATAGTTTACATGAATTAATAAAGAAATAAAAGTTTCTTACAAGAATATTGTGAAGAATAATGTGATCACTGTTTTGTTCCACTGAATAAAATTTAACGTTTTCATCTAAAAATGTTTGCAGTAGCAAATGTTTTGATTCCATTATGTCTAATGTATTTCATTTATTAGGGCCTTTTAACACTTTTGCTTTCTGGCATTTCAATGCAAATAATGTGATAAAAGAATGTTTTTTTGTTATTTTATGTTTAGTTATTTGTATGGCAAATAGTGTGACTCGGGTATGTATAAGGGGTGTGTGTGGGTATAAGAGCTTGACCACGACATAAACTATATGGGGCTGGTCTCCAAATGTTTCCAGGGCTGCTTTTCAGTCCCTCTCCGGCCCTGGATAGCAGTACAAACTGCTTTGTGTGCCCACTATGGAGGTGTGTTTAATTATGCTTTGGCCACTTCATATAACCAAAACCTCTCATTTATATTATGTTTATATATCTGTGAACATGAAGTTAGGATTAGCGTTTTAGTGAAGACTGCAAACATTCTAAGCTCAGGAAAACAGGGATATTAACCCCTTCAATCCCCTATAGACGTACCGGGACGTCCAAAAAACGCCTATTAAGAAACCCCTATGGACGTCCTGGTATGAAAAGCATGAAAGCCGGAAAGCTGTTACAATTCAAACTGCCTGATCGCGCGATCGCATGATCGGGCATTCCCTTCTGGGTTGCGTCACTGGTGCTGGGAAAATATGGAAAATCAATATAAATTAGGTATTTCTGAAAATCAGGACACCTGAATTGATAAACTTGGAGGGGATTTTCTATCACTTTACCTAATTTTGTGAGGATTCAGAGGGAAAATGTAAAAAAAAATCAGGTTTTTTTTCTAATATCCCTAAGAGGACCTCTAACCATTTTTGTGTAAAAAAAAATATAAAAAAATAAATAAATAATATTAAAAAAAATATTAAAAAAGATAATAAAAAAAATATTAAAAAACCTTACATCCCATTGCCCTAGCATAACATCTAGCCAGTATAACCCTCCTGCCCCCGTTCACAACCCCCAAACTCGTTAAGCCATAGGTATAAAAATTATACAAAAAATGTACACCTTATAGTATGCTCCCTGGTGCTGAGAAAATATGGAAAATCTATATAAATTAGGTATTTCTGAAATCAGGATACCTGAATTGATAAACTTGGAGGGGATTTTCCATCACTTTACCTAATTTTGTGAGGATTCAGAGGGAAAATTTAAAAAAAAATCAGGTTTTTTTTTCTAATTTTCTCTAGTTTTTACTAAATTTCTCATTCTAAATTTTCAGCTAATCATCCAACTATGGTATCAAAAGAAAGCTATATCTCTCCTTGAAAAAACAATATATAGTTTACATGGGTACACTATTCACAGGAAAAGAGAATAATGTCTGAACCGGCAAAATTGCTCCGGGCTTTGAGGTACCAAAAAAAGGGGTTAATAATCAAATAAAACAAATGTGTAAAATGAAGCCTACCAAACAGGTATGAGCATGCTGCAAATACAGTGTATTCAAAAAAACCAAAAATGTCTGTGCTTCTCACCCTAATAAAGTTGACAACAAATACATAAATATAATATAAATTAGAGGTTTTGGCTGTATGAATTGGCAAAAGCATAATTATGCACACTCTCAATAGGTTAAGAACCTACTCTTACCTCCTACATAGTAGGCACACAAAGCGGTTTATGCTGCTATCAAAACTTTATTAATGTGTTGGGGGAGGTGTAAGTCAGCCTCCTACCAATTAACCCCTGGACAGCAAGCTGCAACCAGACAAATGAGGAGCCAACAACCTCAAATATGTGCAAACAGGGAAAAGAAAAATGGTGTGCTAAGCTAGTTCACTTATGTATACACATTCATGCTCACGTACACACATATACATACACTCTCTAACATACATACCTAATCACTCAATCACTCCCTTACCACCTCCCATTTCCTTACTCTCCTTCACCCCTTTATCTCATCTGCAGGAGCAACTTTCTTTCCTGAAGCTCACTCAGTAAACAAGCAGCTTTGCTTTTACCTGACTCTTCGGCCTCTTCAGGCTTGTTGAAAGTTCATCACCAAACTTGTCCCCGGGCCAGCCCAGTCTGGTACTTAGCATAGGTATGGTGGGAAGAATGGACTGGTAACAAGAGAGATCTCCCATTTCCCCACTAGGGCCATTACAAGTTACTGTGCAGCTTGAAGTCCAATCTACACATAGAGTACACTTATTAAAGTGGTACAGATAATGCCACAACCTTGGACCTCCAGCCCTAGGTAGCAGACACCACTGTCCAAAGCCCCTAGAACAAGGCACCCCAGGCAGCTGCCTGGTTTGCCTGGTACCATGACCAGCCCTAGTCACACAATGTGAAGCAAAAAGCGTCAATAATATGTCAATACAAAATTGTTAATTTCACATAACCATGTAATTTCTCTCATCACCCATATTCTGCAGGGTGTTTCTATGCTAGTATATGTCCCTTTTAGGTTGATGGAGGACATCAACCTGCTTAGCAGACCACTGTGACATTGTGCCAAACTAAAGCTGACAGGGTAGCCTGACAGACCGTAAGCAGCAACCAATGATAAACTAAATCAGCAGCTTATATTAGCGAAACATGGTTATTTCTGCTGAGACAAGAAACAATGGTGGGGTGAATCCTGTGTAGCTCAATGGTGCCTTAATGTTGCTTTAATCTAATAGACAATGTCAGATATATATATTGATACATTATCAAAAGCTGAGTTTCAGGAGCCTAAGCACTACTGATTATTCTGCATGTCAAAGACCCCAAATGACCAATTATCATCAACGAACTTTAATAGTAATAGAAATCACATTGCAAATAGCCATATGCCATGAAGCAAACCTTACTTCCTTTCACTCTGCCATGAAAAAAATGAAACACTGCGGTTTGCATGTTATATTGTAACTGGGTTTCCACATCATGGGCTTATTGTATAAGCAACTGAAGAGGAACAACAGCACATAATGAAATATAGGATACAGGAAAAAGAGGAAGCAAAGTTGAACATAGTAACAGAAAATACAGTGTTATGGAGAAGTGACTCAAAGGGAAGCACACACAAGGAAAAGCAACTGGCGTTTTCTATAGGATTTTTTTTTTTTGCACATGCCACATGTAACTTAATTAAAATGATTAATAATTTTAACATATGTCTAAATCATGGCTTTTCAAATCAATTATTTAGTTTATATTAGAATCTTGAGCATTTTAAAAAACAATCAGTAACATACAGAAATCTGTTCAGCAAAGGTTCAAATTTCCTACGTGCTATACAATTGTACAGATTATCCGTAATTTACCACACATTTGCAGCACAATGCAAAGTTGGGAAGTTAAGGGATTCTAAAGGATAATGGGGTGCACAACTACTCTACAACAGCTAGGTAAAACATGCATTAAGTAATTTTAGTTTAGGTAGACAGCATACCACTAAACAAAGAAACTACCTAACGCAATGATATGTTTTTTTTTACCTTTGGTATACTAGGTTTGTAAGTTTAAGTGGACAAAGAATCTATGAAACACCCACAAACATAATTTTACCACGCAGAGAACCCATGGTATATTCCTAGGAGTAATTTTGCTAAAAATCAACTTTCAAACTCAACAGTTTTCTGCACTTTCTTCTACAAATGCCCCCACATTGCTTACGATTTTGTATGCGCTTATTATGTGCAATAGCAAAGAAATCCGTCAAAAACTGCATCTCCAGAATATGGGAATACCTCATATGCAACTCAAACATGTACAAATTTTAAAACAATCCAATGATGGTAAAACAGTTACCAAGTAATAGCCTTTACTTGCGCCTATAGAGCCAGGACAGCAAGGAAGGATGTTTGTCCCTTCCCCCATATGTATCTCATCAGTTATTTTAGCAATACAGATGTGTACACCTCTCCGAACCTTTTTGATAGAAAGGTTAACAGCTGTCTAATTTTGTACAGTCTATCATAATTTTTCCAAGAATATTGTGGATAACAATTATAATTGTGGAGGGATAGGGAGGCAAAGTTGCTCACCATTGCATTTTCTCAGACATACCGTATTATTGTGTACCAAGGTTTACTAATTTTCAGTAGGACACAATTCTACATTATAAGGGGGTTGAGGGCTTAATATATATTCTTTAACGAAAAGAAAAAGTATGCTTGCCCTTACACATTGTTTCTTCCATGGTCTAGTTTTCATACCAGTTCTGGCAGCCACTGGCATAAAATTGCTTTCATTAAAAACAATAGGAAAGCATTCTGCTCACACAATAATAATGTCTACCACCTCTGCTGATGTCTGTCCCATTTGTCTGGCAATCTGTTCCACTTTTCTACCACACTCTCAGTAAAGAGCAGTACAACTATGTTTCTACACTCTTGATTTATGATCTGGGGTTTTAGAAATACTTTGCCTACTTCATTTGTAAAGCATTCATGATTACACAGATTACTCCTTCTATCTCATGTTCTGCCATCTTCAGTCTTTTATTTAACGTAGAGGAAACTTTTTTAGTTTGCTGTGAACACCTGCAATCTCACAAGTCCTGCAAAGAGCTTGAGATGATATCATACAGACATTTTGTGGTAACTTGTGAAACACAGTTCCTGTGAAAAGCTTAAGAAACCAAGTTTATTTTATCAATTTCGATGACCGGAATAGCCCAGCTACAAGAGACAGAGAAGACGTTCTCAGTGTATATTCGGTTTCAGATTGCAAATTTCCATTCAATTGTACCTATCATAGGGAAAATGGTACATCCCATGTCTATTTGTCAATAGGAAATAAATAATTAGGGAAAGATGTTAATTGGGGCATTTTAGAATGAAATCAAATATATATTTTTTAAAATACATATTGTGTGCTTTAATGTGTTATCACTTTTCTCCTTTAAAGAAAAACGTCGCATTTATTCAGATTGAGTGGCACCCAAGTGCAGTACTTCTTTGATGCCCCAACATAAATAACACCCACACAATCTAACACGCAAACTCGTTCTAACGTTTCAGTTTCACACACTGAAATACCATACATGTAGGCATATAAACCGTTTAGCCTTAAGATTATGACCACCTAATATTTTGTAGGTCCACCTTTGTATCGCCAAAACACCCCTTACCCATAGAGGCATGGACTCTATGTCCACTACACCTCTGAAGGTGTGCTGTGGTATCTGGCATCAAGATGTTAGCAGCAGATCCTTTAAGTCCTGTAAGTTGCAAGGTGGGGCCTCCATGGATGCATCCATGTGCCCATTTCTATCAGAACCAACATCAACTTTTTCAGCAATTTGAGCTACGACAGACCAGCCTTTGGCCCCCACATGCATGGCTGCCCATGACACTGTCGCCACTATAGGGTGACCACATGTCCCTTTAAGTCCCGGGTCCCGTGCAGCCTCAATCCGGGACAATGCATTCGCTGTCCTTTCTCTTTACGCAGAGGAGAGAGAGGGGTACCAATAATACGTTTTCAGCAACCGCTCGGTGCCCCTCACTCTACTCCGCAAGAATTCTAGCGGTGCCAGCATTTAATGCTGAGCGCAGGAATATGGCATCATATACTAGTGCTCAGCAGTGAAGCAGCGCGCACTGTGATGGCGCAGCGAGACAGAGGCCACACGCACCCATTGCAGGACTTCTGCAAGGTAAGTGAAAAAGGGGGGAGAGGGTATATGGTGAGAAGGGAGGGAGAGGGTATAAATAGTGAGAAGGGAGGGATAGGGTGTAAATAGTGAGAAGGGAGGAATAGGGTGTAAATAGTGAGAAGGTAGGGAGAGAGGTAGATAGTGAGAAGGGGAGAGGGGGTAAATAGTGAGAAGGGGGAGAGGGGGTAGTAAGAATATTGAAATAAAGAGTAAAAATGGGTGAGAGAACGAATTAATGTGTGGATGCATTGTGTGAATGCGTGAGAAAATGGAAAAAAAATAGTGTGGATGAATTGTATGAACAAGTGAGAGTCTACGGCACCGGAAGTTGTATACGCGTATTGCGTAGATGTTCCCCGCCGGCCCCGCAAGACACCTGGGAGTCTGCTCTGGTAAGTCTTTGGGGGCAGAGGTAAAATGCATCGTGCGGACGTTCACCATCGGCGGCGATGCGCGTAAACAACCTCCGCTGCCGGCAAGTCTGCACGATGTGCTTTAACAATCTCCCTTGCCGGGGCTCCCCTCTATTTCAACTAATTAGGGCTTTAATAGTGGTTAACCCTGAAATATCCAGGGGTTTTTAGGTAATTTAGTTAAATTTCCGTATATAAATATTTGCAAAAGCTATAAATAACATGTATATGTATTATAAGGATGTATATTATTATTTTTTTCTCCTTCATTTTAGATTGTAGTATTGTGCAAATAATTAACTATTTGAACTGGACTTTGCAATAAAAAACATGTATAAAAAAGACGGCGTTCAGAAATAATGGATTAAATGATTTAAGGAGAGGGCAGGCAAGGGTTTTTAGTTTATTTTTTGTTAGCTTATGTTTCTTGATGCATTATAACTAGTCCCTGATGAAGTCAGCATATGACGAAACGTGTTGGACTTAGTTTCTTAAAGCATTAAGCGTTTTAATGGGCTATTGTAAATAAAGAACTTTTGGATGATACCCTGCCTGCCATTCGTTTGTATCCAGCAGATGACCGGTTTTTAAAAATTTGAGGTGGTTTTAAAAGTTCCAGCAAACCTCCAGGATTCCTAAGATACAGGCTATCTTAAAGGCACAGTACCTACTACAACCTTGTGAGTGTGGCACAACTAGTGGGGGCTGTTTTAAACCTTTTAAACGTTATTGCATCATTTGTGGTTTTTATTCTTTTTACAGAGCACTTTTAAAGATGTATCCCCAGAATTTTTTCTGTTTTTCCATATGTCTTCATAGTGTGTCCCTAAATGGCAGAAATAAATTGTGGTCATCCTAGTTGCCAGTTGTCCTTCCTTGGATCACTTTTGATACTGACCACTGCAGACCAGGAATAGCCCACAAGAGCTGCAGTTTTCAAGATGCTCCGTCACAGTCGTCTAGCCATTACAATTTGGCCCTTGTCAAAGTCGCTCAGATCCTTTTGCTTGCCTATTTTTCCTGCATCAATCTTTCTGCTTAATATATCCCACCCACTGACAGGTGCCATGATAACACTATTATCAGTGTTATTCACTTCACCAGTCAATGGTTATGTTATAGCTGACTGATGTATACTTTCCCAGTGGACACTAATCCTAGGCTCACCGTAAAATGACATACACACATGCATTCTATTTGCACCCCCCACAGTACATGTTTCTTTGTGGAAGTACTTCAAGGGTCAAGAATAAGAAATACTGATTCACAGAGAAAGAAAAGAGATTCTGCACCTCTCCTACTCCGTGAATATGGCTGCATTATTTTGGCCTCCCAGAACACTTCTGAAAAAGGGCAGAGCGACAGGCCCAGCTTCTTCCCCGCTCCTCTGCCCTTGCAAGAGTGCTGCAGGAGGCCTTGTTAACCGAGTGGGTAGATGGAAGAAGATGCACAAAGGAGGCACAAGAGAAAAAACGGAGCTGCGGGAAAGGAGACAGAGACATGGAAGCAGTATGCAGGGAAGGTAGGTAGATATTGAGAGACCGCGTAAGAGAATGTGAAGAGAGTGTGGCACACATAGACACTAACACAATTAGAAAGAAAAGTGTGTCTGCACTCACACCTAACACATAAGCACACACATTCAGACCCACACAAACAAACCCAGATACTTAAACACAGCCAGACACACACTAATATACATCGAAAAAGACACATTCAACCCCCAAACACACTAAAGAACACACCCACACACGTTCTAACATTCCCAGACACACTCACTTTCTCTAACATTCCCAGACACACTCACTTTCTCTAACATTCCCAGACACACTCACTTTCTCTAACATTCCCAGACACACTCACTTTCACTAACATTCCCAGACACACTCAATTTCACTAACATTCCCAGACACACTCACGTTCACTACCCAGAAACCTACTGAAGCACTTCCGCAAAAGGGGGGAGCCTCCATTTTATCTGAATACTTGTAACCTCATTTCTACTACCCCCTTCTCTTGTGCACCATGGAATACCTGCTCTGTCTGACTAGCTCACTGTTTTTGCTTTATAGCTGTCTCAACTGCCTCACTACCTACTGCTGCTCCTACGTATGGTAACCTATGTTTCAGCCATATCTGTAGATCTGGAGACAGACAGGTAATGGGATGCTTGAATCCTTCTTTCATTCAGTGTACACAACAAATTCCTTCAAACTTCCCTCTATTTAATTATCTTTCCTTTGAAGTTCATCTAACACTCTCCTCCAGCCATCCATGTGGTAGTGACTGACCAGCCACCTGGTCCTATTTTCTAATTTATAAATCATTTTGCTCTCCATCTCTTTCACTCATCTACCAACCCCACACTAATCCTGGTTGACTTTAGCAAATGTATAGACAACTCTTTTGTCTCAGCTGTCTGACATATAGATGTCATTGTCTTCTCCTACAACCATATCACCTCCCAACACTCCAACAACCTTTTCTCCCGATCTGACCACCACCTCCTAAACTTCATATCTCCCACACATCCCCCACTTGAAAATCGCTTTAATCCTAATTAAATCTCTGTGGCCTTAGCGCACAGTAGTTTATTTGCATCCAACATCTATGCCTCCCACTGACCTGATGGTGCCCCTTCGCAATAGAACCATACACTAGCTTCAGACCTAGAAGAGGACATTTGTGCTGTTGCGTGCCACTCAAAACACTTTCTACCTTAGCCTTGGCACACTATAAACACCAGCCAACTGCAAAGGTACACACCTTTAAACATGTTGTTGTCTGTCCAATCTTGAAGAATCATTCTCTAGATTTTAAACTAATTACTATTCCATCATCCTTTTCCCCATGTCCTCCAGGGTACTGGAATACTTAGTTTCCAATATATATATCCAAATGTATGTGCAACTATCACACCTATATGAGCTTGGTGGACATCCCATTACAAAATCATAGGCATAAATATGGAGCTGAGCCCCTCTTTGCCTCCTTTCTTGTCGGAAGGCCTTCTACAAGATTCCAGAGTGTGTCTGTGGTCATTTGTACCCATTTTGACAAGACAGCATTTGTGAGGTCAGGCACTGATGTTAATATTTTCATGGAATATTGATTTTATGGGGGATGTTTAGAAGTACCGTATTTGCTCGATTATAAGACGACTCCTCAAAATCTGAATATTAATTTAGGAAAAAAGAAAAAGCCTGAATATAAGACGACCCTTTAGGAAAAAAGTTTTACCAGTAAATGTTAATTCATGTAAACTATGTGAACAATTGTTTGTTAATAAAAGCTATGATTGAGAAATGATTTTGTTTTTATTTCCTTTTTTTACAACCTGCCCCCCCAATTATGCACATATGCCCCCTCTCTTGCCACTCTGCCCCAGAAATGCCTTATACCCCCTATATGCCACTGTGCCCCATGATATGCCTTTTAACTCTCTAAATGCCACTGTGCCCCATGATATGCCTTTTGACCCCATATGTGCCACTCTGCCTCCGGAATTGCCTTATACCCCTACATGCCACTCTGGAGGTATAAGGCATTTCAGGAGGCAGAGTGGCGTATAGAGGGTTAAAAGGCATTTCTGGAGGCAGAGTGGCAATAAGGGGGTTAAAAGGCATTTCACAGAGCACTCTGCCTCCAGAAATGCCTTATGCCCCCCGTTTAACACTCCCTCCCCCTTAGCCGGAAGTCGTCTACACGAATCGCGTAGAGCTCTACACACTGCCCGGACTAAGCACCGGGGACTCAGAAGCACTGGTAAGTTGGGGGGGCATAACACAGGAGGATCCAGGTCCCCTGCATCTGAGTCCCCGGTGCTTAGTCCGGGCAGAGTGTAGAGCTCTACGCGATTCGTGTAGACAACTTCAACTGCAGCGGTCCCCTGCATCGCTGTGGGGGATCTGGATCTTAGTCTCATAGTCAGACCTATTTGAGGTCTGATTATAAGACGACCCCGATTATAAGACCAGGGGTATTTTTCAGAGCATTTGCTCTGGAAAAAACCTAGTCTTATAATCGAGCAAATACGGTAGTTTTAAGAAATCCATGTTTTTATTCTACATATACATTTACATTAGGTGTTTTAATCAGGTGACAGAACTACTAAAAGCATCATTCAGGAAGTCTTGTATGATGAAATCTACACATATAACCTTGTCATAGAAGGTAATCATTTGACTGATATTGTAAAAGGGTATAAAGACTCATGGTTAGAGAATATGGATACCTCTATCCTCTTTAATCTAACCTCTAAACATCACCTCATCCCTACCTACAGTTTATTATCCGTCATCCATTGTTGCTCTATGTATGTGTGCTTTGCATAAAAAAATACTCTATTTAAGAAGACTTAGAAGCTGTGGTTTCTTTGGTCATGGAGACATTAAGATATTTAGTAAAAAAACAAACAAATATCTAACAGTAATTTTACTCCTAAAATCATGGAATGCACCTCCCTGGTTCAACTGTACAAAAGGGGAAACACTCATTTGGGGGTCTCATGTGAATGTGTAATGCTGACATAGCACACATAAAGTATGTGGTATCTATATGCTCTGCAGAAGTGGGAAATTAATTTTGTATGTTTTCTTTATAGTTTAAGGTAGCCCAATGTGCAGCATCAATCCGCGCCTGACAAAGTGAAAAGGTAGGTAAAAATTCTGAGTTCATATTAAATTTGTGTTTTCAGTATAAAGGTATAAAAGTAAATAGGGAGTCTTTGAAATCTTCAGGTGTTGTGCTTTCGGGTACCATATACAGTAGTTTGTGAGGGTATTTATTTCTTTTTTGGGGTAGTTTTACCCTTTGACCCTGTGCACACAGCAAGGTCCATAAAGACATGGTTTGATAAGTATGGTATGAAGGAAATTGAGTGGCCTCTACACAGCCCTGATCTTAACACCATTGAACACTTTTTTTGATACACTGGAAGTGAATTGGATTGCGAGCCAGGCCTGACCTCACAAATGCTGTTACGGCTGAAATTCCCACAGATAAACTACAACATTTTGGGTAAAGCCCTCCCAGAAGAGTGGAGGCTGTTATAGCAAATCCATGGCTTATACTGTAGGTGTGATGGTCAGTGTCCACATATTTTTGGTCATATAAAGTTTGTTGCTAAAAATGAACATTATGTAAAATAAAAACGTTCAAAAAATGTTTTGTACAGTACAGTAATCATTAAATTTAAAACAATTAAATGTTAATGTTTGCAGGCCTTGCAAGCCTAGGTCTAGTTTTCTTTGGAGTTCCAGTCAAACTTAAGTGCTGCAGTGGTTATTCCCTTAGAAAAATGAATACAAAATACTTCTTTGCACAGCATTTCATACTTGAAAAGTTTTGTTTTACAGAGTAGTACAAGAGGGGCATTTTTTTTCTACAAATGTCAAAATAGAACATCAGCAAAAAAACAGAGCTCATGAGATGAAGCATGAAGACAACATAATTTAGATCCACTGATTCCTCAGACATTGTCATCCCTTGGAGGAAATCAGGAACTGCTGAAAGCAGTGAATGAAACATAAACAAACAAGACAAAATGTGTATGTTAAACCTTGTTGACTGCATAATGTGATAAAAAATAGATGTATGGTAAATCCAACGAACAAAGGTAAATTTCATGGTTGGAAAGGTAATGTAACTATTAAATATCTTACACCACTGGTAGCAAAAGCCTAAAAAAATAAATCCCTATGTTTACCTAATCTTGTCCTACATTTCTGTAGGTTTATAATTTCCGCAGTGGTATTTGAATCACAGAGTAGAACTAATCAGTGAGATCCTTGCAGGTGGCATGTCTGTTTACTTCAGTTGGTACCATGTGACAGATCTTACCACAGTAATGATGTTTCCAATTAAGAAAACAGGCTTTTTGCTTGTAATAATTTTATTCAGGAAACACTGTTCCAGTGGTTAAAATGAGAGTATTTTTTTAATCTAGATTTAAAATGAACCTGTTTTTTTAATAAGTCATCTATATTTAAATACATCAAAATAGCCTGCATTCCCACAGTTCACCTGTATCTGAAAGGTCAAGAAAAAATATAATCACTAGTAATATGAATAACTGATGTAATCCCTGGTCATCGCAGTATAAATTTGAATAAACACAATTACGTTTATTCACTAAAGGAAGAGTTGACAGCAGAAGTTGCAGGATAGTTGTGGTTTCTCCTTGACCAACCCCAGTGAGCTTCTGGTATAATGTTAAATCAGTGAGATTTCTTCAAAGCATACCTACACATTGGATTATTCATTATGCAGGGCCAGCTCAGCATTTCTTGGTTGAGAAAACCTGCCATCATTGGCCCTTTATAAAGAATAACTTAGTAAAGGAGCTAAAACACAACTCCCCTACAAACGTTCCTGACATCTCTTTATTTAGTAAACAAACCTCAATTATATTGTCAATGGAAAGCTTTTAACCTCATAGGCAGACAGCTCAAAAACAAGAAATTGTAAACCATTTCACAGTTAACATCTTTTTTACATATTCATTCTTGGCAGTTCTTAAATCTTTTTCTTGTGTGTTTTCCTCTTGCTGATGAACTACTTTATGTAGAAAATAAAGGAAATTTTGTTTAACGCTCTTTTAAGCACAAAGTGAATATTTGTTTACAGGGTCATGCAACATTGCGTTACTTACGTGCCCCACCAGAGTACACGTTTCCGCAAGGAAAGTCGTTCCATTCCCTCTCACTCACTCCCAGCAGCTACAGCTGAGGACTTTTTTATTGCTAGCTATTATTTTTATTTAATCTATTTTTATGTTGATTCTAGGGCTGCAACAACTAATCGATAAAATCGATAATAATCGATAATGAAATTCGTTGGCAACGAATTTCATTATCGATTAGTTGAATCGATTATTATCGATTATAAAATGAGGGTTTTTTCAGTGCAAACGCTCTGAAAAATCCCCCTCATTATATAATCCGTTTAGTCTGACTCACCGTCTCACAGCAGCAGCTCCTACTTACTCCCCCTCCCTGTAATCACTGTGACAACTGGCCCAGCCCCTTCCTTCTCCAGGCCAGAACCACGTGGCTGTGACACTCATCTAACTGTAAGTATATGTATATATATATATATATATATATATATATATATATATGTGTATGTGTATATATGTATGTAATATATATATATATATATATATTTGGGCTACTGAAAGTTAGGGGAGGTGGGGGTTAATTTAGGGGCAGTTATGGTTAGTGGGGTGTTTAGGGTTAATTTAGGGGCAGTTATGGTTAATTGGGTGTTTAGCGTTAATTTAGGGGCAGTTATGTTAATAGGTTGTTTAGGGTTAATTTAGGAGCAGCTGTGGTTAATGGGGTGTTTGGGGTTAATTTGAGGCAGTTGTGGTTAATGGTGTGTTTAGGGTTAATTTAGGGGATGCTGTGGTTGATGGGGTCTTTAGGGTTAATTTAGGGGATGCGGTGGTTAAGGGGGTGTTAAGGGTTAATTTAGGGGCAGTTATGGTTAATGGGGAGTTTAGGGTTAATTTAGGGGAATCTAAATCCTGGGGGCAGTGAAGTGACATATCTGGGGGTATAAGGCATATACAGTATATAAGGCATATGTGGGGAGGGCAGTGTGGCATGTCTGGGGAGGACGGAGTGGTGTATCAGGGTGTATAAGGCATATCTGGGGGTAGAGAAGTGGCATGTCTGGGAGGCAGGGTGGCATGTCTGGGGAGGATGGAGTGGGGTATCAGGGGATATAAGGCGTATCAGGCACAGTGGCAGATGTGGGAGGCATTGTGGAGTGGCAGATGTGGGAGGCAGCATGGCGTGGCATATGTGGGGAGGGCAGGGTGGCATGTCTGGGGAGGATGGAGTGGTGTTTCAGGGGGTATAAGGCGTATCAGGCACAGTGGCATGGGGGTAGAGTGGAGTGGCAGATGTGGGAGGCAGCGTGGCGTGGCAGATGTGGGAGGCAGCGTGGAGTGGCATATGTGGGAGGCAGCGTGGTGTGGCATATGTGGGAGGCAGCGTGGAGTGGCATATGTGGGAGGCAGCGTGGTGTGGCATATGTGGGAGGCAGCGTGGAGTGGCATATGTGGGAGGCAGCGTGGAGTGGTATATGTGGGAGGCAGCGTGGAACGGTATATGTGGGAGGCAGCGTGGAACGGTATATGTGGGAGGCAGCGTGGAACGGTATATGTGGGAGGCAGCGTGGCGTGGTATATGTGGGAGGCAGCGTGGAACGGTATATGTGGGAGGCAGCGTGGCGTGGTATATGTGGGAGGCAGCGTGGAGTGGCATGTGTGGGAGGCAGCGTGGAGTGGTATATGTGGGAGGCAGCGTGGAGTGGTATATGTGGGAGGCAGCGTGGAGTGGTATATGTGGGAGGCAGCGTGGAGTGGCAGATGTGGGAGGCAGCGTGGAGTGGCAGATGTGGGAGGCAGCGTGGTGTGGTATATGTGGGAGGCAGCGTGGAGTGCTGTGGTAGGCAGCGTGGCATATGTGGGGGGGCAGCATGGCATGTCTGGGAGGCAGCGTAGCAAGCCTGGGCTCAAATGTGCATATATTGGGGGGCTGGTTGGGAAATAAAGACAAGAAATGCATTTTATCAAAGTTTTTTTTTATTCTGCTGTTTGTATTTAACATCATTTGTTTAGTAAATTATTTTAAATAAATGAAAAATTTACATTCATTTTTTTTATCCGATTAATCGATTAATCGAAAAAATAATCGGCCAACTAATCGATTATTAAAATAATCGTTAGTTGCAGCCCTAGTTGATTCATTTAGTTTTTAAAACGTTACTCTGTCAGCAAAGACACTTTGTGCACACAGAGTTTACCAATATCAGCAGCTATAGGGAAGCAAAACAAAATAAGTGTATAATTAATAATCGAATGACGAGGATCCAGCTGTGGCGTATGGTCATAACTGGCTCTTGTATGGTGGAAGGGAGCACTGGTACGTTAAGGGATCCTCTCCTCAATTCTTAAAATAACAATTGTGCAAACAATACTTATACTAATATACTAATATTATACTAATAGTAAAAGTAAAGTTTGCTCAGTCGTTTGGGGTGTAAGTGTCACTTAAATCCATCATAATGAACCAATTGGTTTTCAAACAACTTGTCATGGAATCCCTACTTTTATATGCCATACTCTTCATGTGAATAATTAATATTTACTAAATTTTATTTAAATTATATTTTTTTTTAAATTGGGTCCTTTTCATTTTCAAATGGACACTACGAGTCCAGCTTAGACAATCCTTAAATAAGCATACTTGATGCACAATATTTCCAGATGACTAGAAATAGAAATAAAACATATACATTTTCATACCCTAATTTTCTTATTTCCGTATTCCTGCATTAACAAGATTTGTTGTAAGAACATAGGTTACATATTTTACATGATGCCCTAGAGAACTGTGTAGGCTAGCCAGGACACAAGCCATGGATGAGACATACTAACCCCCTAGATGCCTCAGTCCCCAACAGTACCTTTCTTGATGCACAAAAATAGATGACAAAAAGTTTTGTTAGCCAGCTTCCACTTGCACATACTCATGATGAGCTGGGCAGAGCTAAGTGGTGGGCTGAGGTGAACATCAGTTTGCCCAAGATCCTGTACACACTGTTTAAATATTTTACTTTCAAAACCTTCCTTACAGCAAATTATACTTGGACATATATAAGTTTAAGAAACCCCTTACCAACAGATTTTTCATTCTTAGAATTATGTTGAGATATAGCATTAGTTGATAGATCTTCAGGGACAGGCATTGGTTCATCTGCATCATCCAAACCCTCACTTGTTGCAGGACTTTGGTTTCCTGCAATTAAAGAAGTAATTACATCCAGATTAAAAAAAAATATTTTAGTGGCCTGACTTATAGTCAACAAGTTTTCAACTATTCTGTTGATGCAAGTTGTCACCTGTAAAATTTATGGTGTAATCTACATCCTCTCTTTACTTTCTTTTAACCTATTTGTTGATCTCGAAGTTGAGTTACTATGGGACAAAATTATGTGATATGTTCTGATATATCTCAGATTATACCACTTCTACCATTAGTTTCCTTCTATAGGTTATGAAGAGATTGGTTATTATAAATCTCTCAAAAGAAAACAGTCCCAATTAAGACCAGCAGTGAGATCCTAAACGTAAAATCTTTGGTTTGCTCCACCAAATGTTTAGTGGACAATGGCCGGGTGCTCTGGCTTGTGTAACCATAACAATGCTCCAATACATTCAACAATATGAAAGGCACTCCGGTTTTACTTATATTACAATTTATTGTGGAAAAAGCAACCTATTCAGAATCACCATGAAAAAGCTAGCAAACAAAAAACTATGCAAGCTGTGTTTCGTCCATTACTGGGTGCTTACTCATAATATGCAGTAAGCTTGCATCAAATCAATCAAATAAAGTCCAAGGTTCAGGTTTTTAAAACAAGGACATACATATCTAAACATTATGCACTGATTCCTGCTTTTTAGAAAGTGAAATAGTGTTACGAGAAAAAAACAATTAAGACTTTAGAATTTATGTCATGAGAAGTTATACAAACTATAGAGAGCTATAGTGGGGTATTATGGAGTGAGTGTGTGTAAATGCCTGTGGTAGCGTGTAAAGGGTGGGAAGAAAGGAGCCTGGGGGATTCAGAGCTGTATATGCCCCCCAGGCCAGAAGGTGACAACCACTGTCTAAAGGAATTTTTTTGTTAGTTTTTTTTACCAAGTTGAACATTAAAACATGATGTTGAGGAAGCCACTGTGTTTAAAAGTAAATGCTATACCTCCCCCCTTATCACAGAAGTGTTGGACATACTGTTAAACATGAGATTTGTGCACAGAGCAATTAAGATGACTGCCAGTTGGCAGCCTACACAATCCTACAGAAATATTTTCTTACATCTCTTCTTGCCACTGCACACATGTGCCACTGCACACTCAATGCCCGGCATCTTCAATGCTGGTTTGCGCAAGAGTTCCAGAGGGTCTAATGGCCTTGTGTGAACATATATATATATATTCTTCTATATTTGGTAGATTTAGTAAGCACTGGGGCTTTTAACAAAAGTATTTGATCTTTCCTACTTTTAGCTTTGCATATATTAGGAAATAATGCAAAAGGTGAATGCTACCCTGCCAGAAAGTTAAAACTGGTCGAAAAGCAACCAACCATGAATGCATGTCAAAGTACTTAGCAAGTACCAGGACTGGACTGAGGAGCAGGAGGCAAATTAATAATGTAAGCACAGCTGACCGCTGGAAATGACAGGCCTCAAGTTACATTTTTATGCTCATGCAGAGTGTGGCCAGGTATATCCAACTGGTGGCCACACACTGCAAAACTCAATCTGCTGCCTGGTAAATACTTTTGTATGCATTCTTTATTTGCAAGCAATGACGCTAGAATGAAAACAGAATATAAAAAAAACAGAATAATGTAAATAACGTCATTACCTATGTTTGTAAAGGTATAAGAACATAACCTTAAATATAAATGTAAAGCAACTGGACATCAATAAATACTGTACATCAGAATATAACACAGGTAGGTAATTAAAAATTATGCATACGCTCATTAAGTTTATGGGCTAAACATCTATTTTTTTTATAGGACAGCTCAGTGGATATGATAATATTTGAAGACCATAAACTGCCATTTAACACAGATAGCATCTCTGCCCCTTGGTTCCCTGGAAGTGCCGGATACCGTTCTTTTATATCTCACTTTGCTCACATAATTTCACAACTGCAACAGTTTTTAAAATCAGATATTAGTTTATGAAAAGACAGAGATGTGTGAAATGAGTGAGGTTAATGTGGGCTGTAACTGTTTTACTCTGCTTGTCAAACTGAATCTTCCAAATATTACTTGCATAGCGCCTTTCCTTTAAATGTATTCTAGACTAGTTTATGAAGGTTGTTACACATTTACTGAAATAAAGAGAAGGCAAAATAAGTGAAGATGTCTAAAATGCTGAAAGCAGGGCATCTGTTGTATATTTAAACAATGCTAAAGTATTTTAAATCCTCTTCCACTCCTCCATGACGACATCACGGAGCTGGTGGACGTAAGAGACCTTGCTCTTGAGGATGCCCAACAGATGCTCAATAGGGTTTAGGTCTGGAGACATGCTTGGCTAGTCCATCACCTTTACCCTCAGCTTCTTTAGCAAGGCAGTGGTTGTCTTGGAGGTGTGTTTGGGGTCGTTATCATGTTGGAATACTGCCCTGCGGCCCAGTCTCCGAAGGCAGTATGTCACAATATATGTTGGCATTCATGGTTCCCTCAATGAACTGTAGCTCCCCAGTGCCGGCAGCACTCATGCAGGCCCAGACCATGACATTCCCACCACCATGCTTCACTGTAGGCAAGACACATTTGTCTTTGTACTCCTCACCTGGCTGCCGCCACACACGCTTGACACCATCTGAACCAAATACGTTTATCTTGGTCTCATCAGACCACAGGACATGGTTCCAGTAATCCATGTCCTTAGTCTGCTTGTCTTCAGCAAACTGCGGGCTTTCTTGTGCATCATCTTTAGAAAATGATTCCTTCTGGGACGACAGCCATGCAGACCAATTTGATGCAGTGTGCGGTGTATGGTCTGAGGCTGACCCATTCAACCTATGCAGCAATGCTGGCAGCACTCATATGTCTATTTCCTAAAGACAACTTCTTTGGTCGACCATGAGATAGTGTGAGAGTGATAACACCAAAATCAACACACCTGCTCCCCATTCACACCTGAGACCTTGTAACACTAACAAGACACTTGACACCGGGGAGGGGAAATGGCTAATTGGGCCCAATTTGGTCATTTCCACCTATGAGTGTACTCACTTTTGTTGCCAAGGTTTAGACATTAATGGCTGTGTGTTGAGTTATTTGGATGGGAAAACCAAATTTGCACTTTTATACAGGCTGTACACTCACTACTTTACATTATAGCAGAGTGTAATTTCTTCAACGTTGTCACATGAAAAGATATAATAAAATGTTACTGTATAAGGTTATGGTGTCACAGGCTAGATATAAAATCCTGCCACCCCCCAAAAATGAATGGTTTAAAAATGGCATTTTTCATTGATGTACTATGGAATCATTATGGAAAAGTTAGTGAGTTTAGTAATGCTATAAATTTTGTGTTAAGCTCATTTAGTATATGAGCAATTTGGGTCTCGTCTAAACCACTTCCTGCTTCCGGTACAATACACTTGAGCAGCCATTCAGGAAAAGGAGGTCAGGTACATTCAAAGAAATAAAACATACACATTGCAAGAAACAGGAAATGTAAGTACAGATGTAAAACATCTAAAACATTTTACAAATGCCCACACTACTCCAATGTTTTGTGCACTAATTTGTTTTTTTCAGGGTACATATGACAGGGCTTGACAAATTTGTTTTAAATCTAGGAGCCAGCTAAAAATAATGGAATCAAATAAAATGTTCTTGCTAATTGTTGTACATTTAACCCTTGGTCGCCCATGACCCTTTTCCTTCCTTGCTCCACTTTTGATAAGTACTGACCACAGCAGACCGGGAACACTCAACAAGAGCTGCGGTTTAGGAGATGCTCTGACCCAGTCCTCTAGCCATCACAATTTGTCTCTTCTCAAAGTCGCTCAGATCCTTACGTTTGCCAATTTTTCCTACTTCTAACATATTAACTTTCAGGACAAAATGTTCACTTGCTGCCTCATATATCCCACTAACTGACAGATACCATGATAATAAGATATCAGTGTTCTTCAATTCACCTGTCAGGGGTCATAATGTTATGGCTAATCGGTATATTTTAACTTCAAAGTTCATATCATTACAGACAACAGAAATGTAATTATAACTTGCTAATTTCAGCATAATGTCTGTATCACATTGCTCATTAATAAATAATTTACTGCTGTAATTGTATTGCTTGTGTTTCTCCACATTTTGGCTAACTCCCTGTAAAACAGTTTTATTCCCCCCTTTTTGACATAATTGCTCCATTAAACAAACCCCTGTATCTCTTTTTCCCTACTATGAATCCAGTCACTAAGGAAGTGGCATGGAAACACCAAAATTATAAAAATTGACATGTCATATGCTATCATAGTAAAATATACACTTTGCTGGTGATAAATTGGTATTTCTCCGGGAAGAAAAACACCTTTTTTATTTATTAGGTTGCTGAAATATTTATCAAAAATCTGTATGGATCAATGATGTAACACATTATATAATATTAATATCTTATAAGTAATACAAGAATTTCTGTCGCTCTTTCCGCTACAAGGTGGAAGAGTCTGATGACACCTCCTATAACAACTTCTTAAAGATTACATTGTAGTCCACAATAGGATGAAAAACAGCAGTAAGGGGTCATCATGTACAAACGTGAAGCAGATGCTATTTTTATTTTTGAAGATAAAATCAGGATACTAGCCCCAATACTCCTGATTTGACCTTAAAAAGATCTATGCAAACCCAATCATTCCATGATTCTACACCATATAATAAAACCACAATGATGGGAATTGCGATACACAGCAACTCACATTTCACATGGTGCCTGTTCCTGAACATAAGCATTAAACGCATAAGGTTTAAATTGTCTTTTGCTAATTTAATGATCTTACCTGATAGTTGGGTCATGTCCTGTGCCTCGTCACTTTCCATTTCTTTCTTGTTATCTACAAATGAAATATAAACACTGTTAGGACTAGTTTACAAAATACTTAAAACTTAGTAAGGACTAATATCTTAAATTGTTTAGCTTTATTTAAAAAACGGAAAAATTAAATCTGTTTCACTCATTTTCAATTCCTCTGTACCTGCCTGTGTATCAGACAGAAACAGACCTTGATCCTTTCATATAAAAAAGAGCAGAATTACAAAGATATACAAAAAATATCATTATAAGCACAGAAGGACCAAATTTGTTATTTATTGTTAATTTTCTGCTGTATAATAACCCAAAATGCAAACTGACTGCAACAAAATTAAGCAGAAAATTAAATGGCCCTGGGTCATTGTAGGCAAAGAATTTATTCTCTCAGCTGATCCATAGTTATGTTCCTTTTAATTTACTGAGCATGCATCGATGAACCTTGAGTCAGTTTGGTGACACGAGTACAATCAGCAATCAAAAACGAAAGCAATTTGCTGAAGAATGTCTCATTTTCTCAGGCAGGGCTGCATATCTGAGTAATAACCATTGCTGCCTCCATTAATAATAAATACACCTCAAAGAGTTGCAGACAGGCAAAATATAAGCTATAGCCTTGTCTACTATGACGAGTACCAGAGTTAGAATGTACTCCCTCTACTTACAGAAAAGTGAAGGTCCCAAAAATAGCAAAACAAAACTCAGGAAGGAGAGAATGCAGATCTTCTTGTAAGTTAAGGTTTTAGCTGTGTAGGAACAAATTATATATTGTAGATTCAGTAAAGACCTGCAAGAATTCTCAGGTGTTGGGAAGCACAAGCATTTTGATTAGTATTTTTCTAGTAGATAATTTCAGAGAATTTCACTCCTAAATTTAAAGCTTTGTACTTGCAAATGTATGAGAATAATGTTTTCAAGATAAGCTGCCATATACCTATTACTATTTGAAAAACATTAGGATGCAGAAATCTATAATTCCTCCTCCAAACTTTATAGTGCTGGAGTAGACTGATGCATGGAAAAGTAGCCACACAGAAGGTTATTTACTCATGGGTAAGGGGAATCTGAACATCATTGATCAGTTGTATAGCTACCTCAACATAATTGGATCAGTAAATACACTGTATGGATAAAAGTATTAGGACACACCTCTTAATTATTGAATTCAGGTGTTTCAATCAGAACCTTTGCAAAGGTGTATATAATCAAGCACCTAGCCATGTAGTTTGCATTTAGAAACATCTGTGAACACTGAAGAGCTCAGTGAATTCAAGCATGGTACCGCAACCTATGAAATAAATCAGTCCCTGGTCAACTCTAAGTGGTGGTATTGGAAAGTGGAAGTGTTTAGGAACAGCATCCACTCAGCCACAAAGTGGAAGACCATGTAAAGTCACAGAGCAGGGTCGCCGAGTGCTGAGGCGCATGGTATGTAAAAGTCGCCAATTCTCTGCTGGTTCCAAAGCTGAAGAGTTCCAAACTTCCACTGGCATTAATATGAACACAAAAACTGTGCCGCAAGCCTCACGCCACCAAGTACAATGCCAAGGGTCAGATTGAGTGGTCTAAAGTATGATGTTCAGTGGAGTAACAAATCACAGTTCTTTGTTTGGCAGTCTGATAACGTGTCTGGGTATGGCGGTTGCCAGGAGAACGTTACCTGCCTGAATGCATTGTGCCAACTGTGAAGTTTGGTGGATAAGGGATAATGGTATGGGGCTGTTTATCTGGGGTTTCCCTTATAACAGTGAAGGGAAATCTTAATGCTTCAGCATACCAAAACATTTTGGACAATGCTATGCTTCCAACTTTGTGGGTACAGGAAGGTCCTTTTCTATTCCAGCATCACTGTGCCCCAGTGCTCAAAGCAAGGTCTATGAAGACATTGTTGGATGAGTGTGGTGTGAAAGAACTTGACTGGCCCACACAGAGCCTCAACCCCATTGAACACCTTTGAGATGAACTGGAACAACGATTACAAACCTCATCAGCGCCTGATCTAACAAATGCTCTCCTGGATGAATGGGGAACAATTCTCACAGAAAATCTTGTGGAGAGCTTTTACAGAACAGTGGAAGCTGTTATAGCTGAAAGGGGGGGGGCAAGTACATATTAATGTCTATGTATTTAGAATGCAATTATAAAGGTCAGCAATGCTGTAATGATCAGCTGTCACAATACTTTTGTCTGTATAGTAGGAGAAGGGCTGTAATCACATGGTGGGTCTTTTTATTCAGATCCCTGTGGATTTTCTATGTAGACATTCTAATGACTCCTTACTGTGTAAGGCTCTCTTGTATAACCACAGCAGATCATATATATCACACAAGAACATATAGAGTATAACAGACAGTATAATGATTTCTTACTCTAAAAGTAAGTCTATATTTTGTCTGTACTTTTAACGACTGTCCTCTGAGTTTAGCAGCATTTATGCTCTATAAACTGTGACTATAACTGGAAATACAGTGAATCCTGGGTAACGACATGTTTAAATAGACTAGGAGCGTCCAAATGATTTCCACCAGCACAATGACAGCAGCAAATAATGGGTAGCCCCCAAGTAGTTTCAGCAGAAGCGCATTCATCTCTACTCTGGCCACAAGGTGCACTAGATAGCTGACCATGCTGGCCTGAAAATTGTTTTATGTCAACCAGGGAGACCTTGGCAGAAGTCCACAAAACTACAGCTTTGTTTTTGGATAATAGGCCTAGTCAAGAATGAGGTATCCATCTTTGCATTGCATGAACTTATCCTTTGTAAAAACCTTTACTCACCCTCAGCGTGGGGAAAAGAGGATGAAGTTCAGAAGGGCCATAGATGCGTAATATGCGCAGTTTGTGCATTTTCACTATACTACACATATAGACTAGACCAGTTGTCTAGCCATCACAATTTGGCCCTTGTCAAAGTAGTTCACTTTCTCTCCAAAACTGCAGCTCTTGTGGGGTGTTTCCATCAGCAGTGGTCAGTACTTATGAAAAAGGAAGGAAAAATGGTGAACTGGTCAAAGGATCATGGGCAGCCAAGGCTCACGGATGCAAGGGGGGGGGCGAAGGCTGTGCAAGTGGTCAAAACTAACAGACGAGCTATTGTAGCTCAAATTATTGGAAAACATTAATGCTGGTTCTGATAGAAATGTGTCAGAACACACAGTGCATCACAGTTTGTTGCTCATTGGGATGCATTCATGCAAATGTTACTTTGACACGTACCACGTACCAAAGCGGTATTGCAGACCATTTACACCCTTTTATCTTCACCCCAGGGTCAAAGCTCTTATATTAATACTAATACCGATTATAAGATGACCCTCCAAAATTTGAATATTAATTTAGAGAAAAAAAGAAAAAGCCTGAATATAAGACTATCCTATAGGAAAAATGTTTTACTAGTAAATATTAATTTACATGTAAACTATTTGTCATAGTTTAAAAAAAATATGGTTGAGAGAAATGTTTTTTTGCTTTTATTTCCTTTTATTTGCCAACCTGCCTCCCAGTTATGCACACCTGCCCCACAGCTTGCTACTCTGCCCCTCAGATTTGCCACTCTGCCCCCCAGGTATGTCTTATACCCCCTATTTGCCACTATGCCCCCCAGATATGCCTTATACCCCCCTATATGCCACTCTGCCCCTCAGATATGCCTTTTACCCCCCCATTTGCCACTCTGACCCCAGATTTGCCTTTTAACTCCCTATATGCCACTCTGCCCACCCAGAAATGCCTTTCAACCCCCTATATGCCACTCTGCCCCCCCCCCCCCGACTTCCCAATGCTTCCCCAGACTTGTCCCTCATACTTCAGACTCCTTGGTGTCTAGTGGGGGCAGCCGGTGGGCGTCTGCGCGATGCGCGTAGACAACCTCCGCTGCTGCCGGGACTTCCGCCGGGGCTTCTATGATGGAGCACCGGAAGGTCATGTCACACCGGCGCTCCATCATAAAATAGGATTGTGAATACCGCCTCCTGAGTGATAGATCTAATGAAAAGAAACAGTTGATCTTACCGGATCTAATGAATATCTACCAAAATCAATTAAAAAAATTCAGTTGAGGGGGGCCATGCCCTGCATTCAAAATAAGATTGTGAATACCTCCTCCTGCAAAACAAAAAAAAAACGGATCTAATGAATATCTACCAAAATCAATAAAAAAAAGTTCAAAATTTCGGTTGGGGGGGGCCAGCCCTTCATTAAATATGCATTATCTCATTAATTAGACTAGAGCTAACAAAAATGTTGTCTGATCAAACCTGAACTAACGCGGAGCTATCATAATCAATAACCGTTTGTTGAAATTTTTGTTGAGGGGGGCTGTCTACGGGTTAGAAAAGATTGTTAATATTGCATTTTTTAGAGTAGATCTTACAAAAAAACAGTTGAGCTAACCTGATCTAACAAAGATTCAACAAATGGAATGAGCATTTGTTAAAATTCTTAATATTGGGGGGCTAACACAGGGGGAGGTGTACATGCCTCCTTCATTTGTCCCCCATTGCAAATGAGTATCTGGCTGTCGGTGGTGCTCTCTGAAACTTAGTATTTTTTGCTTGGGAGACCAGAGCAAGAAGGCCAACCGCTATGGCACCACAAAAGCATTTTCTATGTTCACCCAAACTGATGTGAATTTTGTGGTATGAGGAAATTAACACTGCCCAATCCTCCTACTAAGTGTTGGTAGATATGATATGTAGAGTGAATGGTTTTCTTTGCATTGGTGAGGGCATTTATTTTAAAATGTGGTGTTTCAAAGGTAACCTACTGTATCCCAAACATTAATCCAGAGCTAACAAGCAGCAATGATTATGACAGCAGTGGAGCCAACTGAGGCTACTACCAATCTAGTAAATTTACCACAGGATGGGGATTCTGGCCCCTCTACCACCCTAATCATAAATTTAAAGGGGACAGAGCTATACTTTGTATTATAGTACCTTTAAGGTACAGTGTGACGGAACAATAGCTGTATGTTTTACCATTAACCATTTGAGTGTACATTTTTTCCACATTGAATGTGGCAATCTCATTAACAGCTTAAACTTCCTAGAGAAATCAATATTTTATTCAGGACAAGTAAAGCTTGTCCATTTCGGGGTCTTATGACTCCAGGGATGTCTATTAGTACAGGGAAGCCAAGGGGGTTGTGGAAATTTTGGGAGATACCGTATTTCCCCATGTATAAGACGTCCCTTTTTTGAAAAATCTGGGGTCTAATACAATGGTTGCAGATTGCAGTTACTACTTCCCAGTCCCTCCCTGCAGTCACACTGATAATCGACCCCGCCCCTTTCTGATTAACAGTCCCTCCCTGCAGTTACACTGAAGATTGGCCCCGCCCCTTTCCTTATAGCATCCACATGACTAAGCAACTCATCTAACAGTAATTAAAAAATTAATATTTGGGCTGCCGAAAGTTAGGGGAGGTGGGGGTTAATTTAGGGGAAGTTATGGTTAATGGGGTGTTTAGGGTTAATTTAGGGGCAGTTATGGTTGATGGGGTCTTAAGGGTTAATTTAGGGGCAGTTATGGTTGATGGGGGATTCAGGGTTATCTTAGGGGCAGTTATGGTTGATGGGGTCTTTAGGGTTAATTTAGGGGCAGTTAATGGATGGGAGTGATGAGGATGATGAGTATGAATTTTATGATAAATATAACTTGAGTTCAATAACTATGTAATACATTTTTTTTCAAATTTCGGGGCCCAAATGCGTCTTATACATGGGGAAATACGGTAAATGCATGGCTGCAGAAAGGAGGGGTTTGGGTTTTTAGAGAACTGGGCAGACTTTGCAGTCATTTTCAGACTCTACAGCGGCGATAGACTGCACCTCAACAATAGGGGAGCTGAGATAATGGGGATAAAATGGTTAGAGGAGATTTTAAAGTAAAGTGTGGGGGGATAAAGATAGGATTAAGGTGGCAGCTAGCTTTGGAAAGTTGGGGAAGTAATGCTGGAATCAACATAGTTACAGAAAAAGCAAAACCACAACATGTTGTGACACATGGGTTAAAAAATTGTAGCTTGGTATTGATGCATACAAATGCCCATAGTTTAGGGAATAAGATCCCAGCGCTGGTATCAAGCGATAATGTGGATCTAGTGGCAGTTACTAAGATCTGGTACAATGAGCAAAATAATTGGGATGTTACATAGTAGAAAATGAGGTGGGGTTGCTCTTTATTTTAAAAAAATGCTTAAAGGTTAATTTTACAGGTATATCTAATGCATTGAAAATTATTTTGTACCCTTCTCCTGACTGATATCTTTCAACATTGAGATCCTTCTGATACTTTGGAAGCTCTCTGCGGACCATGGCTTTTGTTCAGAGATGCAACTAAGCAAATGTCAGGTAAAGCCTACTAGAACAGCTGAACTTTATTTGTGATTAAACAGAGTCACTTTAAATGATGGCGGGTATGTATTGACTACTAATTAAATTAACATGAGTTTGAATGTGCTTGGTTAATTCTGAACACAGCCCCAGCCCCAGCCATAAGAGGGTGTGCGCACTTATGCAACCAGGTTATTGTGATCTCTACCCCCTCCTCAAAGATTTCAGTTTGTTTTGCAATTGAATTGTTCATGTTATAGGTCACATTAACCCCTTCAATCTCAGTGGTTTTTGGTACCTCAAAGCCCGGAGCAATTTTGCCATTTTTGGGGTATGTCGGTTTAGCGATTATTCTCCTTTCCTGTGAATGGTGTACCCATGTAAACTATATATTGTTTTTTCAAGGAGAGATAGAGCTTTCGTTTGATACCATAGTTGGATGATTAGCTGAAAATTTAGAATGAGAAATTTAGTAAAACTAGCAAAGATTAAAAAAAAAAACTATTTTTTCTTACATTTTCCCTCTGAATCATCACAAAATTAGGTAAAGTGATGGAAAATCCCCTCCAAGTTTATCAATTCAGGTGTCCTGATTTCAGAAATACCTAATTTATATAGATTTTCCAGACTTTCCCAGCACCAGGGAGCATACTATAAGGTGTACAATTTTGTATACTTTTTATGCCTATGGCTTAACGGGTTTGGGGGTTGTGAACGGGGGCAGGAGGGTTATACTGGCAGGAGGGGGAGTGAGAGACATGGTTTCTCACTCCCCTCCCCGCGATCCCCCTGCACCGATCACACTGTGATCGCAGCGGGGATATCCTGCCCTCCGATGACCTTCCGGGTTACGTCACGCGATGGTCGAAGTTTACAGTGTAACAGCTTACCGGCTTTCATGCCGGAAGCTGTTACAGGAGATCGGACAGCAGAAAGCCGGCAATGCCGGCTTCTGCTGTCAGTGGGGAGTCCAGGCTGTCAAACGACAGCCTGGTCTCCCGTGCAGCGGCAGGGATGTGTCCCTGACGCTGCACGAAGGGCTGGACGTACCGGGACGTCCATAGGGGTTTCTTAATAGGCGTTTTTTGGACGTCCCGGTATGTCTATAGGGGAATGAAGGGGTTAAAGGTGGAAAAAGTTCTGACATGATTTATCTTTGTCTCAATCTGTAACATCACAAGAACCTGACATTTTAACAGGGGTGTGTAGGCTTTTTATATCAACTGTATAGACAGGGAAAAGAAAAATGTTGGTGCTGCTACCAAAACCGTATGAAAGTTATGTTTATATATTTGTTGCCAGCTTTATTAGACTGAGAAGCGCAGTTTTTGTTTTTTTGTAGCACCTAGAGACAGTTTGGGTTAATTTAGAACTTAGTAACAAAGGGGTTGTTCGCATTGGTGTGATATATAGACACCTGGACTACTTGATAAAATCACTAAGATGTCAATGAAAGGTAAAGTTATCGTTACGGGGACTTTAATCTCTCTGATGTAGATCAGTGTGCTTTATTATATGTAAGAGATTCTCAGCTAAAGGCAGCAGAACACTGTGTTATACTTTTTAATAAGACTAAAAGAAAATGGAAACCACTGTGGTACTTAGCAGATGTAGCAAATATAATGAAAAATAAGGAAGCTTTTAGGAGTTATAAGCAGACTCAGAAGGAGGAAGATAAGAGAGCAGATATAATGCGCCAAAAGCACAAACTGAAGAGAAAACTGCCGGGTTAACAAAAAATATATAAATGAGAGAAGAAAAGCCTTCTGGTGCTCAGTCATAGAAGTCCCCGTGGAAGTGTCGGGTAGCAGCTGAGGTTGTCTGCGCGCATCGCACAGACGTAAACGGGTTGCCCCCAGTAGACACCAGGGAGTCTGGAGCATGGGGGACAAGTCTAGGGATGCATCGGTAACTCGGGTGGGACATATAGGGAGCTATAAGGCATATTGGGGGGGCAGAATGGTTACTAGTGGGGTATAAGGCATATCAGGGAGGCAGAGTGGCAAATAGGGTGTATAAGGCATATCTGGGGGGCAGAGTGGCATATAGGGGCAAAGTGGCATATGAGGGAGGCACAGTGGCATATAGGGGGTATAAGGCATATCAGGGGTGGCAAGCCATAGGGCAGATGTGCATAACTGGGGGTCAGGTTGACAAATAAAAGGAAATAAAAATATTTAAAAAAAAAAAAAAAAAAATTTCGATTATAGTTTTTATTAAATATGAAAAAAATAGTTTACATGTGAATTAATATTTACTAATAAAACTTTTTTCTTATAGGGCAGCCTTATATTCAGGCTTTTTCTTTTTTTCTAAATTAATATTCAAATTTTGAAGGGTCATCTGGATCAACACAGTAGGGACACAATATTATATAGGTTGAACTTGATGGACTTTGGTCTTTTTTCAACCTTATGAACTATGTTACTATCTTATAATTAGGGTCATCTTATGATCATGTTGAAGTCAAAACACAGTTTCCAACACTCAAGATTTAAAATCATTAGGAAATGAATATGTCCCACTGTGGTGGGTATATTAAGGGTGACTGCTGTAAATGCTGTTGAACACATTTATGTGTTAGACACATAGGCTTACCACCTGGAAACTTAGAGATGTTAATACATTTCAACTATTATCTTGTAGGTTTATCACATAAAGTAAAAATGTTATGTTATAAAAAATTGAAAATCCAAATGTTATTCAATGAAAATGTATTTTTCTCCTGAAGAGTAAGAATCATTGAACATCACTAACATTTTCACACTGCACTGAAATTTCGAGCCACAAAGGAGGAGGGCAGCTGCAGCAACAGGAGTATTTTTATTTGCATTCTTCCTATAGCAGGGTCTCGACAAACCCCAGGCGCCAGGTCACCATGACAACTGGAAGCCACTTCCTGGCACCCAGGGTTTTTCAGGGCTGCCATCACCTGCCACGCAGCTGCCTATCTTCGCCATTAAGCTTTTCTGAGTGTGCACAGTGTAGTATATATATATATATATATATATATATATATACACATATATATATATATATATATATATATCACTTGAGTCACTGTTTATATGTACAGTCTCAGAGTGTGTATGTGTGTGCATGTGTTTAAGAGTGTGGTGCTAGCATGTATGGTGTTGTTTATGTTACAATATGGCATTGACAGGAGTGTGTACGTCAGTATATAGTATGTTAACATGTGTGTGTACATGAGCGTAGAATGTTGGTGTGTTACTGTAGTGTGTTAATATTTGTGAGCATAAGTGCCAGGTTCAGTAATACATGGGTGAGAAAAAAAGAGCTAACTCTAACTTTTTTGGCTGGCTCCTAGATCCAAGCCAAGTTTGTTGACCCCTGCTCTAGAAATTTGCTCTGAAGTCCAAGGAAAATGGACTCCAACATACATTAAAATAAAAATACAATACAACTGGGGACAAGACTGTTTCTTCAAATAAAAAGCAGTTCCCCATGCACAATGCACCGCACTTGCAAATAATGCAAATACCAAGTTCATAAAATATGCAGACCTTACTTCCGGAAACAAAACAAGAGCATTTATTTAATGTGATCAAATTAAAATATATATTACTCATACATTAACTCACACATCAACCTCTTGCTCCTTACTCCAATCTAAACATCTACCACTTTCTTGCCTCACAGTCTTTCACCTTCTTTACATTTGGGAAGACAGTTACTTAGAAAATGAATGTCCTATGTGTTTCATAGACAAACCAGCCTGTTCTTTCTTCTGCTTTATTTGTAAATGCAATATACTATGAAGTGGAGGAGAATGAGTGATACAGCATGAATGTTGTTTATTTTTTACTGTGCCTTTGTGAGAAGTGGACAAGTATCCTAAAGATAGAAAAAAAAATATGCAAGATTTTACAATGCACAATTACTCTTTTACATTTGAAAGCTTGTATGTCCAGGTAGCTTTAACAGAAAGTCTGCTCACTAAAGACCGCTCAGGACAATGAAAATTGTTCTTATTTATGATAGTAAAATAGCTATAGAACTGCAGTGTAGAAAGAGAGGGTACACTCTTTATGCACACACATATGACTGCTGATAATTTGTGTGGCAAATCGGATGTTTAAAAAAAAGTGGGCAGAGTACATCAGATGGTTTTTGAATCATTAAAGACATATCAATAAAGCAAAATGTTTTTTTGCCATTACCATTTTCTGTAGTGCAGGGAATTATTTGCTGCAGCACAGAAATGTTGTGTATCCCAAAATAATTATCAGCAAACACACAAATCATAAAATAAATGAGATTTTAGATTAAATGCTCAAACCTCAACAATTAAAATTTTATTATGATGCTATCTCCACGTACCTACAAAAATGTCCTATTAACAACAGTGCATTCAATTACAATATTTGAACAAGTATAGTTTTTAGGTTTATTTACATTATTCCAGTAGAAAGACATTCAGGAAAAGAGAAAGAGGCATCCACCGTATCTATTTCCAATCTATGGGAACTATGTATGATAAATAGTGTTTCCAGTGCAATGTGTAGCAAACAGCAGAGCAACCAATGGAATTGTTTAAAGCCAAACATTTAGTCAGATAAATGAAAGATATTCTCAGATTTCCCTAAATTCACTTTGACATGCACATTTATCTTTAGTAAAAGCCAACACCTGTCATTGGATCAACACAAAAAAGATGTAAAGTTGCTCAAGCTTTGGGGACTTTCGATGTTTCTTCTTCAGATCAATGATCTATCTAAAATAAAAATGTCATGGAAACCTTTGTAACATTTTCCAGTGTTTGTCCAATAAAAAGGTGTTAACTCATGTTAAAGACTCCATTTTCTTTTTGGTCCATTTTCTTACATGCATGTCACAAATCCCCTGAATATTGTGTTTTTAGTCTGCAAGGTAACATGCAAATCTTCTATTGTATTTAGGCATATGGAAAATCAAGTTTTAAAATGTCTAAGACTGAAAAATAGGATAACAAATTCAGGTCTATTACGTTTAGAAAGGTGCATATAGCGGAACTGATATTTCAGGTAAAGCACCATTTACTGAAATGCAATAGATGCCAACAGAAAAACATTGAGGGTACCTTACACATACCCTACATTTGTAGCTGCTTGTGGGTAGATGGATATTAAATCTTTATTGCTTTATGCATTTAAATAATATTGTTGGGAAACAGCATTGTGTGCAACCTTAGATGGCTATTAGAATTAGTTTTGGTAGTTAAAATATGAGCTAAAACCCTGAAGCTAATGCAGCAATAGGACTAGGTTCCAGTAAGGAGTCTATAATGTTATAGAAAGCAGTGGTGGAAGAGCGTGGACCAAAAAGTTTAATTTAAACTTCTGTGCATCTTTTTAAATCGCATTCATTATTGCAAATTTTTAAAACCCTGGCTCCGATTAACCTGGAGATGGCGTTTATTATGAACCAATGACAAAAAAAACAAACACATGTGGCACTTAATATGGCTTATTTCTGAAATACGAAAATTCTCATACTTTGTCAACAATGTAATTCCACAGTTACTTTTAAATCATCAATATAGTTTGTTCCTGGCTTTGTTTGGAATTTTGAGTTTATAGCAGTAATTTTATTTTTGATTTAGCTGTGTGCCATGTGTATTAAAATGTTGACATAACACCCAAATGTGGAGTGTTGTTTACTAGTCTAATTAAACACTTTCCACTTTCTTATCTTTTCAGCTTTCTTTCACAATTTCCTTAAACCACCCTGCTTATTTTGTTTCCTATACTTCCATTTGCTCTCAGACTGTTCTGCAGTGCATTTACATATCTTCTGAAGAGATAAACAACGCACATGGGAAGTCAACACATTCAGCAAAATGTTGTTACAAACAATATACAATTCGTTGCATAAATGCACAAGTTAAACAAACACTGCAATATGGACGTATTTATGTATGTAATGTCCTACATACATAAATGAAGTAAAACGTGTGTTGAATATTATTTAAAAAAAGCTTTAACTTAAAAACAAATTAAAAGTGCATTGTAAATACAAACTATAAACAATAAGAAATAAACATTAATATATATATATATATATATATATATATATATTGGATTAGTGTTACATTATATTATTTAACCAAAGCAATAACATTATAAGGGATATACTATATATGTTGTAATCCATATATATAAATTAGGTAAAAATTTGGTAAATGTATTGGTAAAATCACAATAGCATATTACCATATTTTCATTTCTGCAATACAATAAGTAAATTAATCATTTAAATGTTACAGTTTAACATTAGTTTAAAAACATGACCGTTCCTTAATCAACTTTCTTAAATGGTGAAATGTCAGTTTTATATTTTAGCCCTGTTTTACAAGGCAAAGACTTTACTAGTCATAGTCCTAGTAGTAATATTAATTTATTTCCAAAACACAGATCGGAAAATAGATGGTGAAATTTGATCTAGTGATCAAGCGTAGATTAGCACCGACCAATTATGCAGAATACGTTAATTACTGTATTATTTTAATGCAATACTGTTCTCTTTTAATTCCTAAAACACCCTACAACCTAAAACATAGAAAGCATCATGACCCCTTCATCACATGACTGCAGAAATGCAAGCAGGTTCTCCAATGTAGCTTAAATTCTAGGTGAGCTAGAGACAGAATACAATCAATGTTTGTAGTCATAAGCAATGTTAGGAATTAAAAAAAAACGGCAATGGTGATACACCAAATAATTTGTTGTTTCATTTGTATTCCACATTTCTTGTTGTGACACAGTATTGTGCATTAATTTTATTTTTTATATATTATGAAAAGTTATATTTTAATTCGATATGCTTGGTTGCAACAATTTTTGAGTTTGTATTTTAAGTTTTATATTTACATGCAAAGGCAGATTGCATGTTGCAAGGACATGTATTATGGATAAGCCATATAATGCCTATGAACAGATTACAGCGTGAATGAAATATTTGCTAGGAAAATTAAAATTAAAGTGACTCAGGTCTTTTTTACCGACTTTATGGACAATTTTAATAAAATAATTATTTTGGGAAACCCCTTGTTTATTTTTGAGGAAGACAAGGGGGGGTTACAGTTAATTGTAACTGTTAATATGTCAACAAGAGTTATATAGACACCAGGTTATTCTCCATTATGTAGAGTTTCTAAGTTTTTGTGAGAATAGTTTACTTTTGTATATTTCCTAAAATCAAGTACTTGTATTAATTATTATACTGTATCAATATATTTTACATATCATAAGAATACGAAAGCATTGAAACGTGTAATAAAGCTTTAACAAATAGAACAAAAACAACTTATGAATATCTACATTTGAAAAAAGTTATCAAGGTTTGCTTATGTTAATAATTGTAATGGACAACAACCCATTCAGAATATGAAACATTAACTGGAATTGCGGCAATGAACATATCAAAACATGTGTTTTATATATATATATATATATATAAATGCAAAATTATATATCAAAGCTTTTGTACGTTAAGTGCTACGCGTACAAGTAAAGTGTGGATAGAAATCGTATGCTTCATTTTTGGGATGCGTAATGTCTACATGAGCACTTTCTCCAAAATATAGCGCATGTACAAAATATGTACATTAAATTTTAAGAAGAGCGACGAAGAGCCTACTCTGTTAAAGTCCATGCAAGTTCCTACGCAGACGTCCTAGCCTTCAACAGAAACGTATGCATGTATTACCTGCTCTTCCTTGGGCAAGCTGTAGACAGCTGTTCCAGTCCAGTGCAGTTTCTCCATGTGGTGGTTTGAGAAGCGCAGCGGGATGAAGCTGTGGTACGAGTCCCACCCCTCTCCACTCCACTTCCTCATTCCAGTGCAACATCACAGAATAACGTTAGACCTTGGCAAGCTTTGCAGTAGTCTGGCTGCTCGTGCTATTTCCACTTAATAAGGGTCCCGTTAGCTTGCGATTCGGGATAGGAGAAGTTGAGATGTGCTTGCAAGATGATAACACACCCTCTTTGTCTAGACGTCTTTGGACAACAACGCCTAGAAGCGGACAGCTTTGTAACTGACAATAGAACCGTTTTTGCTTTAGACAATATTGTTTCATTTTGAGCCTTTAAGAAAAAAAACGTGCAAGCTACACGAACAGCATGGTTCTTCTACTATCAAATTTCTATGATTCTGATAGGTTTATAATTAATTTCCATTAATTGACAACGAAGTTATGGGGGACTTGTAGTGTAGTGAAAATGAGTTGTTGACAGTTGACTTATTGACTGTCAATAAGTGGCGTTGGAAAGTATTGCATACATTGGTGCATAGCGTAAAAACCTATAATGAGCAGCAGCAATAACAATACCAAAAATAGGACCAGTGAGGGTAAATAGAGCAGAAATGGATGTTTCCCACCGAGACTATAGGTTTGTTTTGTTATAGTTATAAGGTGAGCAGCTTATACAGAGGTTATTTACACAGGGAAACCTATTTATATATATTTTGCAATTTAGCTTTTCATAAATTACTAGTTTAAGTCAAAACATGAAAACTAAAACATTTTTCACCCATTATTTTCCCCCAAAATAGGACGACTTCCTTTACCATCCTGCATGTAAGCATTATACATCTGTATGATGAGCTGCAAGCATGCAGGCACGTTTATTTATTTTTGGCAACCATGAAAACTAACAGCTAATGTAAGATACCAGATTAACAAAGATAGGCATGGATTGTTGTTTTTTCTTCTGTTGATCAGTTAATGCCTTGATCATCTGTGTTCTTCATTTTGCGACAGTTCCTCTGCAAATGTAGGGCTTCGTGAATAACAGAAGTATTGCATGAGAGATCAAACAACACAATACAGAATTGGTATATGGGGGAAATCTCTGACAATCACATGGGCAGCAAATCACCATCCCCAGTACACACAGAAAGAGGGCCTGGGATGCCTTTAGCACACATAGGCACGAGTGATCTGCACAGGAGGAGCAAGCTGCATTTAGCAGGGGCTAGCTTGGCATGTGGTTCTTCAGGCTCCGCCTTTTCAGAGGTCAGTGTCTGAGTGCTATACAATGTGGATGCTGCAAACGCATCATCTGCATCCACTTAATAAAATATATAAAATAAAAATCTAGATTTAGAATAAACCTGAAGGTAAGTTTAAAAAAAATTATGTGCATGTATTTAATAAAAAGTAAATATACCATTTATATTAAGTAAACACCTATAAAAATAATATAATTCAATAATTGATTTCACTCCATGTAACCATATTCCTAACCTTCGCTCATTATGGCTCATTTTGTGATTGATATACAGTGATTGGTTATACAGTGAAGGAAAACATTGATCCTCTGCTGACTTTGCCCACTGACAAAGACTTGATCAGTCTGTCATTTTAATGGCAGGTTTATTTGAACAGTGAGAGATAGAATAACAACCAGTGGCGTCACTACAGGGGGGCAAGGGGGGGCAATTGCCCCCCCTAGGTTAATCCTTGCCCCCCCTGTTGCCCCCCTGCCGAATTTGGATCCCGCGGGCCGCACCTCGAGCCCTGCTACTTACCTGTGGGAGGGTCTTCTGTACTGCATAGAGGGAGCGGAACCTAGCAGAGTTCACGTGACATCACATGACTCTGCTCCAGTCCCGCTTCCTCTGTGCTTTACCAGAGAACGCAGGGGGAGGCCGCGCCCTCTGCTGAAGTCTGTGAGCGGCGTCGAGGAGCTGCAGTGCAGGTAAGGGGTGGGGAGGGAGTTTGAATGAGAATGTGTGATTGAGGGAATGAATCTGTGAATTAATGAGTATATGAATGAATGAATGTGTGTGTGATAGCATGGATGTGTAAGTGCTGGAACCTAGGCATGATGGGACTGTGATTGCTGTTAGCATGATTGCTAACAGCAATCACAGTCCCATCATGCCTAGGTTCCAGCACTTACACATCCATGCTATCACACACACACTCATTCATACACTCCTATCATGCCAAGTCAGCCAGTACATGCTGAAACCTAGCTAGCTGCCCCCCTTGTCTATGGATGCTGCCAGCAGTATGGGGTCTGCACATCACTTACAGCCATCCTGTACCAGCATGTACTGGCTGACTTGGCATGATAGGAGTGTGATTGCTAACAGCAATCACAGTCCCATCATGCCTAGGTTTCAGCATTTACTGGTTGGATGTGTAAGTGCTGGAACCTAGGCATGATGGGACTTTGATTGCTGTTAGCAATCAAACTCCTATCATGCCAAGTCAGCCAGTACATGCTGAAACCTAGCTAGCTGCCCCCCTTGTCTATGGATGCTGCCAGCAGTATGGGGTCTGCCCATCACTTACAGCCACCCTGTACCAGCATGTACTGGCTGACTTGACATTATAGGAGTGTGATTGCTAACAGCTAACAGCAATCACAGTCCCATCATGCCTAGGTTCCAGCATTTACTGGTTGGATGTGTAAGTGCTGGAACCTAGGCATGATGGGACTTTGATTGCTGTTAGCAATCACACTCCTATCATGCCAAGTCAGCCAGTACATGCTAAAACCTAGCTAGCTGCCCCCTTGTGTATTGATGCTGCCAGCAGTATGGGGTCTACACATCACTTACAGCCACCCTGTACCAGCATGTACTGGCTGACCTGGCATGATAGGAGTGTGATTGCTAACAGCAAGCACAGTCCCATCATGCCTAGGTACCAGCATTTACTGGTTGCCTGGGTATGATAGTAGTGTGATTGCTGTGTGGGCAGTGTGGACGGCAGGGCTGGCTTTGGGGTGTGCAAACTGTGATCTATGCCTGTAATTTAGGGGGTTTTATATATACCTTTTAATGACGTGTTTTTATGTGAATTCCAATTGATCTTTACCTGCAAAGCTGGGTTTTTGCGTTATTCTGTAGATCCATATCTATATATTTCCATACATTATTTATGTATACCTGCAAATACAGTGTTTGTATGTCTTATTCAGTTGATTAATACCTGCAATGCTGTTTCCATGTATTTATTTGATCTATACCTGCAATGCTACGTTTCATATACTATTGTATACCTGCAAATACAGGATTTGTATGTCTGATTCTGTTTATTTGATATATACCTTCAGTGCTGAGATCACAAGTGAATTTCAGTTGATCTATCCATGCAAAGCTTGGTTTGTGTGTTAATGTGTTGATCTATGCCTGCTATCGGCAACTGGGGCTAATATTAATATATATGGGCAGCAGGGGCAAAAACACTAAGGGGGGTATAAACGACAATGCAGTGTGAAAAATCCATCCTGATGCAGACGTCTGTGACGTGGATTGTGTCCTGCTGTTTGTGTGTTTTTGGTTATCAGTGTAGCAGAGCCTGTCCTCGGGTGTGTGTGTATAGGTTTTGGTGTGGCAGAGCCTGTCCTGGTGTGTGTTTGGGTGTTGGTGTGGCAGAGCCTGTCCTGGTGTGTGTGTGTGTTTGGATGTGGGTGTGGCAGAGCCTGTCCTGATGTGTGTGGGTGTCGGTGTCGCAGAGCCTGTCCTGGTGTGTGTGTCTGAGTGTTGGGTGTGACAGAGCCTGTGTTGGTGTGTGTGTCTGGGTGTTGGTGTGACAGAGCCTGTGTTGGTGTGTGTGTTTGGTCATCTGTTCCTGGCACTTAACTTACAGTAGGAATTATTTAATTTATATTTATCCAGAGATAAAATGCCCTCCTGAAGTTGTAGTGACTTCAGGGGACAAAACGTTCAAGGCCCTGAAATAATTTAGTGGAAAAGTTATTTATTGTGTTATAATATTTATTTCAAGGATTAGTCGCACTCAATTGTGGCTTCAGGCTTCCCATGTTGAATGATCAAGTATTATTTTAGCCCAATAACAAAAGTATAATTCCATAGCACATTACTTTTGGAAATTATGAATGCCCCCCCAGTTTGACTGTGATATCTTGTGTGCCCTCCCTATATATTGTTTCTAGAGTCGCCACTGATAACAACAAAACAATCCAGAATAACTTTCAAATAAAATTGATAAGCATTTTACTCCATGAAATAAGTATTTGACCCCTTTGCAAAACATGATTTAGTACTTGGTGGCAAAACCCTTGTTGGCAATCACAGAGGTCAGACGTTTCTTGTAGTCGGTCACCAGGTTTGCACACATCTCAGGAGGAATTTTGTCCCACTACTCTTGGAGGATCCTCTCCAAGTCATTAAGGTTTCGAGGCTGACGTTTGGCAACTCGAACCTTCAGCTCCCACTACAGATTTTCTATGGGATTAAGGTCTGGAGACTGGCTAGGCCACTCCAGGACTTTAATGTGCTTCTACTTGAGCCACTCCTTGGCTATTTGTTGCCTTGGCTATTTGTTTTGGGTCATTGTCATGCTGGAATACCCATCTACGACCCATTTTCAAGGCCCTGGCTGAGAGAAGGAGGGAAGGAAGATTCGAGGGTACATGGCCCCATCCATCGTCCCTTTGATGCAGTGAAGTTGTCATGTCCCCTTAGCAGAAAAACACCCCCAAAACATAATGTTTCCACCAACATGTTTGACAGTGGGGATGGTGTTGTTGGGGTCATAGGCAGCATTCCTCCTCCTCCAAACACAGCGATTTGAGTTGATGCCAAATAGCTAGATTTTGGTCTCATCTGACCACAACACTTTCACCTAGTTGTCCTCTGAATCATTCAGATTGGCAAACTTTACATGGGCCTGTACATGTGCTTTCTCAAGCAGGGGGACCTTGCGAGCGCTGCAGGATTTCAGTCCTTCACGGCGTAGTGTGTTACCAATGGTTTTCTTGGTGACTATGGTCCCAGCTGTCTTGAGATCCTTGACAAGATCCTCCCGTGTAGTTCTGGGATGATTCCTCACCGTTCTCATGATCATTGAAACTCCACGAGGTGAAATCTTGCCTGAAGCCCCAGACCGAGGGAGATTGACAGTTATTTTGTTTCTTCCATTTGCAAATAATCGCACCAACTGTTGTCACCTTCTCACCAAGCTGCTTGGAGATGGTCTTGTAGTCCATTCCGGCCTTGTGTAGGCTTGTCCCTGACATCCTTGGACAGCTCCTTGGTCTTGGCAATGGTGGAGAGTTTGGAATCTGATTGCTTCTGTGGACAGGTGTCTTTTATATAGGTAACACGCTGAGATTAGGAGCACTTCTTTAAGCAGAGCTGTGGAGCAATCATCTTCAGTGGAGCAGTCATCGATCTTTCAGTCAGCTACTTAATATTTCAGGATAGCTGATTCAATGATTGATAAGATCTTTCAATCAGCAAATTTTACCTCATCTTCTCCCTCACACCTGGAACTACTGCATTCTTTTGCAAGTGGTCAGAGGACCAGGTAGTGTTAGTGCTCCAACTGGTTCTGCTATGGTGAACACTGGCCAGCGGTTCCAGTTGCTGCTTCATTTGTGGATTCAATGGCTATGGGGGAACTTGAGGGAGAATATGCGGTGGAATTAATTTGTTGATATTTTCACGTTGGTGTTTCCCAACAAGGACTCTATAGACACGCCTATCAGACTGGAAGTAAAAAAATTCAGTTGCCTCACACTTTTAGTGATTGATTGTAGTTTTTTTGATGTATGCATGTATGTGGTGTGAGCATAAGATTTATGGAGACCAGTGTTGACTGAAGTATGACAAGAAATTTCATCACTAGTGAGCAGAACTGCCCATCTGTGCTGGCAGGTTGTTGACGGTGGCTTGTGGGGGCTGTTAATGAAACATCAGATGCCATCTTTCTTGCACTCCATGGTGTCCTCATCCACAGCCATGGCAGGGGGTAAGCGTGGGAATCTACTGGCTATTTAATGAGAGCCATAGCAGGTGGTATGTCTTTTGCAAATTTAGATATGAATCCTCATACCGTGGAGGGGCTTACCTGGCAGTAAGATGTTTTAAAAAATGTTTGAGCAAGGGGAAAGCCAAGATGATAAAGAGGAAATGAGGATACCACTGGTAAATGATTTAGGATGCAGGAGTTGCTAGGCAGGTATGTCACATGGTACATAAGGTTGGAAAAAGGCCTAAGTCCATCAAGTTCAACCCTTCTACCTAACCTTCCTACTCTTGATCCAAAAGAAGGCAAAAAAACCCTAATTAAGCTACTTCGAATTCTGCCATCAGGGGGAAAAATTCCTTCTTGACTCCAAAAGGCAATCGGATGTCTCCTTGGATCAAGAAGCTCGAAAATATAAATTCTATTTATAGCCCTGTATGTCATGCCTTTCAAAAAAAAAATATCTAGACCCCTTTGGAAGGCATCTAATTTGATAACAGCACCTCCCTTGGCAGTGAATTCTATACCTTTATTGTCCTTACTGTAAAGAATCCCTTCCTTTGTGGTCTATGAAATCTCCGCTTTTCCAGTCTCAGAGGGTGACCTCTTGTTCTTTGTACATTTCTGTTAATGAACAGGTCACTGAAGAGCTCTTTATATATGGGTTTATTGGGCACACTGAAATGGCCCGGCTCAAAGATGTACCAAATAGGGCATGGGCAGTGGATCCCCAAATGCCAAAATTCAACATTGAAAAATGTGCATGCCCCAAATGTGGCCCTTTTACCCCCAAACAGCCAGGCAAAATCATTCATGTGAGGTATCGCTGTACTCAGGAGATGTTGCTGAACACATATTGGGGTGTTTTATGATAGTGACATATACCAGAACCTGTTTATTCATACCTGAAGTAAAATGTAAAATGACAAAGGTTGATGGTAGAATAAGTGCTTGGAAAGGGTTAAAATCCTAGCATTTGGAATACCCTGGGCTGTCTAGTTTTCAAAAATATATGACTTGATGGGGTAAATTGCATTGGCCGGGTTCAAAGATACCCGAAATGGCACATGGGGGGAAGAATTACCAGATTTGGAAAAAATGGCTTTGAAATAGCAAAACGCTACCTGTACTTATTGCCCCATAATGTGTAGAAAAAAGCAAAAAAACATAAAAACATTGGATATTTCTAAACTCAGGACAAATAGTAGAATCTATTTAGCAGGTTTTTTTATTACCTTTTATAGATGAGTAAAAGATTTTTCAACTAAAAGTTAGAAACAGTAATTTTTTTCTAAATGTTTCACCATATTTTAGACTTTTTTAATAGTAAATAATATGATACAATCAAAAGAATCAATCATCTAAAGAAAGCCCTTCTTGTCCTGAAAAAAACAATATCTAATGTGTGTGGGTTCAGTAAACGGGAAAGAAGAAAATTACAGCTAAACACAAGCAGAGCAGAAATGTTAAAACGGCCATTGTCACAAAGGGTACAAAAAGTAAAATCAGCCTTTGTCACGAAGGGGTTAAAGGAGTGGAATACATAAGTTTACAATAGGGGCAAAATTTAAATAGTCATAGATAGACCTAGACTCCATTTGCCATTTATACGATGGAAAAAACTATCCGCAATGATAACATGGGGATATTTTGCAGAAGTAGGCAGCTGCATCAGAGGGATGTATCTCCTACAAATTTGCTTTGTGTTAAATGTTGCAGTTATATGTGTGGATTTCCATGTCTATGTTGCATAATATATATTTGGTGCGAGACTCAAAGGAGGACAAACAAGAGAGCAAAATAAACAGGAATTAGATTTTGCACGATAAATACTCAAGGTCTCAACTCTAATCAAAAAAAAGATCTATAGTATTACAGAGATTGTGGAAAGAGAAAATAAATGTATGTTTTCTTCAAGAAACACATTGGCGGTCCATAGACAAAATTAATATAAATAATCAAAGATTTCCCTTCTCCATAGAGGCATCATTGAAAACAAAAAAGAAAAGAGGTGTGGCTATCCTATTTTCTAAGGGATTAGAACTAAAAGTTAAACATGTGGAAACTGACCCTGATGGGAGATTCATTGTAGCAATCGTTGAAATCAATAATTAGGTTTTAACTTTACTCAATGTATATGCACCTAATAGTTCTCCAGTTCGCTACTTGACAAAACTTTTGGAAAAAGTGTTGAAGGTAAAACAGGGCCCTCTGATATGGATGGCAGGTTTTAATTGTGTGTTAGAACCTCACCTAGATAAAATGACACCAAAAGGGCCAATCACAGATCGAAATCTCCTGTCACAAGCTCAGCGGTTTCAATCTTTAATAAAAAAGCATGCTTTGTATGATATATGGTGAATTACACACCCGATAGAAAGAGACTTTACATGTTTTTCTAAATCATATAGTGCATACTCTCGTATTGATCTAATATTGGGGGACTGTGGTCTAGCACTGAAGGCTAAAAACATTAAAATACATGATATAACCACAGGCCACAGTCGGGTAACAATGGATATGGATGAGACAGGGGGAAAGTTTAGAGCGGACTGGAGATTGGACAATAATTTAATGAGAAAGCCAGTAGATATGTAGGGTATGCAGGGTTTGGAGTGTAGCAAAGTGAGACACCAGATATGCAATAGAGGCAAACAGGCAATATCAGCAAGTTTATTCCACTGAATAGTAAGAGGCATAAACGGTACCGTGTAGCAATCCTGAGGTCAAGGGTAGGAAAAGTATATCAAAGTCCATAAACAAGCCGAGGTCAAGGGTAGGAGAATTATATCAAAGTCCATAAACAAGCCGAGGTCAAAAGTCCAGTAAATCCAAAAAGGGGTATCAGCAAACAGGTATGCAGGGACTTGAACAATCAAGTAATGAGGCATAGGTGCTGTGGGTTTAAATAGCCCTCTAGAAATCGGCTCCTCCTCAATATGTCCAATGGAGTAGTCAATCACTACTCGTCCCACCCCAAGCCAGGACCTTCTCATTATTGGAGGCGCAGGCCACGCCTCCCCACCATCACTCCACGTGTGGCGTTTCTCCTGTGCGGCACTGAAGTCCGGGGATGCGGCCTACTGTAGGCCACAATGGGCCGTGACCGCGTGGCTCGCGGTCGCGTACAATGGGGGCGCGTGGTACGCGGACGAAGTCCCGGACGTCCCACCACTCCACCATCGGATGGAGACCTCTGCTGCCGCCAGGGGATTAAGGTAGGACCCTGACAAGATATTGAATACAGAATATCAGAAAGAGGGGCGCATAAACATGTGGAGAAAAATAACAACACAATAGTGTAATACAATCAAATATGGTGATGTGATAAATAATATATTGCACTCACAAAAGTGATAAGTAAAGAATGCCCATCAGATGGAAGATAATCTTCTTGATGTCTGGAAAGCAAATAAGGAAACCAATGGTGCAGTATTACAAAGCTTATGTTTAATAAAAAAAGCTGAAAAACTCACAAGAATGTTGGCATAACGGATAATGTTATGCTAAAAGGCACAAAATACAATGTCCAATGAATAGAAGTAATATCAATCTCCAACGAAAGATAATGACGACAGTCTCAACGCGTTTCGCCAAACTCCGTTGGCTTCTTCAGGAGAAAAATGATAAATAAAATCCAAATGGATGTCAAATAATCTGTACAGATTCTGATATTCTGTTGCTGTACACTTGTGAGGAGTGTTGTAGGGAGGGAGGGAAGAAGGGAGGGTCGAGCTGATCCCCATGGACGTCCTGAGTGGTGCTAAAGGTGTAATAGAGGCGTCACTTGGTCTTTGTCGGCAAATGCAGAAAGCCATGGGTCCCAAATTGCCTCAAACTTGTGCATGGTATCGTGAAGTTTTGCTGTTATTTTTTCCATGGTGATTAGGTGCCATATATTGGATTCGATTTCCCCCGACGTAGGAGGGCTTCCCTTCCATCAGCACGCCACGGCTTGTTTGACAGCCGCACAGATTCTATGTATGAGTCTGTGGTTATATGTAGAAAGGTCTGGCATGTCCACGTCCATCACTAGCAACGCTACTTCAGGAGATTCCGGTATGTGTGTGTGTAAAGCCTGGGATAGTTGCTGAAAACAATGTTGCCAGAGTGGCGCTACAAATTTGAATGTCCACCACGCATGGAGATAAGAGCCCGTCTCTCCACAACCTCAAAAACACTGGTGATCACTCCCGGAACCCATGTGAGAGAGCCTCGCAGGCGAGAGGTACCAATGGGTACCAATGACCGTTGTATTGATGGTAATTTTATGCATGGTCTCTGCAGCACCACCCGAATCTTCGTCAGGGAACTCTTTGTGTAGATCTCGGTGCCAACTCTGCCTGTATGTAGGGGGAGAGCCAAACTTGATTGCTAAAAAGTGGTTATAATGGGAGGAGATGGAGTGGTGTAGACGTTTGCGGAATAAAAATCTCTGTTCAAACAGTGTCAGTTCAGCTACGTATCCCCGTTCAAGTAGAGTCTGCATAAAGTGTCTGATTTGCAGGTAGCGGAATAATTCCCGAGGTGGGATGTGCTTGGTGTCGCGCAGGGTATGGGATGGGATTACCTTGCCTCGTTGTATCAACTGGCCTGCTTTAGCTAGTCCCGACTCTATCCACCAGGTGAATTTCACAGGTTCAAGGCCCTCTGGGAAAGCTGGGTTATGTATTATGGGGGTCAAGGAGGACGACCGCTCTGTGAGGCGTAATTTGTGTTTGAATGTTTTCCATATGCGATAGGAAGTCTTCATGGTCGTTAGGGTGTCCGAGTCCGGGAAGTCTGAGTTGTCAGTCCAGAGAATCAATTGTAGCTGATGGTGCGAGATGAAACCGCGTTCAATATCGACCCACGGTAGCACGCCGTCCGGAAAGGACCAAGCTTCCAGCTGTGAAACCCTCGCTGCCAGATAGTAGAGGTAGAGATTCGGGACAGCCAGGCCCCCCTTGTGCTTGGGCATGTACAACGTTCTCCTCTGGATCCTCGCTCTTTTAGAGTTCCAGATAAAGGTAAATAATTGTGATTGGAAAGAATCAATGTCTGATTTCTTAATTGGTACAGGAAGAGCACGAAACAGGTATAGTAGTCTAGACAAGGTGTTCATTTTTATGGCGTATATCCGACCCAACCAGGAGATGGGATATTGGGACCATTGCGCAAGGTCTTTACGGAGTGTAGACAGGAGAGGAAGATAATGAAGATAATTGGTGTGATAAAGAGTAGAAGGATCGCTCGTGATATTGATGCCTAAATACCTGAGATGGGACTTTCTCCATACAAACTTGAAAGTGCCTCCAATCCTGTGAACTAAGTCCTCGGCCAAATTGACATTCAGCGCTTCACATTTTGGGTATGAGTTGGGTATAAAGGTTAGGAAGAGATATCAAAAGTTTCGTCAGGGTGAGGAGGATGTCGTCCGCGAACAGACTTAACTTATATTGTCGGCCATGAGCTAGTATTCTGGGGATATCAGGGTTGTGTCTGATGGCGACAGCCAGTGGTTCCAAGCAGATCGCGAACAGTAAGGGTGAGAGCGGACACCCCTGGCGGATGCCATTGCGGATTGCAAAGGGCAAACACTCATGACCCATTAACGCCACAGATGCTTGCGGATTGCCATAAAGAGCCCGGACCCCTCTCAGGAATCGGCCGCCAAAGCCAAATTTGGCTAAGACTTCCCACATGTACCTCCAATCAATGCGGTCGAACGCCTTTTCGGCGTCAAGGACTAATAACATCGCAGGTTGACCGGTCGATTTAGCTATTTCAATCAAATTGATCGTGCGTCTGATGTTATCGGGGGGCTTCTCTCTGAGGAATGAATCCAACTTGATCAGGATGCACGATAGTCGAAATAACAGCACTGAGGCGTGTGGCCAGAAGCTTAGCATATAATTTGATGTCAGCGTTGATGAGGGATATTGGTCTGTAGCTGCTGCAATTGGAAGGATCCTTCCCGTCCTTATGAATGACTATGATCTTGGCTGCCAGCAGGTCAGGTGCAAGTGATCCTCCGTCCATTAGTGTATTGAAGAGCGGCAGTAGTCGCGGGATTAAGACACGTTGGAATTTCTTGTAATACAGGCAATATCAGCAAGTTTATTCCACCGAATAGTAAGAGGCATAAACGGTACCGTGTAGCAATCCTGAGGTCAAGGGTAGGAAAAGTATATCAAAGTCCATAAACAAGCCGAGGTCAAGGGTAGGAGAATTATATCAAAGTCCATAAACAAGCCGAGGTCAAAAGTCCAGTAAATCCAAAAAGGGGTATCAGCAAACAGGTACAAACAGGTATGCAGGGACTTGAACAATCAAGTAATGAGGCATAGGTGCTGTGGGTTTAAATAGCCCTCTAGAAATCGGCTCCTCCTCAATATGTCCAATGGAGTAGTCAATCACTACTCGTCCCACCCCAAGCCAGGACCTTCTCATTATTGGAGGCGCAGGCCGCGCCTCCCCACCATCACTCCACGTGTGGCGTTTCTCCTGTGCGGCACTGAAGTCCGGGGATGCGGCCTACTGTAGGCCACAATGGGCCGTGACCGCGTGGCTCGCGGTCGCGTACAATGGGGGCGCGTGGTACGCGGACGAAGTCCCGGACGTCCCACCACTCCACCATCGGATGGAGACCTCTGCTGCCGCCAGGGGATTAAGGTAGGACCCTGACAAGATATTGAATACAGAATATCAGAAAGAGGGGCGCATAAACATGTGGAGAAAAATAACAACACAATAGTGTAATACAATCAAATATGGTGATGTGATAAATAATATATTGCACTCACAAAAGTGATAAGTAAAGAATGCCCATCAGATGGAAGATAATCTTCTTGATGTCTGGAAAGCAAATAAGGAAACCAATGGTGCAGTATTACAAAGCTTATGTTTAATAAAAAAAAGCTGAAAAACTCACAAGAATGTTGGCATAACGGATAATGTTATGCTAAAAGGCACAAAATACAATGTCCAACGAATAGAAGTAATATCAATCTCCAACGAAAGATAATGACGACAGTCTCAATGCGTTTCGCCAAACTCCGTTGGCTTCTTCAGGAGAAAAATGATAAATAAAATCCAAATGGATGTCAAATAATCTGTACAGATTCTGATATTCTGATATTCTGTTGCTGTACACTTGTGAGGAGTGTTGTAGGGAGGGAGGGAAGAAGGGAGGGTCGAGCTGATCCCCATGGACGTCCTGAGTGGTGCTAAAGGTGTAATAGAGGCGTCACTTGGTCTTTGTCGGCAAATGCAGAAAGCCATGGGTCCCAAATTGCCTCAAACTTGTGCATGGTATCGTGAAGTTTTGCTGTTATTTTTTCCATGGTGATTAGGTGCCATATATTGGATTCGATTTCCCCCGACGTAGGAGGGCTTCCCTTCCATCAGCACGCCACGGCTTGTTTGACAGCCGCACAGATTCTATGTATGAGTCTGTGGTTATATGTAGAAAGGTCTGGCATGTCCACGTCCATCACTAGCAACGCTACTTCAGGAGATTCCGGTATGTGTGTGTGTAAAGCCTGGGATAGTTGCTGAAAACAATGTTGCCAGAGTGGCGCTACAAATTTGCATGTCCACCACACAAGGAGATAAGAGCCCGTCTCTCCACAACCTCAAAAACACTGGTGATCACTCCCGGAACCCATGTGAGAGAGCCTCGCAGGCGAGAGGTACCAATGGGTACCAATGACCGTTGTATTGATGGTAATTTTATGCATGGTCTCTGCAGCACCACCCGAATCTTCGTCAGGGAACTCTTTGTGTAGATCTCGGTGCCAACTCTGCCTGTATGTAGGGGGAGAGCCAAACTTGATTGCTAAAAAGTGGTTATAATGGGAGGAGATGGAGTGGTGTAGACGTTTGCGGAATAAAAATCTCTGTTCAAACAGTGTCAGTTCAGCTACGTATCCCTGTTCAAGTAGAGTCTGCATAAAGTGTCTGATTTGCAGGTAGCGGAATAATTCCCGAGGTGGGATGTGCTTGGTGTCGCGCAGGGTATGGTATGGGATTACCTTGCCTCGTTGTATCAACTGGCCTGCTCTAGCTAGTCCCGACTCTATCCACCAGGTGAATTTCACAGGTTCAAGGCCCTCTGGGAAAGCCGGGTTATGTATTATGGGGGTCAAGGAGGACGACCGCTCTGTGAGGCGTAATTTGTGTTTGAATGTTTTCCATAAGCGATAGGAAGTCTTCATGGTCGTTTGGGTGTCCGAGTCCGGGAAGTCTGAGTTGTCAGTCCAGAGAATCAATTGTAGCTGATGGTGCGAGATGAAACCGCGTTCAATATCGACCCACGGTAGCACGCCGTCCGGAAAGGACCAAGCTTCCAGCTGTGAAACCTTCGCTGCCAGATAGTAGAGGTAGAGATTCGGGACAGCCAGGCCCCCCTTGTGCTTGGGCATGTACAACGTTCTCCTCTGGATCCTCGCTCTTTTAGAGTTCCAGATAAAGGTAAATAATTGTGATTGGAAAGAATCAATGTCTGATTTCTTAATTGGTACAGGAAGAGCACGAAACAGGTATAGTAGTCTAGACAAGGTGTTCATTTTTATGGTGTATATCCGACCCAACCAGGAGATGGGATATTGGGACCATTGCGCAAGGTCTTTACGGAGTGTAGACAGGAGAGGAAGATAATGAAGATAATTGGTGTGATAAAGAGTAGAAGGATTGCTCGTGATATTGATGCCTAAATACCTGAGATGGGACTTTCTCCATACAAACTTGAAAGTGCCTCCAATCCTGTGAACTAAGTCCTCGGCCAAATTGACATTCAGCGCTTCACATTTTGGGTATGAGTTGGGTATAAATGTTAGGAAGAGATATCAAAAGTTTCGTCAGGGTGAGGAGGATGTCGTCCGCGAACAGACTTAACTTATATTGTCGGCCATGAGCTAGTATTCCGGGGATATCAGGGTTGTGTCTGATGGCGACAGCCAGTGGTTCCAAGCAGATCGCGAACAGTAAGGTGAGAGCGGACACCCCTGGCGGATGCCATTGCGGATTGCAAAGGGCAAACACTCATGACCCATTAACGTCACAGATGCTTGCGGATTGCCATAAAGAGCCCGGACCCCTCTCAGGAATCGGCCGCCAAAGCCAAATTTGGCTAAGACTTCCCACATGTACCTCCAATCAATGCGGCCGAACGCCTTTTCGGCGTCAAGGACTAATAACATCGCAGGTTGACCGGTCGATTTAGCTATTTCAATCAAATTGATCGTGCGTCTGATGTTATCGGGGGCTTCTCTCTGAGAACTTGATCAGGATGCACGATAGTCGAAATAACAGCACTGAGGCGTGTGGCCAGAAGCTTAGCATATAATTTGATGTCAGCGTTGATGAGGGATATTGGTCTGTAGCTGCTGCAATTGGAAGGATCCTTCCCGTTCTTATGAATGACTATGATCTTGGCTGCCAGCAGGTCAGGTGCAAGTGATCCTCCGTCCATTAGTGTATTGAAGAGCGGCAGTAGTCGCGGGATTAAGACACGTTGGAATTTCTTGTAATACTTGCCAGGCAGACCATCCGGACCTGGAGCTTTGGATGCTTTAAGTGAACATAAGGCAGCTTTAAGGTCGTCTTCTGTAAGGGGCGAGCTCAATGAGGCTTCGTGTGTTTCGGACAGGCGTGGGAGTGAGAGCGAGTCTAGGAAGCATAAGATGTGGTCGGAGCCTGAGTGATTTCTAGGAGCCTTGTTGCCGTCATAAAGAGATGCGAATTGTTCCGCTATATCTGCCGGATTCACCCAGGTCGTGTGATTTGCGTCAATTATCTTGGCTATGTTTTGAGCTTTTCTTTGTGCTCTCAAACGTCTCGCCAACATCGTATCTGGTTTGTTTGCTTTTGAGAAGAATTTCTGTTTCGTAAGATTCAATGAGTGCAAGACCTCTTTACTAAGCAGTAAATTCAATTCACCCCTGGTTCGTACAATAGACTGAAGTGTCGAGGCATCCAGCGTTTGTTTATGTTGTGCTTCCAAGTCGGTAAGTGTATTTGTGAGTGTGTTGATTGCAGCTTGATGGAGGCGTTTACGTCTGGCAGCAATTCTAAGGAAGGAACCTTTATAAGGCTTTATGAGCCAACCACACCATCTGAGGACTCACGTCAGGGGTTTCGTTCGTAGAAAAGTATTCCTCGAGGTCTCTGTTAACTTCAGCGAGAATAGCCGGGTCTGTCAATAAAAATTCGTCCAGTCTCCAGTGTCTTGCGGTAAGGTTACGAGTAGATGTAGTGATGGAGCACTCTACTGCGCCATGGTCCGACCACGATATAGGATGGATTCGCTCCGACAGGGCAGAGGTTATCATATGTTGACTCAAAAAGATATAGTCTATACGAGAATAGGATCGGTGAGGATGGGAGTAGAAAGAGTAATCCAATTCCCGGGGATATCGCAGTCTCCAAGCATCAGCCAGAGCTATCGTCTTCGCAAAGTCCCGGAGCTGTTTCGTATTCTGCGGAGTATGTGTTAATGGAGTGCCCCCTTTCTTGTCTAGATACGGATCCCAGAGCGTGTTAAAATCACCTCCCACTATGATCTGTTGATTGCGATAAGGTAAGAGTAGGTCAGTGAGAAGGAAGTAAAATGATGCAGTGTGAGTGGAGGGCGCATATACATTCAGAAGCACTATCGGAGTATTGTGGAGAGTCTCAGTTAGGAGTAGGTATCTGCCCCATTTATCGGATTTAGAGGTTTGAAGCTGAAATCCCAGGGAGGACCGCAGGAAGATACTGACCCCATTTTTCTTTTGTCTCGGGTGGGCAGCGTGGAAGTGTACATTATAAGTGTGATGCCAGTAGCTAGGCATATTAGTTTTTCGTAAATGTGTCTCTTGCAACATGATCACGTCACAATGATGTTTTTGGTAGTAGCGCATGGCCATTCTTCGTTTTTGAGGCGTGTTAAGACCTCTAACATTGTGTGATATTATTTTAAGATCTCCAGCCATGGGATCCGTTGGAGAGTAAAGCGGTGTAATGTGGTGGAAAGTGAATTCGGTGAGTGGGAAGTAAGAGCACCGAGACATCAGGACCCCCATTCAGAGACGGAAAGGAAGAAAGAGAAGAGGAGAAGAAAGGACAGAAGGAAGGAATAAGACAAGTATATAGAAAAAAGAACCAAAGGCAAAAAACAAACAATCTCAAAATCCCCAACAAGTGAGCTAAGCTACTGCACTGACACTGTGGAGGCCCCAACTCGACAGGAGGTCAAAAGGCCTGGTGGAGAGGCAGTAGATAGACCATAAAGGTCATGAGAAAAGGGGATGTAGCCGTCAGCATTACCAAACAGCCCCAGCGAAATGTAAAGTTAAACTACCCATATAAGGAGCAGATAAGTGGTATCGGAGCAGTGGTGATACACAAGGAATCCGACTGTAGGCGCCTTAGAAATACTTCTTAGAGAAGAAAAGTGAAAACACGACCATTTATGCGGCACAGCAGATAAGCCACAATAGAAAATTACAACGGAGAAAATAAATCAAACAAAAACATGGACTTAGCTGATCCGGGCGCAAAAGTCACAATGGGCAACCGGGAGGGCCGAATCAGGAGAAGTCCCCAAAAAGGGTCCGATGCGGCGAGTAGAGATGATAAGTAGTCCCGGAGAAGGGGCCATATCTCCAGACGACCGGAGCCGGCAGCTGTGGGAAACGTGGCAGTCCAGATGATGCTTCGCGAGGAACAGGTGTAGATCATAGATCGAAGACAGATGAAGTGACGAAGGCGTGTATCGGCGAGAGCAGCTCGTAACGGGATCAGTGGATGAATGTAGGTGTGATGGGTCCAGATGTCGTGTGTCCATATCGCGTTGTGGTGTCCTCTATCGACGATCGTCGGGGATTTCGGTCCAGTCTCCCACGGGGTGCGGGCCGGACTCTTTCCTACTTCTTTTGCGGCCTAGGGATAGCGGAGGAACATCTAGTTCCAACAGCAAATCTTCAGCCTCTTGGAGGTATTTGATAGTGTAGCTCCTATCCCCAGTAGAGGCTTGGAGAGCGAATGGAAATCTCCAGCGGTACCTGTGCGCCCTGAGGTGGTCTGTCAGGGGCTTGAGGGCTTTGCGTCACTGAAGTGTCCTGGGGGCAAGGTCCGAGTAGACCTCTATCTCTGTGTTGTCGAGTGAGGGGGTGATCGTCCGGGCCGCCTTCATGATATCTTCTTTGATGGAATAGTCTTTGAGTTTGACTATAATGTCTCTCGGCCTCTCATCATTCTTCGGTCTTGGTTTCAGGGCCCTATGTACTCGATCAATCAGAACGTGGTCCATTGGAGTGTCAGGCAACAGTTGAGGAAGAAGGCTATGCAACACCTGCGGCATGTCAAGGTAAGTCTCCGGTACTCCTCGGAGGCGAAAGTTTGCCCTCCGTGACCTGTTTTTTAGCTCCTCTTGGGCATCTTGCAAAAATGGTACCTCTTTTTGGAGGGAGACGATTTCCTCAGCCATCTTGCAATGGTCACGTTGCATGGAGGCCTGAGTGTGTTCTAACGTGTCAGTACGCGTTCCGATCTCAGCGATATCCCTCTTCAAGTCACGTAGTTCTGAGCGTATATGATCCATCAGATTGTGCTTGACCGAAAGGACAAGGGACTTGATATCATCAATATCCTGCCTGGTACAGGCCGCCGTCGTCGCCATTTCGTGTGGTAGGCCTGAAGGCTCAGGTGGTGGTAACGCGGGTAGCTCAGTAGAGGTCGATTTTCGATGGAAAATATCCATTGTTGGATTTACGTGGTCCCCTGGGCATGCTGTGAAGAATCCCAGCTTGCTGGAACGTCAGTGGGTAGAATAAGTGCGTGTAAAAGTAGCTTATGTAGGGGCTTCGTGGAGGAGAAAAGGCACTACGCGACCATCTTGGTTCACGTCCAGCCATGCCCCCTCCACTAATTAAAGAAATTAATGCATCTTTTAAAAAGTGGCAAGGCCTATTTATGTACTCAAGGCATATATTCTCCCCAAGTTTATATATATTTTTAGGATGATTCCATTTATTACACCTTCTAGCTGGCTGGAACTAATTCAACACTCCGTAAATAGATTTATATGGGGAGCCAAAAAAAATAGATTAAAAGTTCAATTTATTATGAAAGGGGGTTTAAGTGTGCCTCTTATCCACGAATACGCACTAGCAACCCTGTTTTCACAGGCCTGTATAACCTAGAGTAACAAATCAACACAAGAATCATGGTATAGAGGATAGTTTCCTTAAAACTATCCATATAACAAATTACAAACTCTTTTTTGGACTCCGAGAAAGAGAGTACAGGAAATAATGGAAGTAGTTCGGCCCTGATACATCTTCTTAAAAATTTAAATTGGGTAAAAAAAAAGGTGGGACTTGAAGATAAGATAATAACAGGCCTCCCACTTCTTATTATAGAACACTTAATTGGAAACCTAAATTTAAACATGTGGAAACAAAAGGGCAGTTAGTCAACTCCAAATAGAATTTAACCTCCCATCAGAAGAATATTTTAGCTATTTAAGGGTTAAGAGCTACCTACTAAAATCTGTATATTGTAATCAGAGCTCTAAAGCTCAAAACCTGTTTAGATATTTAGCTGAAGGAGAAGATCAGAGAAAACTGCTGTCAGAATCTCTAAAAGGACATGTAAAACGGAGTGTATACCTCCAGCATTGGAAAAATGGGAGAAAGATTTAGAAATTAAAATAAATATGGAGGATTGGAACAGGGCTTTGAATTTAACATATACAAATATACACTGTTTAAATTTAACCCCTTAACGACAATCCACGTACATGTACAGGGTCACGATGCAACGTGTTAGTGACAATGCCTGTACATGTACGTGGTAACGTTATTTGCTGTTTAGCGCGGCGTTTTCACCGCGATCGGCAGCATCACGGTTTTCCTGGAAGCCTCACAAGTGAGGCTATCCAGGCAAACCAAAAAAAAGGTTTTGCAACCTTCCGATCTCTGCAATTCACGGAGATCAGCGGTTTAAACAACAGACCGACGATGCAAATCACAGGTCTGTTAAACATGGCCCCCGAGCCTGATTCAAATCCGGTAAGGGGCATTCCAGGATGCTTCTACATTGAGGCATGCCTGCAATGCCCCAGAGGGGGCTTCACCCTCCCCCCGAGCCAGATGCAAATCTGGTGAAGGGCATTCCAGACTCCCTCTTCGTTGAGGGAAGCCTGCAATGCCCCAGAGGTGGCTTCACAACCCCCCCGATCACTGTGATTCACCGTGAATCGCAGCGATCGGTGGGTTAAACGACAGACCAGTGATTCACTGGTTGGTCATCACACTCCCCCCCCCCCACCGCAATTCCAGGATGCCTCTTCATTGAGAGTTTGTCGAAAAACCGGGGCGCATAGATATGTGGGGAAAAAAATTAAACAAATATAGTGTGATATTAATTGCACTCACAAGTGTGCTTGAAAGTGATCGCTCATCAATAGTCCAGAATCTTTGCTGTCTTGGAATTTCTGTGATGAAAATCAGAAAACGCAATAAAAGTTGGTATTTCTTTAATGTATAAATGTAAAAAACTTACAAGCGGATGGGCATAACAGATATGCGTAAAAGCAGTGTGAGGATGTCCTTCACAGTAGCAGAAATGATGATCAGTAAGTCCGTATGTAAAAAGTCCGAAGATCGATACTCGAATTTAAAAATTTCTCAACGCGTTTCGCCGACTTCAATGTCGGCTTCCTCAGGAGAATTTCAAAAGTCAGTATGTATCCCGTCTGTATCTTCGCGGTTTTTAAAGCTCCCGCTCGCCGTCTTCTTCTGTTTACGTCATCACGTTTAGTCTTTTTTTCTTTTTTCCTCTTTTCTTTATTAGTCGTTGTCTTTTGGATGCCTCAGAATAAATGTTACTGCATCGGGCAAAGAAACTGACAGCGAAGAACGTGGAGCTTTTCATTCCATCTTGTCATCGGGACTCGTGGTGGCCAATATTCATGATCGGTAAGTATATAAAATAAATCGTAAAACAACTTATGAAATCAAAATTGTAACATATCGAATGTATTAATTGAACAATTTCTTTTTTTTCTTTCGCAGGAATATAACCCCAACTAGCGGGGAACCCATGTAAGAAATAGACAAGAAAAATCAAGGTAGAAGACATCTGTATATGCGGTTTGGAATCTTTCCAAACTTAAGTGGGTAAGTGAAACAATGTAGCAACATAGTTACAGTGTTAATTGATGCCAATATACTGTATGATGAAGCAATTAAGAGATAGAAGGTGCATCTAATGTGTTAAATGTATATTTTCTTCTTTCCACAGGAATATAACACGTTAAACAGGACACCCATAGGGAAAAAGGACATCTAAGAGAGATGAATGGAACGTGATAATAGTAATAGCGTTAATTGATCAATTAAACATTACTGTAACAATGTTACTGATGTCCATCTGTCATGTGGTGAAGCAATTAACCCGAGAATTAAATGGAAATAATATGTAAAATGTATAGAAAGTGTATTTGAAAAGTTAAAAACAGAAATGTAATGAATGAAATCAAATAAATGTTATGTAAAATAAATATGAATAATAACATATATGTAAAATAAATCTAAAAAATGATTATAAAATTTTATTGTATTTAAAAATGATGTAATAAAATGAATTTAAAAAAGAAAATATGTGTATGTTTTAATAAAATTGAGTGGATTAATTCAAGAAAATGGATATATCGAGTTCTACATTTAGACCATCTTTTTTGAAAGTTTGGAATTTGTATATCCACTCGGTTTCTTTTTTTGATAGAATTTCTTTTACATCTCCTCCACGCCAGTGGGGGGATACTAGATCTATCCCTATTATTTTAAAGTCAGGAAACGAAAACATATTACATTTCACACAGTGTCTTGGGACACTATGTTTGGTATTATTATTTCTTATTCCTCCTAAATGTTCGAGACCTCTTACTTTTAGTTCCCTAGATGTACGTCCTATATATTGAATTCCGCATTTACACTCTAATAAATACACTAAAATGGCGAATATTATATTCTTTTTTCGTTATAGTACATTTAAAAGAGGTGATTTTTTTATCTTGCAAGTGGCAGGTTTTACAAAGTTTACATATGCCGCATCGGTGAAAGCCCACAGGTTTACGAGTTAAAAAATGATCCTTATTTACTCTTTCGTTTGGGAGAGCGCTAGGGGCTATTAAACTTTTCAAATTATTCAATTTTCTGTATATAATTTGGGGTTTTTCTGGAAAGAAATTCTGCAGTACATTATCGCCCTGTAAAATTGGCCAACATTTTTCGAACGCCTTTCTTATTTTGAACGCTTTATCATTATATTGAGTGATAAATGCAAAGTTGAAGTCCTCTGTTTTTTGTATTTGTTTTTCGTTATGCAACATCTTTTCTCTTTTTATGTCTTTAGTTTTTACTAGACTATCTTTTAATAATTCATCGGGGTAATTTTTCTCCTCAAATTTTCTGATCAGATGTTTACTCTGATTAATGAAGTCAGTTTCCTGAGTACAGTTCCTGCGTATTCTAGCTAATTGGCTTTTTGGAATGTTTTTTAGCCATTGAGGGTGATGGCGGCTAGAATAATCTATGAAACTGTTCCCATCGGTAGGTTTGAAAAAAGTTTTTGTAATAATTTTTTCGTTATCTCTACCCATTAATGTGAGATCCAGGAAATCTATCTTTTCTTTGTTAATACAGGAGGTGAATTTTAAGTTATATGTTAATAGGTTAATAAAATCTATAAATTGTGTGAGTTCCTCAGAAGATCCCTGCCAGATGATGAGTACATCATCTATATAGCGTTTCCATAGAACCAGATTTGCACCAAAAGGATTGTTTGACCAGATCTGATGTTGTTCCCAGTCAGCTACGTATAGGTTAGCGTAGCTTGGTGCAAATCTGGTTCCCATTGCTGTACCACACTTTTGTAGATAAAATTGATTATTGAACAGAAAATAATTATGAGTGAGGATGAAATGAATGCATTGTGTAATAAAAAGATTCTGTAGTAGATCTATTTGTGAATCATTAGTTAATATGTTTTTTATAGCTTCCACTCCTTGTTGATGTGGGATCACCGTATAAAGGGAGGATACATCAACCGTTATCCATGTATATCTGTCCAACCAAATGATTTCTTCCATTATTTCCAAAATATGTGTAGTGTCCTTAATATATGACGGAATTTTGGTGACATATTTTTGTAAAAAATAATCCACATACTGGGAAACATTATTTGTTAGGGAATCTATTCCGCTTATTATGGGGCGACCTGGGGGATTTATTGGATTTTTGTGTACTTTAGGTAGAAAATAGAAAATCGCTATTTTTGGAAACTCTCTGTACAGGAAATTGAATTCCTTTTTATTCAAGATTTTATTATCTTTACCTTCATTTAGGAGTTCAAAAAGTTCTTCAAAGTAACCACTCGCCCAATGAAATAATTAACCTATCAGCCCACACTCTAAATACAGCGGAATTGTCACTCTTAAATAAGGGTTTAAAATTTGCCCCTAATAAGGGACCAAACTGATTCGATCTATTTATTGATGTATATTAGAAAATTAACTGTAAAAAATTTTTTTTTGAAAAAAGAACAGATTGATTCTAATGAAGTAATTATTAACGATCCATATGTACATACTAATTTTAAACCCAAATCCAAATTCTTCCCCCAACAAGAGAAAGGGGAACATCTGGAAGTATTTTCGGATATGCTTCTCAAAGAACTTAATAAATTCGAAAACGACAAAAAAAGACAACATAATTTAACTAAGAAGGAACAGGAAAGCATTAAAACATTGAAAGAAAACAAACAGATAGTGATTAAAGCAGCAGACAAGGGAGGCGCAACGGTAATTCTAGATAGAAGTTACTACATGAAGGAAGCACATCGCCTGCTAGACGATGAAGCCACATACCAAAAATTACTAGGGGATCCCACAAAATTTTTTGAATAAAAAGGAATTCAATTTCCTGTACAGAGAGTTTCCAAAAATACAGATTTTCTATTTTCTACCTAAAGTATACAAAAATCCAATAAATCCCCCAGGTCGCCCCATAATAAGCGGAATAGATTCCCTAACAAATAATGTTTCCCAGTATGTGGATTATTTTTTACAAAAATATGTCACCAAAATTCCGTCATATGTTAAGGACACTACACATATTTTGGAAATAATGGAAGAAATCATTTGGTCGGACAGATATACATGGATAACGGTTGATGTATCCTCCCTTTATATGGTGATCCCACATCAACAAGGAGTGGAAGCTATAAAAAACGTATTAACTAACGATTCACAAATAGATCCACTACAGAATCTTTTTATTACACAATGCATTCATTTCATCCTCACTCATAATTATTTTCTGTTCAATAATCAATTTTATCTACAAAAGTGCGGTACAGCAATGGGAACCAGATTTGCACCAAGCTACGCTAACCTATACGTAGCTGACTGGGAACAACATCAGATCTGGTCAAACAATCCTTTTGGTGCAAATCTGGTTCTATGGAAACGCTATATAGATGATGTACTCATCATCTGGCAGGGATCTTCTGAGGAACTCACACAATTTATAGATTTTATAGATGGTCTAAATGTAGAACTCGATATATCCATTTTCTTGAATTAATCCACTTAATTTTATTAAAACATACACATATTTTCTTTTTTAAATTCATTTTATTACATCATTTTTAAATACAATAAAATTTTATAATCATTTTTTTAGATTTAATTCATTGAGGCAAGCCTGCAATGCCCAAAGGAGGGTTCTGATTGGATGGAGGATTAGGCTTGTCACTAATCCCCAGGGGGTTGATGGGGTGGGTTGATCCTGGTTGCCTTGGTAGTTTAGACAGACCAGGATCATCCAATATGTTATTACAGTTATGTGATTGCTGTGAAAACCAATCACAGTGGTCACATCCCAAGAAATGACCACTCAGTGACCTCACAAAGCTCAACCTCTTCCTAACATTCACTTTGATCTTGTATCAGAGAGAGAGAGAGAGAGAGAGAGAGAGAGAGGTTGCTTTGTGTGTTAATGAGCAGTTATCTCATTATTCCATTGCTTTTTTCCATTTATCTTCGTATTTGATCATTTGATTGATCTTTATTGTATTGCTTTTTTTGGTTAAAAAAAAAAAATTGTCAGTACTAGTTTAGGTACTCTTCCCCCAAATATCCAGTTAGAATTCGTTTGCGTTAGGAGTTAGTGCTATTTTTTTTTTGATAATGAAGAAGCAGTATACTGCTGAAGAGGCTTATGCCATGTTGGCATCTGCCTCTGATGGTAGCGAGACTGACTGTGACGCACGTCAGTTTTCTGACACTGACAGTGATGTCAGTGTCACAGTTCCTCTTGCTGCTGAGCCAGCGGCAAAGAGGAGACGTACTACTTGCCCTTCATCTGCCGCAGCTGGTGGTGATGGTGAAGTATGGGTTCATCCCACCTTTTACTGCCACGCCTGGCATAAAGGTGGATATGGCAGGTTTTACCCCGGTCCAGTATCTGGACCTCTTTCTTGGGGAGGATATTTTGGCTATGATAGCCTCCCAAACTAATATATATGCAATGAATTACATTCACCCAACTTGCAGCTTCTCCAAGCAGCCGATTTTGGGCTCTTAGCCTTTGCATGGGCATAATTAAAAAACCCTCTATACGCTCCTACTGGAGCAAAGACATTGTTATGTCTACCCCGATATTCCCCCATACAATACCTAGGTTACGTTATGAGATGCTGTTACGTTTTCTGCATTTCAATGATAATAGCCAGTGGCCCCCAAAAGAAGACCCCCAGTATGATAGGCTATATAAGGTACGGCCCCTGATTACCCACCTTCAGGCCAGATTTGCTGAGTTGTATACCCCCCAGCAGAATTTGACCATTTATGAGTCTCTCATGAAGTTCAAGGGGAGACTCACGTTTAAACAGTATATACCATCAAAACGCTCCAGGTATGGAGTTAAGTTCTACAAACTCTGTGAGAGTGAAAGTGGGTATGTTCATGCATTCCGGGTCAATGAGGAATGCCACCTTGACGCTCCTGGTTTCCCAGAACATCTGGGAACCACTGCTAAAATTGTGTGGGACCTTATACTACCCCTGATGAACAAAGGGTACCATCTGTACCTTGATAATTTTTACACCAGTGTCCCTTTGTTCCGACTGCTTTGCAGCTTCGAGACAGTCGCCTGTGGAACTATAAGGAGTAACCGCAAGGGGTTCCCAGCAAAATTAGCAAAGACCCAGTTTAAAAAGGGGGAATGCTCTGCGCCAGGAGGAGTTGCTGGCACTTAAGTTTAGGGACAGGAAGAATGTGTGCATGCTCAGCACCATCCATGGCGAGAGCACTATGTGCGTTCCTCTCCTGGCATAGCTGGGGTTACTGTGAAACCAGCGTGCATCAGAGCTTATAATAAGCATATGGGAGGTGTGGACCTGGCAGACCAGCCATACCTTATCATGAGGAAGTTTAGGGCGTGGTAATCTACATGTGGCAATCTACATGATGCAGATCGCCACCCACAATGCCTTCCTCATTTTTAAAAAAGTCACACCACGGAGGAAAAACTTTTCTCCAATTTCAGCTCCAGTTGATCTCCGAGGTGTTGACTTCTGATGCACCCCGGCCTTCAGCAGGTCCAGGAGTGGGAAGGACTGCTGAAGCCCACTTTATTTATAAAATCCCCCCAACAATCAAAAAGGAATGCAGAGTGTGCCAAAGGAAAGGCAAAAGGAAGGACACTTCATTCTACTTTGCCCTTCCCAGCCGGGATTCTGTGTCGGCGATTGTTTTAAGGAGTACCATGCTACTCCCGTTCACCCCTCAGCAGCTGCCCATCCCTAAATTTCATCTGCTGCCCCCTGTTGCCCCCTTGTAGTTTACATATAAAGTGCACTGTGTAAAACAATGCACCAAAGAAGTTTGGTAGAAAATGGTTAAACATTGGCACAAAATGCCACCTGCCGTGTTGCATTGGGGGTCTACTATTGCAAATAGACTGCCAAGATCGGGTAAATTAAACTTGAGGGCTGCCAGGGGGTCCAAAAACAGACATGGACCCCTACAATCAAATGGTCCAAATTCCACGTTTTGAAAGCTGAAAATTGCACGTCTCCTATAGGACCCTATAACTACAGAAAACTGGAGGCACTGCTGTACTGGGGAGACACAGCAGAATGCAAAATGGGGGGTTTTGTGGCAGCAGCACCCACCAGGTATACACAATTCACACAAAAAGTTCACTGTTAGTGGAAAAAAACAATGTTACTCTAACATTTGGTAGGAAATGGTTAAAAAATGACCGCTTGAAGAGGTACAAAATGCCACCTGCTGCGTTGCCTTGGGGGTCTAACAGACTGCCAGGATGGGGTAAATTAAACTTGGAGACTGCCAGGGGGTCCAAAAACAGACATGGGCCCATCACATAAAATTGTCCAAATTTGTTCCTTTCAATAAATGATCCATAACTAACAAAAATACATGAAAATCCTAGGCATGTCAGGTATTTCCAATCTCAGGACAAATATGTGAATGTATTTTGAGGCAGTTTTCTTTAGTTGCGCTAGTTTTCTATAAATTATGTTTAACAAAACTGTGAAAAAAAACTAATTTTTTTGCGTAATTTCATCCATTTGTCCATTATAATAAGAGTAAACAAAGGGTTAATTCTCTAAAGATGGTTTCAAAAGAAAGCATTGTCTGTCCTTAAAAAAACAATATATAATATGTGGGGATTCATTCAAAAAACAAGTGTGCAATTCTGTTCAATGCACACATAGCTAAAATAGCAAAATGGCTCTTGTCCCATACAAATATTTAAGAAAATAGGCAATTGTCATTAAGGGGTTAAATAAGCTACAATATAAATTGAGCAATAGGTGGTATTTGGTACCCACAACACTGGCGAGAATGTTTTCTAATAATTTATCGAACTGCTGGAGATGTGGAAAATTAAGATGAGACATCCTTCACATATGGTAGGGCTGTATCCCGATAAATAGAGTATGGTCAAAGGTGTCACAAAAGCTTGTGGATATATTCAGCAATAAAGATAGTTCTTGCTAGAAACTGAAGAACCTCAGACCCAATTTTATGGGTAAAAATAAAACCACAATTATTATATCAATGCCATATGGAGAGACTGATCTTGACACATACCACTTGGAATAATAAACTCTATGATTTTTGGGAACATTGGATAAAAAACTTTCCGAGGGAAAATTAGATTGGTAAACTTTAGGAATCCCATATAACAAATTATAATGAAACATCTCTGATAAAATAAACACTAGCAGAAGTGATACCCCCATATGAGTCAATAACGCACTAGGTGAAGATTGATAAAATTATTGCTAGTGCACTGGGCAATGGAATCCCAAAATGTGGTGTTTGTCAATGTTGTTGTCTAAATGTATTATTGTATTTTTTATTCTGTCTTTTGTATTTTTGTATTAACTCAATAAAAGAAAATGTTTAAAAAAAGGGAAAAAAAAACAAAAAAATAAAATGAAGAGGACCCAGGACAGACCCCTTAGGCACTCCACTTAATATCTGCGTACAGTCTGAGAAGCATCCATTCACAACATGTGAGGACGGAGGAATCCGATATACAGGGAAGTAACCCCAGGAGAGAGTCTGTTAGCTAAATACAGCTAGTACAAGGTGCAACATAGTAGCAGTGGTCAGGAACGTAGCCAAGGTCAGGATAACAGAGAGTAGCAAGGTCAAAATCAGAAGCCAGAGTCAGGAAACCAGGAAATCGGAAATGCCGTTTAGTAGCCAAGGGTCAGGTAATGGAGGGCAGCCAGGTTCGGTACACAGCATAATAGTAAGAGGTAATACACACACAGGGTAGCTCAAACAGGAACAATCACTGAGCACTAGCATAGTCATCATCAGGGATGCATAAAGTTTGTTGAGAGCGCGCGCCTAGTGGCAGACATGCTGGCAGAAGATGAAGAACCAGGAGACGCATTGCGGGATTCAGTATCCGCGGGCAGCGGGTCACTCGGGTGAATAGCTTCGTCTGGGTCAGATTTGCGGACCCTGACAGATCCTCCTCCCAACGTGAGGTCCCTGGACTCTCTCAGGACCTGGTCGATTGGGGTGCCGATTATGAAACGACGTGAGAAGGTCTGGAGCATGTACGGTGTTGGCAGGTTCCCCAGAATCTTCATCTGGCGTGTACCCTTTCCAGCGGATAAGGTACTGCAATTTCCTATGATGATACCTGGAGATGATATCTCCTCAACTTCGTATTCAGTGACATCCATTCTGGAGGAGGGGGGTTCGTAAGGCAACCTGGGAAAGGATTCGTTTTCCAAGGTGTGAGTAGGGACACATGAAACACTGGATGAACAGACATGGAGTCAGGTAACTTCAGTTCTACTGCTGATGAGACGATGAGACGAATAATAATAAAAGGTCCGATGTACTTGGAAGCCCATGAGTCCAGCAGCGGGCTGTGACTGTGTAGAAGATGATGAGCCCATGCTTGAGGTTCGTCAGAGAGGAGAGAAATCACGGTATGGACCCTTATATAGTCAGAGGTGTAGGTTATTGGCTTTAAATTGAAGAGTATTTGACATGAGGTAATGAAAGTTCGGTACTTTTTACGGTCGCCCGTGAATCGTTCAAGGAGAGGAACTTGTGGTTCAATGGTCGAGGCACCTTCCAGGATAGGGGTTGAGGAGCCACGGCTGGGTCTGCTGGAGCAGCATGCGGCACTTGAAGAAGTTGCATCTGCTGCGTAAGCTGATTTTGACTCGCCTGGAGTTCTTGGAGAGACTGATTCATGGAAGCCATCTGCTGGCTAAGTGTAGCGATGATGTCAGTTAAGGCTCCATATAGGCTCAGTGATTATGTGAGAATGGAGGAATGGTGGAGTCCGATATGCAGGGAAGTAACCCCAGGAGAGAGTCTGCAGCAAGTACAAGGTGCAACGTAGTAGCGGTGGTCAGGAATGTAGCCAAGGTCAGGATAACAGAGAGCAGCGAAGTCAAAATCAGAAGCCAGAGTCAGGAAACCGGGAAATCGGAAATGCCGTTTAGTAGCCAATGGGTCGCGTATAAGGAGTCAAGGTATAAGCCAGGTTCGGTATACAGGATAATAGTAAGAGGTAATACACGCACAGGGTAACTCAAACAGGAACAAGCACTGAGCATAGATTCTTAAACTTGCCGCCTGGAAGAAGCCGCGCCCCCAACCGTGACGTCATCCGTGCACATAAAGTTTGTTGAGCGCGCGCACGTGCCTAGTGGCAGACATGCTGGCAGAGGAGAAAGAAGCCAGGGATTCAGTACCGTGGGCAGCGGGTACTCGGGTGAGTAGTTTCGTCTGGGCCAGATTTGCGGACCCTGACACAACAACTCTCTGCATTCTATCTTTTAGCCAATTTCCGATCCAAAAACGGTAATTTGCCCCTAAGCCTATTTCTGTTAATTTGTAGAGTAACCTTTTATGTGGAACCGTATCAAATGTCTTAGCAAGGTCCAGATAAAATCACATCTACGGCCACACCCAGATCTATATTTTTACTAACTTCTTCATAGAATGCTAATAGGTTGGTTTGACAAGACTTGTCTTTCACAAATCCATGTTGACTTCTACTAATTAGATTCTGGATCAAGATATGTTCTTGAATGTATACCTTTAGCAACCGTTCAAATATTTTCCCACTACCGTTGTTAAGCTTACTGGCCTGTAATTGCCCAGTTGAGATTTTGATCCCTTTTTAAATATGGGCACAACATCTGCCTTGCGCCATTCTAATGGAACTATGCCTGAACTGATCGAATCCCTAAAGATCAGTAATAATAGTTGGGCCAGAATTAGGCTTAGCTCCTTAAGTACCCTTGGGTGTATACCATCCGGTCCAGGGGCCTTGTCTACCTTAACAGTATTTAATTGCTTGAGCATGTTTTCTTGCGTCAGCCAATCTCATGTTTGATGTAATGGTTCCTTAAAATTACCCAGCAGGAGCTCTGTCATTCGTTCTTCCTTGGTATAAGCAGAAGAAAAAAAAGTATTTAAGATGTCGGCTTTCTCTCTGTCCTCATTAACCAAGTTTCCAGTTTCAGATAATACCTTTAACTTTTTTCCATTTACATACTTAAAAAATTGATTGGGATTAGAAACATAGAAACATAGAAACATAGAAAGTGACGGCAGATAAGAACCAGTAGGCCCATCCAGTCTGCCCAACCTCTCAGTACTTTCCTTTAGTACTTGCCCTTATCCTATATCTAGCTTGGCCTTATGCCTATCCCATGCTTGCTTAAACGACTTTACTGTATTAACATCTACCACTTCTGCTGGAAGGCTATTCCATGCGTCCACTACTCTTTCCGTAAAGTAATATTTTCTGATGTTACCATTAAACCTTTGTCCCTCTAGTTTATGGTTATGTCCTCTTGTTGTGGTAGTATTTCTCCTTTTAAATAAACTATCTTCCTTTACCTTGTTGATTCCCTTTAAGTATTTAAATGTTTCTATCATATCCCCCCTGTCATGTCTTTTTTCCAGGCTATATAGGTTAAGATCCTTTATCCTGTCCTGGTAAGGTTTATCTTGTAAGCCATAAACCATTCTCCAACATTTCTATAACCTTCTGGAGATACGGTCTCCAGTACTGTACACAATACTCCAAGTGAGGTCTCACCAGTGATCTGTACAACGGCGTGAGCACTTGCCTCTTTCTACTGCTAATACCTATACAACCAAGCATTCTGCTAGAATTACCTGCTGCTCTACTGCATTGTCTGCCTACCTTTAAATCCTCAGAAATAATTACCCCTAAATCCCTTTCCTCACACGTTGAGGTTAGGACAGTATCAAATATTCTATACTCTGCCCTTGGGTTTTTATGCCCCACGTGCATTACTTTGCATTTATCTACATTAAATGCCAATTGCCACAGCTCTGACCATTTTTCCAGTTTACCTAGATCAGGGACGTCCAACATGGGCCAAATGCGGCCTGCGAGACCTCGAGATGCGGCCCACGTAAGATCGGCAGCCAGGGCAACCGATCTTACGAGGGCCGCACCTCGAGCCCTGCTACAACAAGAGCCCTGCTACTTACCTGTGGGAGGGTCTTTTGTACTGCGTAGAGGAAGTGGAACCCAGCAGAGTTCACGTGACATCACATGACTCTGCTCCAGTCCTGCTTCCTCTGTGCAGTACCAGAGAACGCAGAGGGAGGCCCCGCCCCCTGCTGAAGTCTGTGAGCGGCATCGAGGAGCTGCAGTGCAGGTAAGGGGGTGGGGAGGGTGTTTGAATGAGTATGCGTGAATTGAGGGAACGAATCTGTGAATGAATGAGTATATGAATGAATGAGTGTGTGCGTGATAGCATGGGTGTGTAAGTGCTGGAACCTAGGCATGATAGGACTGATTGCTGTTAGCAATCACACTCCTATCATGCCTATCATGAAACCTAGCTAGCTGCCCCCCTTGTCTATGGATGCTGCCAGAAGTATGGGGTCTGCACATCACTTACAGCCACCCTGTACCAGCATGTACTGGCTGACTTGGCATGATAGGAGTGTGATTGCTAACAGCAATCACAGTCCCATTATGCCTAGGTTCCAGCATTTACTGGATGGATGTGTAAGTGCTGGGACCTAGGCATGATGGGACTGTGATTGCTGTTAGCAATCACACTCCTATCATGCCAAGTCAGCCAATACATGCTGAAACCTGGCTAGCTGCCCCCCTTATGTATTGATGCTGCCAGCAGTATGGGGTCTGCACATCACTTACAGCCACCCTGTACCAGCATGTACTGGCTGACTTGGCATGATAGGAGTGTGATTGCTAACAGCAATCACAGCAATCACAGTCCCATCATGCCTAGGTACCAGCATTTACTGGTAGCAATCACACTCCTATCATGCCAAGTAATATTGCTATTTTTTTTGTCCAATTGTGCTGTGTTACCTACTTTTATAGAAAATGTGAGTTTTTATTATTACTTTTAAAGGTGGGGGGTCATTTTCGGTTTTGGCTAAGTGAACCGTGAATGTTTTGGTCCACAATTTTCATTTTGGTGCATCCCTAGAATAAATAGAACTTTTTCATTTTTACTTATCCTGAATTTGTAGTCACAAAACTTTCTAGGCCCAGAAATCAGTGAGAGGAAAAGTAAAGGTTTTGTGTCATTTACTTTATTTTAATCTGCATATTTTATTAAAGGCCATATTTTCTCACAGTGAAAAATGAGTGTGGCCCTCGCAAATATACAATTCTGATGAAGTGGCCCACTGCAGAAAAAACTTGGACACCCCTGACCTAGATCGTTTGCCATTTGGCTTCTTCCTGTTTCAAATTTTTGTGTCATCAGCAAATAAACATACCTTTTCATCAAGACCATCTGCAATATCACTAATAAAAATATTAAAGAGAGTGGGTCCAAGTACAGATCCCTGAGGTATCCCACTGGTAACAAGACCTTGTTCTTAATATACGCCATTGACTACAACCCTCTGTTGTCTGTCACTCAGCCACTCCTTAATCCATTCAACAACATTGGGATCTAAACCCAGGGATTAGTTTTACTCTCCTTGAATGAGACATGTGTGATTCCTGGTTTTCATTTTTTATTTAGGTCTAGGGTGCCATTGACAGCAGTGAATCATTTTACTTCCTTTGGGGTGTAGACTTGCTCATTTGTTTCAGTAGGAATATGTTTTCGGGCCGAATTTTGCCATTTCATCCATTCGTCCAGATACCGAACGAAAGAAAAAGAAAACTAATGCGCGCAATATGAAAATCTTTATCAGTTCATCCATTCGTTGAGTCATTTTAACTACACTAAGAGGAGGAGAATCTCCCTAGAAGGCAGAAACATTAAGTGAGCTCATCTCCATTTGTCCAATCAGCTCACTCCTATCACAATGGCTTGTTCAATGGCTGTGCGGCATCTTTGAAAAAAAAAAAAAAACAGTGTAGTAGAGCCTATATAAGGGAAGAGCAGGCAGGCGCATTCGTTCATTTCACTGTGACTGCTTTATGTGACATTGATATGCTGCATCTGAATATTCACAGAGTGAGAACTGAGAATTGAGATTCTTCTTTTTGAGACTTGGTGAGCCTCAGCCTGCCATTTCTCACAGTGTCTAATTTAAGTGATTTTTTTTCAGTGCTTCTGTCAGCTGTGTATTCTTGTGATAGTCCTGTTGAGCTGACAGTTTGGCTCAAAGTGCCTGGCTGGCACTGCAGTGCCCTGAGGCTGGCCTGTCTTCAGTGGCGACTCTAGAAACAATATATAGGGGGGGCACACAAGATACCACAGTCAAACTGGGGGGCATTAATGATTTCCACCATTAAATCATACCACTGAAAAAAACATATATACATTATATATATATATATATATATATATATATATATATATATATATATATATATTGCCAAAAGTAATGTGCTATGGAATGATACTTTTGTTATTGGACAATACAATACTTGATCATTCAACATGGGAAGCCTGAAGCCACAATTTAGTAAGACTAATCCTTGAAATCCTTTAAACAAACACTAAATGATTTCAGGGCCTAATATTAGATCCTGCTGCTGATATATATTAGCCCCTGCTGCCCATATATATTAATATTAGCCCCAGTTGCCGATATATATATTAATATTAGTCCCTGCTGCCGATATATATAAATATTAGACCCTGCTGCCGATAGCAGGTATAGATCAACACATTAACACACAAACCCAGCTTTGCATGTATAGATCAATTGAAATTCACTTGTGATCTCAGCACTGAAGGTATATATCAAATAAACAGAATCAGACATACAAATCCTGTATTTGCAGGTATAAAATAATAATATATGAAAAGTAGCATTGAAGGTATAGATCAAATAAATACATGGAAACAGCATTGCAGGTATTAATCAACTGAACAAGACATACAAACCCTGTATTTGCAGGTATACATAAATAATGTATGGAAACATAGCATAGCAGATATGGATCTACAGAATAACACAGAAACCCAGCTTTGCAGGTACAGGTCAATTGGAATTCACATAAAAACACGGCATTAAAGGTATATTTAAAGCCCCCTAAATTACAGGCATAGATCACAGGTTGCACACCCCAAAGCAAGCCCTGGCGTCCACACTGTCCACATAGAACCTGACCAGCACCCAGATCACACACATAAGATTTGCAATTGTCCCGTATACACCCTGCCTGTGCCATCTTGCCCTTCCACAATTATACATCTATGATACACACAAACACATTAACTCATGCTCTCCCTCATTCAGACAATTCATCCACACATTAACTCATGCTCTCCCTCATTCAGACAATTCATCCATTTTAAGAAACTACGCCCCTTGGAGCTTCAAATGAGGGGTTACATGTATTTCTAGGACAAAAGTTGAGTGCACAAATAATGATGGAATATGTCACTTTGGCTAGAAAATATGTTTTTTCTATCCATAGCGACATGTTCACTTGTGTCTAGCGCACTCCAGGTTTGTACTAGAAACACATACAGCCCCTCATTTGATGCGCCAAGGGGTGTAGTTCTTGCAAATGTGTACTTTATGTGCCATAATTTAACTTCCTACATGAGCAGTAATGCCACGTCAAGGCTTCAACCCTAATTACTGATCATTCACATGCCTTTCATATCTCCATTCACTCGCAGAAGCACACACCATACTTTCCATACATTCACTCACACATTCACTCACACATTCATTCCCAAAGAAATGATGGTAAAGGGAGGAAAAAAAAATCACTTTTACAGCAAAAATAAGTTTTGCAGTAAAAATGCAAGGTGCTCCAGGGATGAGATGGTTACTCACGTACCGCACAGGCTAAATGGCTGATTTTAATAATATTTGCAGTTCATCAGGATTTAAAAAATTGCCTCCCTCTACCGTTGGCTAAATTTAACCCCATGATCAAAGGGATCATGGGATTAAAAATTAGTATCGGCCATTTTTAAAAAGGGAATGTGACTTTTTATAGCTACATGATCACCGTGGTAACATTGGCTACCACAGTGATCATTTAGCTAGAATACTTAAACTTTTTTTTTTTTTAAGTTAAACTACTTTATGTTTAAATCATTTTTTTACATTTTTATTTTTTTACGTAATATTTTTATTCTTTTTTTACATGCTATATACCGTTGGAAAGGTGAGGCGATTACCTTTCCAACGGTATATGTTGGGGGTCTGTACTTGCTTAGATGCCTGAGATACAGGCATCTAAGCAGCATGCCCCCATACCTCTTTAACTGACAATTGTCAGTTGTTAATAAAGTTGCGCGGTGACGTCATCGCGTCATTGCGCGAGACGTCACCGGGCGGATCGGGTGGCCCCGGTGATGCCCTTCAGGTTGAGGGGCAGATCGCCGGGGTAGGTGGTGATGGAGGTCCACAGACCTCCTTCAAGGTAGGGTAGTGCTAGTGACAGCATGGTGCCGTCGTTAGCACCTGACTGGGACTGCTAGCGACGGCAGAAGTTTCAAACTTCTTTAATTTCATGTTTTTTGCTTACCTCAGTCCATCAGTGAAGTGAACTTATTTGGCTAGTGAGTCCAGTGAAGCTTACCCAACTGTTTTGCTGTTAGATTTTATTTTTAAAATGCTTTAAAGAAAGATTGACTGTGGGACTACTGTACTAAGCAAACAGGGTCACTTTAGGCAGGTGGCAAAGTGGGCCACTGCTGTAGGGGGCCCACCACAAAGGACAATATTTTTTTCCCCTGTACTTTCACAATGCTGTCACATGATACAGAAAGCACAGGGCCCCCCCTACATCATGCTGTGCCCCCCCCATGTGCCCCCCCAATAAAAAAACATATTTTTTATGCAGAGGAGAGAGAGACGCCAGGTGGTTGCTCATGAATACGTTTTCAGCAACGACTTAGCATGCCTTACTCTCCTCTGCGAGGCCTCTGTCTTGGTTGCAGTGCCAGCATTTCATGCTGACCACTGGAATCTGCTGTGCACAGGACAGAGCAGCGACACAAAGGCCTCGTGCTTCCACCGCAGAACTTCTGTAGGGTAAGTAAACTACAAAGAGGGAGAGGATAGATAGTGAGAAGGGGGGAGGGGGTAGATAGTGAGAAAAGGGGAGACAGGGCAGATAGTGAGAAATACTGTTGTGGAACTTCAGTCCTGCTCCACATGGCCGCATGTGCCTATTATCTGCCAGTGTCTGCCTGCCTAGGCCCAGTGCCCTACTGCTGCTTAGGGTGACCACATGTCCCAGAACTGAAACGTCATCCTTTTTTTTTTTTGACACAGAGGAGAGAGAGGGACACCAAGTGGTCGCTCATGAATACGTTTTCAGCAATCGCTCGGCACCCCTCATTCTTGTATGTGAGGCCCTCTAGCTCGGTCACGATGCCGGCATTTCCTGCTGAGCGCCAGAATATGACATCAGTGAAGCAGCGTGCAACGAGACTGAGGCCTCGCTCTCCCACCATAGGACTTCTGCAGGGTAAGTGAACTACAAAAGGGGGAGAGGGTAGATGGTAAAAAAGGGGGAGAGGGAGTAGATAGTGAGAAAGAGGGGAGAGGGGGTAGATAGTGAGAAGGGGAGAGGGGGAAGATAATGAGAAAGGGGTAGTAAGAATATTGAAATAAATAAAGAGTGAGAATGAATGAATGAATGTGTGGATAAATTGTGTAAATGAGTGAAAATACATGAATTAATGTGTGGATGAATTGTATGAATGGGTGAGAATGAATGAATTAATGTGTGGATGCATTGTGTGAATGAGTGAGAGAATGAATGAATTAATGTGTGGATACATTGTGTGAATGAGTGAGAGAATGAATTAATTAATGTGTGGATGCCTTGTGTGAATGAGTGGGAGAATAAATTAATGTGTGGATGAATTATGTGAATGAGTGAGATCATGAATGAATTAATGTGTGGATGAACCGTGTGAATGAGTGACAGAATGAATGAATTAATGTGTGGATGAATTGTTTGAATGAGTGAGAGAATGCATTAATGAATATGCATAAATGATTTGTGTGAATGAGTGAAAGAATAAATGATTGTGTGAATGAATTATGTGAATGAAAGTGTGAATTAGTGAGTGACTGTAAAAGTGTTTGTATGCTAAGGAGCATGGAGCGGGGGTCCAATTTTTTCAATATAAAATGTAATGGCAGCAGGGTAATATATATCGGCAGTAGGGGTTAATATTAAAGAAACTTCCAGTTCAGCTGTTATTTCGAAATCATATTTCAATCATGGTCTTTACTTCAAAGGCATAAGTACATATTATGTAGTTAAAAACGCATGTCTTATGTGTGTGTGTGTGTGTATATATATATATATATATACATACATATATACACCTGTGTGTGTAATCTCATGCGCTTCATAGTGTGTCCCTGAATGGCAGAAATAAAATGTGGTCACCCTACTGCTGCTGCTGTTGTTGCACCGTCCTTACTCTGGGGGAACATTTTGTAAAAAAAAATCTATAATGTTCTGCAAATTAATTCCTGCTCCACATTGCTGCATATGCTTATCATCTACCAGTGCCTCTCTGTGCAAGTCCACTGCTCTACTTCTGCTGCTCCTCCTCTTTGACCGTCCTTACGTTGGTAGACATTTTTTTCAACTTTCTATAATGTTGTAGTAGGAATTCAGTCTTGCTCCAAGGGGCTGCATGTGACCATCATCTGCCAGTGTCTGCCTGCAAGGCCCAGTGCCCTACTACTGCTGCTGCTACTGCTGCACCTCTTTGAGCGTCCTTACTCTGGGAGACCTTTTTTTAAAAAAAAAATTGAATATTGTAAAAACGTAGTACTGCTCCATAGGGCTGCATGTTCCTATCATCGGCCAGTACCTGCCTGCCCAGGCCCAGTGCCCTACTTCTACTGTTTTTTCTGCACCACTTTGAATGTGAGTCCAGAAGGTGTCAGGACCCTCCTAGGGTGATCACATGTTCCGAATTGCCCGGGACTAGGGTGACCACATGTCCCGGATTGCCCGGGAATGTCCCGCAATAGGGCGCTCATGAATACGTTTTCAGCAACCGCTAGGCTCCCCTCAGTCTCCTCCACAAGGCCTCAAGCTCGGAGCTCGGTTGCGGTGCTGGCATTTCAGGCTGAGCGCTGGGATATGACATCACTCAGCAGTGAAGTAGCACGCACCGCGGCAGAGCAGCGAGACAGAAGCCTCACACTCCCACTGCAGGACCTCTGTAAGGTAAGTGAACTTCAAAAGGGGGAGAGGGTAGATAATGAGAAGGAGGGAGAGGGGGAAGATAGTGAGAAGGGGGATGGGGGAAGAAAAAAAAAGGGGGGAGAGGGGGTAGAGAGCTAGTGAGAAAGGGGTAGTAAGAATATTGAAATAAAGAGTGAGAATGAGTGAGAGAATTAATGAATTAATGTGTGGATGCATTGTGTGAATGAGTGAGAAAATTAATGAATTATTGTTTGGATGAATTGTGTGAATGAGTGAGAGTATGTGTCATATTCCAACATGATCTAATGGGTAGAAAAGCCTCCAAAGTAATATATATGTTTAAGACTGTTCCTTTAAGAATCACTGACCTCACAGCATTATAAAAACTTGCACTGAGGTGCACGATTAATGTGTTGAGAGACTGACAAACGCCTGAATCTGCTCCTGAGAATCCTGACATAAGTCATCTGTTCAAAGACCTCTGAAAGGTAATAACACCCTTATCAGAACCTCCTGCCCAGGGGCGTACCTAGAGTATTTGGCACCCGGGGCGGATCCTGTAAGTGGCACCCCCCCCCCCAAATGTAAAGACATCTACAAAATTATGTTGGCAAGAATATTTATTGCACCAATTTGTAAACTGTATGTCAACTGTAAACAACAAGAAATCTGAAAAAATAAATTAATAACTTATAAGTAAAATAAATAGGTTTAAATAACATTTACTGAACATATAATAGTGCTTTCTTTAATACCCCCCCCCCAAAAAAAACAACAAACACAACAAGTTTCTAAGAAGACCTAACAAATGAGTGACAAACATTACAAATTAAGTACTGGCTAAGCAGCTAAAGACACTATAAACTAAAAAAAAAATCTGATATTATAATCAGGAGTCACCATAACATTGTTCTCTTTTCATTTAAGCATTTGCAGATATAGTAGTGTTGCCATGTCGACTCATGATTATATATACCATATGAACCAGACACTGACTGTGGTATAGCATGACACCTATCACTATATACTGAGCCAGGCAGTGACGGTGGTACAGCATAATGCCTATCACTCTATACTGAGACAGACATTGACGGTGGTGCAGCTTAAGTAATTTCATTATATATTGAGGCAAACATTACAGTGAAACAGCATAACTCCTATCACTATACACTGAGCCAGATACTACAGTGGAACAGCATAACACCTATCACTATAACTGAGCCAGATATTGATGGTGGTACAGCATAACCGCTATCTTTATATACTGAGCTAGACACTTATAGTAGTACAACATAACTATCATTATACACTGAGGCAGACATTGACAGTTGTGCAGCACAACTGCTATCATTATATACTGAAACACGCGCTGACAGTAGTACAACATAACTGTTTCCATTATATACTGAGGCACGCGCTGACGGTGGTACAACATAACTGTTATTATATACTGAGGCCCACATATGCCGGTGATACAGGATAACACCTATCACTTTATACTGAGCACACATTGACGGTGGGGCAGCGTAATCCATATCACTATACATTGAGCCTGACATTTACAATAATGCAGCATAACCCATATCACTATATACAAAGCCATTGATGTGGTGTAGGCCTACCACTTCAGTGTCTGGCTTAGTATATAGTGGTAGGGGTTATGCTGCATTATTGTAAATGTCTAGATCGATGTATAGTGATAGGGATTATGCTGTACTGCCCTCAACTGCAGATCAGGGGAAGACTGTGAGAGTCAGTACAGCCTTCCCTTCTTCTGACTGCACTGTGACATTGGGAGGTCCTCTCCCCGTAATCATCCCCAAAGTCCATTTGTCCCCTACGTCACTAAACCACAACTCTCTTTTAATTACTCCCTGTAGTTCAGGTGTAGATCAAATAAACAACACATGGAAACAGCACGTGTAACTGAATAAGACATAAATATCCTGTATTTACAGGTATACATAAATAATGTATGGAAACATAGCATTGCAGGTATAAATCAACAGAACACACAAACCCAGCATTGCAGGTATAGATCAACTGGAAATCACTCAGCACTGAAGGTATAGATCAAATAAACAACACATGGAAACAGCACCCCAGGTATTGATCAACTGAATAAGACATACAAATCCTGTATTTGCTGGTAAACATAAATAATGTATAGAAACATAGCATAGCAGATACAGACCAACACATTAACACACAAACCCAGCTTTTCAGGTATTGATCAATTGGAATTCACATAAAAACTCAGCATTAAAGTTATAGATAAAACACCCTAAATTACAGGCATAGATCACAGATTGCACACCCCAAAGCCAGCGTCCACATTGCCCACATAGAACCTGACCAGCACCCTGCGGTGGGGGTGCAAGGCCTCTGTCTCCCAGCTCTGCCACTGTATGGAACAGTATAGAGTGATGGGAGTTATGATGTACTTTAGAGCATAATTATAATGAAAAACACATTGGAAATGGTACAGCATAACACCCATCACTCTCACACACTTACCAATCCACAGATTCCACACATACCAATCCACAGATTCCACACATACCAATCCACACATACCAATCCACAGATTCCACACATACCAATCCACACACATACCAATCCACAGGTTCCACACATACCACACATACCAAGCCACAGATTCCACACATACCAATCCACAGGTTCCACACATACCAATCCACACACATACCAATCCACACATATACCAATCCACACATATACCAATCCACAGATTCCACACATACCAATCCACACACATACCAATCCACACATACCAATCCACAGGTTCCACACATACCACACATACCAATCCACACATTCCACACATACCAATCCACACATTCCACACATACCAATCCACACACATACCAATCCACACATATACCAATCCACAGATTCCACACATACCAATCCACTCTCACTGTCACTCAGTCTTAATGAATGATTTCCTACCTTCTTTTCTACCTCTTTTCTTCTTACAGCAGTCTTCCTCTTCGCTCCTCTTCTTCTGTCTTCTTCCGGGTCAGAGGGCACTGTGGGCGCGGCTTCAGTGCCGCCGGGGTTTGTTGTCAGATCCCGGCGGCACTGAAGCCGCGCCCACAGTGCCCTCTGCACACTGCACAGCAGCAGTTGCCGTGCGGATCGCAAGGGAGCAGTATCGGAGGTCTTTAACAGACCTCCGGCTCCCTTGAGTGATTTTAAGCCGGTTCAGGGGAACCGGCTTAAAATCACTCAAGAGAGCCGGAGGTCTGTTAAAGACCTCCGATACCGCTCTCTTGCGAGCCTGCTCCTCCAGCGGCGGACATTACTGTCCGTCTCTGGAGGGGTGCCGGGTGCCGGCAAGTTGGCACCCCCCTGATGAGCGGCACCCGGTGCGGACCGCCCCCCCCGCCCCCCGCTAGGTACGCTACTGCTCCTGCCTGTTCTGAATTTGGACTGTGAATTTAACTACCCATTTTGGATCAACCCCTGTTTTTTCTACTCTGGATACCAACCTGTACCTTTCACAATCTCTATGGATTGTCTGCTGTATTCTCTTTAAAGAGATTCTGAACGTACCCTGCCTTTTTGGATCAATTGAAGATTATTAAATCAATGTTTACCTGTTTGCCATATTAATCTGACCATGTGTTCTCTGAGAGACTGAATTATATTTCAAGCCTGTTTTATACACTTCTCCACTGAAAATAAATAAGAAAAGATCTATTCATCTCATAGAAAGTGATGAAGTGAATTTATTTATATCCAATCTGGCTAAATAACCTGTCGGTCAGCTCTCATATGACAGTATGCATTAATGTGTGGATGAAAATTAATGAATTTATGAGAAGGCATTAATGAATATGTGTAAATGATTTGTGTGAAAGAGTGAGAGAATAAATGATTGTGTGAATGAATTATGTGAATGAAAGTGTGAATTAGTGAGTAACTGTAAAAGCGTTTGTGTGTATGATAGATGTATAATTGATTTATGGAAAGGCAAAGATGGCACAGGCAGGGTGTTTATGAGACAAATATGGCACAGGCCAGGCTGTGTGGAGACAAAGATGTCACAAACCAGGCTGTTTGGGGACAAAGTTGACTCATGCTGGGCTGTTTGGGGACAAAGATTGCAAGTCCTATGCGTGTTATCTGGGTGCTGATCAGGTTCTATGTGTGCAGTGTGGACACCAGGGCTGGCTTTGGGTGTACAACCTGTAATTTAGGGGGTTTTATCTATACATTTAATGCTAAGTTTTTAATGTGAATTTCAACCGATCGATACCTGCAAAGCTGTGTTTATGTCATTCTGTTGATCCATATCTGCTATGCTGTTTCCATGTGTTGTTTATTTGATCAATACCCTCAGTGCTGAGTTTACATGTGATTCCCAGTTGATCTATACCTGCAATGCTGGGTTTGTGTGTTCTGTTTATCTATACCTGCAATGCTATGTTTCCATACATTATATTTGTATACCTGCAAATACAGGATTTATATGTCTAATTCTGTTTATTTGATTTATACGTTCAGCGCTGAGTTCACATGTGAATTTCAATTGATCTATACATGCAAAACTGGGAAATATGTCCTGCGCTATCTTAAAGTGCTCAATGCAATATATATATATATATAATATATGTTACTTACCTGCCCCCACACAGGAGAGAGACCCCTACTCTCCTTTCAGCCGCAACAACAGCCGCCACGGGGGGGGGTTGATAGACTCCCGGTTGCTATTTAACCCCTTCAATCCCAGGGATTTTTGGTACCTCAAGTCCCGGAGCAATTTTGCCTGCGAATAGTGTACCCATTTAACTATATATTGCTTTTTCAAGGAGAGATAGAGCTTTCTTTTAATACCATAGTTGGATTAGCTCAAAATTTAGAATGAAAAATTTAGTAAAAACTAGCGAAAATTAGAAAAACACCTAATTTTCCCTCTGAACCCTCACAAATTAAAGTGATGAGATTTCAGAAATACCTAATTAATATAGATCTTCCATACTTTCCCAACACTTATAGGGAACATACTATAAGGTGTACATTATTCATAGAATTTTTATGCTTATGGCTTATCGGGTTTGGGGGGTTGTGAACGGGGGCAGGAGGGGTATACTGGGTAGATGTTATGTTGGGGCAATGGGATGTAAGGGTTTTTATAATTTTTATTGTCTTTTTTATATATGAAATTTTTTTATATATATATATATTTCTTTCCATTGAGGGACCTCTTGAACATGTTATTAAATCCAGTGATGTCAAAATGACATCACTTAGCTCACTTTATTGTTTTTTTAAATTATTATTTATTGTATTAGTTTCATGATTTATTTATGTATTTTTTTAAATCACTAACCTTTTTTCCCCTTCGTTTCAGCATGGGAGGAGAGTGAGAAACATGGTTTCTCACACTCCTCCCTGCGATCCCCCTGCACCGATCACACTATGATCTCTATGCAAGTCCCTCACAGCGTCTGTGCCTCATTGGAGGATAGGATATCCCCTGCATGGTCTATCCGGGTCGCGTCACTATCAGCAGTGACGTGACCCAGAAGGGATCGCGCGATCGGCGGTTAAAAATGTAACAGTTTTCCGGCTTTCGGGCCGGAAGCCGTTACATCAGATCGGACAGCAGAAAGCCGGCAATGCTGGTTTATATAGTTATAAAAAAGAAAGAAAAGCACAATGGTGTAATATGTCTTATCAAGCATATGAAATAAAAAGCCAAATTATGGTACTCACAATTTATGGGGGCTTAATGATTAGCCCCAAAATATGCGCTTGGGCGATATGATGCTTACCTAGGGATCTTCTTGCGTCGCACTCTTACGGTTCTTTTGATGACTTTTTGGGACGTGGTGTACATGCGAAATTACAAAGAAAAGGCAGACATAGTGCTTTCCATATAAAAGGTACAATTAAAAGTAGAATATGGTGTCAGTTATACTCACTTTTTGGTGAGCAATGTTGGAATTGCTCACTCCTTTGTGCTTAGGTGGTATGATCCCCACCAAGGATATAGTGGTAGTAGATGGTGTTTCCGGATAAAATATATAAAAGAATAAAAACAAGTCCAGGAACAAGAATAACTATTTATTCAAGCTAGTAATAAAACCTAGTAAAAATATAAAATGGCACACAATGTGTTTCGCCTAACAGCAGGCTTCCTCAGGGTGGGAAACAGAGCACCTGGATTTATTTTCCTTTCATACATTATTTAAAATATGTAAAATGGTGCCAAAATTATGTCATAATTTAGGGGGCGTGGCCTAAAATGGTTAACCCCTTGACTGCTAACGACGGCATGGTGCCATCGCTAGCAGTCCCAGTCAGGTGCTAACGACGGCACCATGCCGTCGCTAGCACTACCCTACCTTGATGGGGGTCTGTGGACCTCCATCACCACCTACCCCAGCGATCTTCCCCTCACATTGAAGGGCATCACCGGGACCACCTGATCCGGCCAGTAATGACGCGATGACGTCACCGCGCAACTTCATTGAAAACTGACAATTGTTAGTTAAAGAGGTATGGGGGCATGCTGCTTAGATGCCTGTATCTCAGGCATCTAAGCAGCTACAGACCCCCAACATATACCGTTGGGAAGGTAATCGCCTTGTGAAAGAAAGAATAAAAAAATATTAAGTTAAAAATATAAAAAAAGTAAAAAAAAATGATTTGGGGGTCTCTAAAGGCAGATAAATAAAGATCAAAATTACCTAGAGACCCTCAAATTAAATTACCTGAACATAAACTAGTTTAACTTTAAAAAAAAAAAAAAAAAGTTTAAGTATTCTAGCTAAATGATCACTGTGGTAGCCAATGTTACCACAGTGATCATATAGCTATGAAAAGTCACATTCCCTTTTTAAAAAAGGCCGATACTAAATTTTAACCCCATGATCCCTTTGATCATGGGGTTAAATTTAGCCAATGGTAGAAGGAGGCAACTTTTGAAATCTTGATGAACTGTAAATTATCTGCAAATATTATTAAAATCAGCCATTTAGCCCGTGCGGTACGTGAGTAACCATATCATCCCTGGAGCTCCTTGCATTTTTACAGTAAAACTTATTTTTGCTGTAAAAGTAATTTTTTTCTCCCTTTACCATAATTTCTTTGGGATTGTAAGGGGAAAGAATGGTGTGTGCTTCTGCGAGTGAATGGAGATATGAAAGGTCAGTAATTAGGGTTGAAGCCTTGACGTGGCATTACTGCTTACGTAAGAAGTTAAATTATGGCGCAAAAAGTATACATTTGCAAAAACGACACCCCTTGGCGCATCAAATGAGGGGTTGCATGTGTTTCTAGTACAAACCTGGAGTGCGCAAGACACAAATGAACATGTCGCTATGGTTAGAAAAAACATATTTTCTAGCCGAATCGACATATTCCGTCATTATTTGTGCACTCAACTTTTGTCCTAGAAATAGATGTAACCCCTCATTTGAAGCTCCAAGGGGTGTAGTTTCTTGAAATGTGTACTTTATGTACTCTAATTTAACTTCCCAGATGTCTAGACCACTTTAACTTCAGATACGGCAGATTTGAGAATCTTGTTAAAAAAATTGTCTTAAAACATTTAGGGGTGCAATTAGACAGCTAGGAAGTTAAATTATGGTACATAAAGTATACATTTTCAGAAAGTACACCCCTTGGCGCATAAAATGAGGGGCTGCATGTATTAGTAGCACAAGACTGGAGTGCACAAGACATAAATGAACTTGTCGCTTTTAATTTACCGTATTTGCTCGATTATAAGACGACCCCCCAAAATCTAAATATTAATTTAGGAAAAAAACAAAAAGCCTGAATATAAGACTACCCTATTGGAAAAAAAGTTTTACTAGTAAATATTAATTCATGTAAACAATATTTTCATATTTAATAAAAGCTATGATTGAGAAAAATATATATTTTTTTATTTCTTTTATTTGCCAACCTGCCCCCCCAGTTATGCACATCTGCCCCCAGGGTTGCCGCTCTGCCCCCAGAAATGCCTTATACCCCCTATTTGCCACTCTGCCCCATGATGTGCCTTTTAACCCTCTATATGCCACTCTGCCTCCAGAAATGTTGTATACCCTCCTATATGCCACTCTGCCCCATGATATGCCTTTTAATCCCCTATATGCCAGAGTGGCATATAGGGGGTTAAAAGGCATATCATGGGGCAGAGTGGCATATAGGGGGTTAAAAGGCATTTCTGGAGGTATATATATATATATCTGCTAACAGCAATCACACTCCTATCAAGCCAAGGCAGCCAGTACATGCTGGAACCTGAGGATGATAGGAGTGTGAGTACAGCCTCCCTATGCCATGCTACCACCACCACCCTTACACATCCATATTAACACACACTCATTCACAAACATTTAAATACTCATTCATTCCATTAATCACACATACTTCACACATTAATCACAAAAACCCTCCCCCACCTCCTTACCTGAACTGCAGATCTCCCACTCGAAGACTTCTGCAGGGGCCCGGCTGTGCGTGCAACTTCTCTGGCCCCGCCCCCAGAGGAAGGAGGAAGGAGGGGGGAGGCAGAGTTATGTGACACGCTGCTAGCTTCTTGTTCTCCTGCTGCTCGCGATCAAAGCCTGGTAAGTCGCATGGCCCCAGCAGACATTTTGGGGTCTGATTAGAAGACGACCTCGATTATAAGACGAGGGGTATTTTTCAGAGCATTTGCTCTGAAAAAAACCTTGTCTTATAATCGAGCAAATACGGTAATTTATTTTTTATTTTTAGAAGTGTGAAATTCACTTATTTGTTGTGCACGTCAGATTTGTGATACAAATACAAAGACCTCATTTGCTGCAGCTGGGGGGTGTAGTTTCTAAAAATATATTATTATTATCCTTTATTTATATAGTGCCAACAGTTTACGCAGCGCTTAATACAATACATAAATTCAAGGGATATGACAAGACAAGAATTGACAGACTAAGACAAACCGATACATTTGGTGGAGAGAGCCCTGCTTGCAATATATAGTTTTGTTGGCATTGTGACGGAAGCCTCCATCACTGGAACCACTGGAGAAGCCTGACTGCCAGCCTCCTCCCTATTGACTATGGGCCCTGGGTTTCTAAAGACTTCTGTGGCTACCCCCAGCAGTATCATCTCATCACTGGCTGAGGGGATTATCTCCAGCAGACAGCCAGGATCTGCCACCAGGGAGTGACCACCATTGTTTTAGTCTAATGTATAAATCAGTCTCCCCCACCTATTGTATCGTTAATCCCGTTACTGCCCCTGTTGTCTCTGGGAGGCAGATTAAGGGGGTTGTTTGTGTCCCAATATCTTGTTTTATGTAAATGTGTGTTTTGCTGGATATATCCAGCTCTGTGTGTGAGAAATAAATCAGTCTTTGTTTGGTTTTACCCTACACTGAGTCTCGGCTAGTGACTGGGGAACCGGGGAAAGTGTGTTGTCCCAGGCTAAGGGAGCACAAGACAGCGGAGGTAGTCGGTCGGACTAGCCAGCTCCGTTACATTGGTGGCAGCGGTGGGATTTCTTCTTAGTCTGAGGGACACTTACTTTCTACCGGGATTGACCGACAGGACGGCAGACTTCGGTCGCCTTGACGAGGACATGGATGTGGTATCGGAATTCCAGGGGCTACTGCGGGTCATCCTCTCCTGCTACACCACTGCCCTGCCTACAGAACAATACCAGAATCTGAGGCAAGTGGTTCGACGGTCAGTTTGGCAGAGGGCTGTTATATGCCGGGGTCAGTGTCTTCCAAGCTCCGAACAAAAGATTAGAGACCAGCGGGAACTACGGATGTCCTTCCTGGGACAGCAACCCCAGGAGCAATGGGTATCCGAATTGGACAAGCTGGTCCAACAGGAGGTGGAGCTGGAAGATCACTATAGGGCTCTGCAGTGGTATACAGAGCAAGCATATTGGGGAACTGCGAAAGAATGTTCTCCAGAGGGCTATGACTTCGGTGGCCTGGGATTATTATGGGATAGTCTTCAGGAGGATCTGGACTTCGGCAGCACAGTGGAGTGGCGGATTGAGGACATCCGGGATTTCAGGGAGTGGGACCTCCCAGATGCACTGGGACTTAAAGGTGATTTAGACTTTTTAATTACACAGGAGTGGGAACTGGAGAAGGCATATAAAAAACTGTTCGAACGCGTTCAACAGAATGCCCCAGTGTCCAGGGATTGTGTGGATTTTGTGGATGTGATTGAGTGGTCAGCTGAGGATGTTGACCCAGGCGGGGTGGATGGGACTGCGGTCTCCACCCCTGAGTCACAGGGATACTGGGCAGCTAATCCAGATCCAATACTGGAGCTGTGCGACTTTACACCACAACCAGATCCAGAGACTGGGGATTTATTTGATTTATTGTCTGAGGATGTTAACCCAAGAGGGGTGGATAACACTGCGGTCTCCACACCTGAGTCCTCAGAATGCTGGGCAGTCTGCCCAGATCCCTTAGCCCCAGCTGAAGAGCTGGCAACAGGGCAGAGTGCTGCTGGCTTCTGCCCCACACCTGCAATGACTACAGGGGTCCAGGGAGATGCGGCAGTCGCCCCATCTCCCCAGCGGCAGCTCACATGTCCGGGAGCGGAGGAACTTGTTTTCCCTCCCCAGCGGCAGTGGGAGGAACCAAGAGATGTGACAGCCTTTCCATCTTCCCAGCAGCAGCTCACCAGCCCGGGAGCGGAGGAACCGGCCTTCCCTGCCCAGCGGCAGGTCAACCCACAAGATGCCCTAACCCCAGCTGAAGTGCTGGCAACCGGGCAGAGCATCGCTGGCCTCTGCCCAGCACCTACCAAAGCTGCAGGAATTCAGGGAGATCCAGCGGCCAACAGCCGGTCCATCTCCCCAGCGGCAGAACCTAATTCCGGGACCGGATCAACCTGAACTCCCTCCTCAACGGCAGCAGGAGCACCCGGGAGGGGATGCAGGAGTTATCCCTCCCCAGCGGTACACGGGAGATGGCGCAGCCGGCCCATCTCCCCAGCAGCAGCAGGAGCACCAATTTTGGGAGGGCATTAATGGGCCAAATAAACTGACTGACTACGGAGTCAACCCGTTTGGGGTCTCATCCTATGTCAGTCCAATTCGAAGGGGGAAGAATTGTGACGGAAGCCTCCATCACTGGAACCACTGGAGAAGCCTGACTGCCAGCCTCCTCCCTATTGACTATGGGCCCTGGGTTTCTAAAGACTTCTGTGGCTACCCCCAGCAGTATCATCTCATCACTGGCTGAGGGGATTATCTCCAGCAGAGAGCCAGGATCTGCCACCAGGGAGTGACCACCATTGTTTTAGTCTAATGTATAAATCAGTCTCCCCCACCTATTGTATCGTTAATCCCGTTACTGCCCCTGTTGTCTCTGGGAGGCAGATTAAGGGGGTTGTTTGTGTCCCAATATCTTGTTTTATGTAAATGTGTGTTTTGCTGGATATATCCAGCTCTGTGTGTGAGAAATAAATCAGTCTTCGTTTGGTTTTACCCTACACTGAGTCTCGGCTAGTGACTGGGGAACCGGGGAAAGTGTGTTGTCCCAGGCTAAGGGAGCACAAGACAGCGGAGGTAGTTGGTCGGACTAGCCAGCTCCGTTACAGGCATATTTTAACATCCCGGGCAGCTAGAGCTGTTTAATTGACGGCAGCCATGCATTACATTTAAAGATGTCTTTTGAGATAGTCTAATAAAATATTAGAAAAACACAGTCTACTGTTCTCAATTTCTCTTTATTTTAGACCGGTTACCTACTACAAATATTAAGCAACACAGCTTTTGATATTAGAGTTTAGAAAACTAAAATTACAAACTAGTTTTTATTGAGTCGGAAGTGAAAAATTACACTTTTCCCCCACTTTTTGCTTTATTTTGCAAAACAAATGAGACATACACATATAAAAATGGTATATTTGGAATCTGCTGGGTGTGCTGAAAAAAACAATATATAGTTTGTATAGTTTATTCCCAAGAAATTTACTTCGAAACGCGTTTACACGTGAGATGCACCAAAATGCCGAAAACCAGTTTAGCACCAGGGTGGGAAATGGCTTAGCAGCCAAGGGGTTAAACAATATAAATTTAGATATTTACAGAAATTATCAAAATAATGGTAAAATTGACAAATAATTACATTTGATAGACATTACAAGCAATATGGAGCTAGCCTCTATAAGTAAAATGCTGTTTTGGCAGCTTATATAGGTTTTAGATATTTATATATTCAAATCAAGTATGTACTAAAATCGTAAAACAGGGACATTAGAATTATTAGGGGTTAGAATAGGTTAAAATGATATACTTTATTAAACAAATAGAATTTAAAACAAAAATAATTGAAATTGTAGAAACCGCTTTGATATAAACAAAACGAGGGTTTCTGGGAAATGTAGTTTCCACGCGTCTATTTGCAGATATCGGCATTACTAAACAAACGGTTGCTATAAGAACTTTGAAAATAAAGGAAGCGCTATATAATATGGTGGATGGGGGTGGTAGGATATTGGGGGATCGAAGGGGAATAGATAAAAACCTAAAAAGATCGCTAAAAATGGCGTAATATTATGCCTGGCGTTAAAAATAGCGATAAAATAGTGCATATAGTATGACACACAAAAAGGTAAAATATTAATAATCTGATAAATAAAGCTTTTAGAACATCAATAAAAAAGGAAATAACAGTAAATGCATGGTTTGAGAAAAAATGTCGGTGCGATAAGCTAGTCTCAGGCTCAAATAATACAAATGTATAATATGAGGCCTATCAAACAGTGTGAGTATGTGCCCACTATGTAGGAGGTGAGAGTAGGTTCTCGCCCTATTGAGAGTGTGCCTTGACGTGGCGGGTGAGCTTAATTATGCTTTGGCCAATTTATATAACCAAAACCTCTAATTTATATTATGTTTATATATTTGTTGCCAATTTTATTAGGGTGAGAAGCGCAGACAGTTTTTGTTTTTGAATACATGGTTTGAGGCTAAATGTTTTAAAATGACATTATGACATTTGTTTTTGTATACATTGTACAGCAAACACACAGTATTTTCAGCATGCTCACACTGTTTGGTAGGCCTCATATTATACATTTGTATTATTTGAGCCTGAGACTAGCTTAGCGCACCCACATTTTTTCTTTTCCCTGTTTTCACATATTTGAGGTTGTTGGCTCCTCATCAGTCTGGTTGCAGCTTGCTGTCCAGGGGTTAAATGGGAGGAGGTTTAATTGCACCTCCCCCAACACATTAATACATTTTTGGTAGCAGTATAAACTGCTTTGTGTGCCCACTATGTAGGAGGTGAGAGTAGGTTCTCACCCTGTTGAGAGTGTGCCTTGATGTGGCGGGTGAGCTTAATTATGCTTTGACCAATTCATATAACCAAAACCTCTCATTTATATCATGTTTATATATGTGTTGCCAACTGTATTAGGGTGAGAAGCGCAGACAGTTTTTGTTTTTGAATACATGGTTTGAGGCTAAATGTTTTAAAATGACATTATGTATAGAGCAATAAAGTATAAAAAAAACAATAGAAATAAATAGATATTATTAAAGGAAGCGGTGCAAATCAAAATCAGCATTAAGACCATTGGGAATAAGAGTTTTTAAGTTAAAAATCCAATACATTTCTGTTTTTCCAAGTATTTTAGCAGTGTCACCTCCACGCCAGGGGACAGATATTTTCTTGATGCCTGTAAATTTTAGTAGATTCGGGTTTTTATTATGTTTTTAAAAATGTTTAGGTATACTGTGTGTGAGAATTCCATTTTTTATATTGCGGCAATATTCTAATTTTTAGGCATCTTGTTGTCATTCCCACGTATTGCAATCAGCAGGGACATTTTAATAAGAAGACATTTTTTTTTTTCATATGAAATTTTTTCGAACATTTTTTACATATAAAAAGTGGTACAATAAGACAACAACCACAAAAAAAGCAAAAAAAAAAAAAAGCAAAGAATATCAAATAAACAACTCATTCGGGATGCGGCAAGAGATGGGGAACCTTCATACCTTCTAAACCTCAATTTCCAAAAGCTGTATGAACTTCTCCCATTTTGTGAGGGTAGTTATACTATATCCAATTGATTTTGTTATACCCAGTTCCATTTTACAGTGGTATAATGTGTGCAGCTTTATCTCTTCTCACTGGGGCCTTTTTCTACTTTTCCAATACTTGGCTATCAGTATCTTGGTGGACAGAAGAATATGGGTTATCAACAATCCCATGTCTTAATTGCCCGGACCTGCATATAATTTCGGTTAACTCTAATAAAAGTTAAGCATCTTGTAATCATACTCTTAGTATTACTCATGTTATATATGCTTTTTTTTTTTGTAAATAACATTTTTATTCGGATTCTTAGACAAAAGAATGAAAATACATACATCTAGTGTCCGCAGTCGAAATAGGAAAACGATCCCATGAAATGCTGCGGAATATGTACAGAGGAACCCATAATAAGATACATAGCTATAGAAAGAAACAAGCAAAGATACAATGGATCCATATCGACAAATAAAAGTGAGTGAGCCTGCAGGCTGGTGCGGTATGTTGTCATGAAATCAGTACAGAGTGAAAAATGATGAATCCGAATTAAATCTTTTTTTAGTTTTTCTAAACAGAAAAAAAACAAACCGCAAACTAGATGCTAAAAAAAAAAGGGGCTAAAAAAAAAAACAAAAAAAAAAAAAAAACATTGGAAATACAAAATGACTCATGTGAAGGCAACACATGTGTTAAAACTCATGGCAAAATAAAGAAACCAAGTGAGGTGTAGAATCGTCATATTACCATGCAGTGCGAGGAACCACTCAAATAACCCGGCGAGATTTGGTCAAGATACAATGCATGGCATAGTGGGAGATGGCGTGGGAGGAAAGTATGTCAAATACGAGAGCGCGGTCAACCTACTGTAGGTAGGACCACTCACGATGAGTGTAGAAGCCATTGAACATGCTGATGTAAGTAAAAAGAGTAAATACAAAGGTATTACAAAACATAAAAAGGTATTACAAAACATAAAAAAGTCAGGCGGGACTGTAAGCAATAAACACAGTAATGGACATAATGTAAATAAATGCGTGAATCAGTCATCAAGGGAAATGGTATCACGATTATTGAGCCAGGGAGAAATTTTTTGATATAGTTCACAGGAAAGAGAGGATTGATGTGACATCTTTTCTAAGGAGCAGTGCCTATCCAAGACAGTCAAAACCTCAGATAGAAGTGGAGGGGTGGCAGATTTCCACGAGCGTGCAATACATAACTTTACAGCTATAAAAAAATGGACGACCAATTTACGGACAGGACTAGGGGGGGTCTCAGGGAACATATGTAGTAGTGCAGTTTCCGGGAGAGGGTCTAATCTAATATGAAGTAGGGAACTGATAATGGAAAATATCTTCCTCCACAATGGAATTAATACAGGACAAGACCACCACATGTGTAACATTGTGCCATCATGGCCACAACCTCTCCAACAAGATCCAACCTCTCCAACAAGTAACCAGTGACCATAAAGGAAAGGCGGACCGGCGTCAGGTACCAACGACAGCTAAGTTTTTTGTGGAGTTCCAGATGGTTCAAACAATGGGAAACACCCTGCATCATTGGTTCAGCTTCTAACCAGGATTCTAGAGGAAACGTGGTCTGCAACTCCCTCTCCCATGCCTGCATGTGAGATAATTTAGTGCTAGTAAACCTGGAAAGCAAAAGGGAGTACCAACATGAAATTGCTCCCTTAATACTCGGAGCCGACTTAAATAGTTTTAAGATCGGGTGTAGAATAAGGGGAGATGGAGTCACTGGGGTGACCGTGGTGTGAAGGGCATGACGGATTTGTAAGTACTTGAAAAAATCATGATGTGAAATGTTGTGTGTGCAAGTAAGATGGCTGAAAGGAGCTAAAGTACTACCTTGATATAGGTCACCCAAGGTCTTTAGTGTTGGGCGAAGCCAGTTGCGTAAAGTGAAATTAGGAATGAGAAGTTCCAATGTTTCTAAAGGCGTAAAAGGAAAAAACCTAGCGAGGGAAGGAAAACGTCGGAGGGTTTTCGTCCAAATGGTCAACATATAGGCAGTCGTGGGAGGTAAGTCCGGGAGAGGAGGGTGGTATGTGCGTTTTGTCCATAAGAGTTGAGAGACTGTATAGGGCGAGAGGATAGCATCCTCATGTGTAACCAAAACCGGAGTGTTGGAAGTGGAATGAAACATTAAGGCCTGAGATAATATACAGGCCTCATGATAATATATGCGGGATACCTAGACCACCTTGAAGCCTAGGTACAAAACGGGTTCGGTTAGCGATCCGTGATTTACCCTTGATTTTAGTGGAATGTAACAGCATCGGGGGAGGAGCCACAGGCACCGTACGTAGAACATATAATAGCTTAGGAAGAGCAGACCTCTTAAGGGCATTGATTCGCCCCAACCAAGAGAGTTCAAACTGACTCCAACCTAAAATATCAGATTTAATTTGTTTCCATATGGAAACAATATTGACCTCATTGAGCAAGTGGATATTTTTAGGCAATTTAATTCCCAAATAGGTGAGATAAGAGTCCCTCCAATCAAATTGATATTGTGTAATGAGTTGTGTAGTGTGTGCGTGCGTCATATTAAGGCAGATGGCTTGTGTTTTAGCAATATTAATTTTATGATAAGATATTTTGGCATACGTATCAAACTGATGGAGGAGAGCCGGTAAAGATGTAGTAGGTGAAGTGATGGAGGCTAAAATGTCGTCTGCAAATAAACCTAAAGTGCAGACAGAGTCTGCCGAGATAGGGAAACCTTTGATAGAGGGGTCAGAACGGATGCTTTCCGCAAGGGGTTCAAGCGCAAGTGCATAGAGAAGAGGGGACAGGGGGCATCCCTGACGTGTACCATTCGTGATTTGGACAGGGGAAGAGAGAAAACCCATCACTGAGATACAAGCAGTAGGATTGGAGTACAGGGCAAAAACAGCTTGAACAAAAAGGGGGGGGAGGCCGAATTTAATAAGGGTCGCTTTTAAATAGTGCCAATGAAGCCTATCAAAGGCTTTTTCAGCATCAAAGGAGACTAATAAGGTAGGATATTTGTGTTTTGTCGCGTCCCAGAGAAGATTAATAAATTTACGGGTGTTGTCTGATGATTGCCTGCCCAAGACAAACCCCACCTGATCCGGATGAAGCAAGGAGGGGAGAAGGGGAGCTAGTCTATTGGCGAGTAGTTTGGCATATATCTTAAGATCACAATTGAGGAGGGAAATTGGTCTGTAATTGGAGCAAGAGTCGGTTGGTTTGCCAGGCTTGGGTATCGTAATCACATGGGCTCGTAAGTTCTCAGGTGGAATAGTGCCTGAAGTCATATATGAACAAAATAAGGCTAACAAATAAGGACCTAATGTGGGGAGAAAAGTTTTGTAATAAGAAGAACTGAAACCATCAGGGCCTGGTGCCGAGTGGGTTTTTAGTTGGGCCACCGCTCTCTCAATTTCCCTCAATTCGATGGGAGCATTAATGCCATCGGCAACCTCAGGGGAGATAGTCGGTAAGCGGATGGAAGTTAAGTAGGAATTAATATCTGAGGTAGATGGTTGGTGAGTCGAGGTGTTGGAACGGATATTGTATAGTTTGGTGTAAAAATCTGCAAAGACTTCGACCATAGCGGAGGGGTTGGAGATCAGGTGACCCATGTGGTCTTTTAAGTGAGAAGGTCTAGAGGAAGCCACTGTAAGTCTTAATTTTCTAGCTAAGAGTGTGTCCGCTTTGTTGCCTTTGGCATAAAAGCGTTGTTTCAACTTCATCAACATGTAAAATGTGCGTTGGGAATCATGATCCGCAAGTTGCTGACGGGTACGTTTAATCTCTTTTATGAGAGAATCTGTGGTGTTTAGTTTGTTAAGTATCTCTAAATCATATAATTTTTATAGTAAGGTTTCACGGGAGAAAGTATATTGTTTTTTAGCATGAGCCGAAAGGCTTATGAGGCGCCCGCGTATAACGGCTTTGTGTGCATTCCAAATTGTCTCAATGGGCACGTCATCTGAATGATTGTCATGGAAGTATTGGGAAAGGTCAGATTGGAGTTGTTTTATGAGTGGAAGATTGCAAGAGAGTGTCATTTAGTCGCCATGTCCCCCTGCCCGAGGTTGGGTGAGCTATCTTAATACTGAGCAGGACCGGAGCATGGTCCGACCAAGAGATTACACCGATTTGGCAAGAAAGAACCTTTTGAAGAGATAGTTTATACAAAAAAAAAATAGTCCAAACGGGAGTACGATTTATGCGGGGAGGAGAAGAAGGTATAATCTCTCTCCCCCGGGTGAAGGACCCTCCAAGCGTCAAACAGCATGTGAGAATGAAGTAGGGCAGTCAAGTCAGAACTCGTTTTAAGGACGTGTTTCGTGTGGGAAGTTTGTCGTGTCGTCGAAGTGTCTAGGGACAAATCAAGAGGGGAGTTAAGGTCACCGCAAAGAATAAACTGGCCCTTTTTGTAACGATCTAATTTCTCTAAAAAAGAGCGGAAAAAGGAGGATTGACAAGTATTCGGAGCATAAAAAGAGGCTAAAGCATATATCAAAGAATTCATTGTGCAAATGAGGATGAGGTATCGTCCCCGCGGATCAGCAAGTTTGTGGTGAAGAGTAAATGCTAAGGTCTTGGAGAGCAAGATCGATACTCCAGCTGTCTTAGTGGCAGCCGTTGAGTGGTATTGCCAGGTAAACGTTTTAGAGTAGAGAGTGGGAGAATGTGGACCTTTTTTTAAGTGGGTTTCCTGAGCACATATAATGTCAGCCTTAGAGGCTTTGGCCTCCTCCCATAGCATTTTACGTTTGTGGGGAGAATTAAGCCCCTTAACATTCAAAGAAAGCAAGTTAAGTGTAGCCATGGTGAGTGGAAGAGGAAATATAAGTGCACAAAATTAAATCTAGTGGATAGCCTGCGCCCGCGGGGAGACGCCACACCTCAGAGCAAGTTTCAACACTGGGCAGTCGTGCCCTATGTAAGAAGAAGGCATAATGTGTCATGAAATAATAAAATGGAGGTAAATGGTATTTAAAACAGAAAACAAACAAAAAACGAGAACAATGAAACCATGTAGAAGCGGTCATGTGCTAAATCAGTAGATAGCACAACGGGGATACGTGGAGAGCTAGAGTGGAACAGAAGATGCTCTGGGAGAGCGACCACCAAATCCAGAAATAATAATAATAATAAACCGTGGAGTAAAAAAAAGAAAGAACATATAAAATAAAGTCAGATACGACTTAGCTGATTAGGACTACCAGTCCAAACGGAGACTAAGATGAGAAGGACAAATGCAGCGGAGATTCAGGTCTTCGATTGAACTGTCCATTCTCGGCAAAGTTTATTTGGTGAAGACGAGCGGTTCCGGGTGGTGTCGGCGTGTGGAGATGACGACGGATGGTCGGTAGTAAGGCCCCAGGTATGTAGGATATGCATGCCTTCCTCAGGCTTAGAGATTGTAGATGTTGAGCCCTCTCTGGAAACGTAGAGACGTACCGGGTAGCCCCATCTGTACGGGATCTGATGAGAGCGAAGAAATCGGTGAGGAGCTGCACATCACGGAAGCGCGGAGGTAAGTCAGGTTTGCGGCGGGCCGCCTGCATAATTTGTTCTTTAATATCAAAATAATGAACTCTGGTAAGAACATCGCGCGGCACGTTAGCTTTAACCGATTGTGGTCTGGCGACCCTGTGGAGGCGATCCAGTCGAATCTCCTGAGTCTCGTCAGTTCCCAAAAGGACTTTAAAGAGTTGTTGAGTATAAGGCAGATCAGCTTGAGATATATCTTCTGGGATGCCTCTGAGCCGGATATTGTTTCGGCGGGACCTATCTTCAAGGTCCATAATTTTGGTTCGGAGAAATTCCAATTCTGTGCGGACGGTAGAAGATTCTTCAGTAAGAGTATAATGTACGTCCGCAAAGTCATCCATTCGTCTTTCAAGCTGGTCAGTGCGCTCACCAATGGCGTCAACATCGTGACGGAGAGAAGTGATAATATCTTGCAGATCTTGTTTCAACTGCATCCTCATGTCTTGCAAAAGCAATCGCATCATATGCGAGGTAAGTTGTTGCTCAGGATGATCATCGCGCAAAGCCAGCGGTGAGGCTTGACGTGGAGACGAAGCGTCAGAACGCGGCACAGATGTTAAGCCAGTGGAGGCATCTGAGTCATCGTCAGGCGCACGAGGTAGGCCCGAGTCTGGAGGGAGAACTTTCTTCCGAGACTTCGACTCGAAATAACCCGGCATAATAGATGATTTGCGCGATCGGGAGGTAGCCATTTCGTAGGGAACACAAAAACTTGTAGGATGTGGAAATATCACCACGGATTGATGCAGATGGCGTGCAGTAAAGATCTGGATCAGCAGAGCTCTCTCCCCCTGCGTCTGTTCAGGTTGCCATGCAGGCCACGCCCCTTTCGTTACATATGCTTTTAAACTGTTTCAACTCCTCTCCTTTATTCAGTAATTTACACTTGGATATAAACCCTTTTGTTCTTAAATAAGAAAATCTCTTTGGGAGGAAGTAAAAATTCCACCTGCAGCTGAAAAAAGGATTTAAGTTCCTTATCCAGGTAAAGATCTTGAATAGTTAGAATACCTGCCAGTAATTTTCCCTTCTATTTGATACCATGTTTCTTTTCTAGCTTCCTTTGTCTGGGATGCCATTACATGAGCTAGCATACAAGCGTAATGGTACTCCAAAATATTTGGTACACCAAGGCCCCCTTCTCTAGTTTTCTTGGATAGAAGTGTTAGACTTATTCTTGGTTTCCTATTTAGCCAAATAAATTTATTAAAAGCTGTCTGGATCATACGTAGCCAACTCTTGGGAATTTAACATTTGAAATAAGGAAGTCCATTTAGGTAGACTGTATGATTTAATAGTTTTTTATTCTACCGATCAAGGAGATTTCTTTCCTTTTCCAATCTCTTAAAGTTTTATTTGTAGACTTTAATAATGGTAGAAAATTCATCTCTACTGTCCTTGAAGGGACCTTAGAAATCTTAATGCCTAAGTAATCTATACTATCCTTAGCCCAAATAAAATCAAAATTGGATTTTATAAATCTTAATTCCTCCTGGCTAAGATTGTTTGCCATAAGGAGAGTTTTATTAGCATTGAGTTAATAGTTTGAATATTTGGAATAAGTTTCTATTACTCGCATTAATTCCGGTAATGATGATTTAGGTTGTTCTGGGAAAATAAGAATGTCGTCTGCATATAAACTGATCTTGCTTTCTAGTGTATTAATTCTAAAGCCATGTATATCCTGATTTCCTCGAATATCGGTAGCGAGGGGTTCAATTGTTAAGACATACAACAGGGCTGATAATGGACACCCCTGTCTCGTACCATTAGTAATCGGAAACCATTCCGCATCTATCCCCAGGCCAACTGTTCTTGCAGACAGACAAGTATAAAGGGCCATAATAGCATCAAAGATGTTTCCTTTTAATCCATAAGCTTCTAGAGTATGTTCCAAATAGTCCCATCTGACCCTGTCAAAGGCCTTCTCTGCATCCAATGCCAGAGCCAAAGTGGGAACCTTAGAGTGCAAGGAAGCATCGAAAATATCAATAACTCTTCTGATATTATTCCTAGCCGTCCTGCCAGGGATAAATTCTGTCTGGTCTCGCTGGATTAAGTTAATTATCACGACTTTCAACCTCTTGGCTAAGATCGCTGCATAGATTTTAACATCCCCATTTAGGAGCAAAACTGGGCGGTAGTTAGAAAGGATCTCTGGGTCTTTATTGGGCTTTAGTATAGGGACTATGTTAGCCCTTAACATATCAGGGGGAAAGAGCGAGTTCTAATTACTTCATTGAAAGTCTTAGTAAGTTTATCCGCTAACAGATCTTTAAAAATTTTATAGAATTTATTACCATAGCCATCAGGCCCTGGTGCCTTATTAATTTGCATTTCGTTAATAACCTTTTTAACTTCTTTTAAATCTATAGCTTTATTTATAGCCATCAATTGATCTTCTGATAGTTTAAGGGTCTCTCTACTAGAAAAGTATTCTTGGGGTTGTTCTTTTTCTTTAATCGTTGAAGGCTGCTCCAATTTTCTCTGGAGTGAGACATAATTCTCCATTTGATCTAATTCTATAAATTCTTCTTGATTGTTACCCTTCAATTTATGAGACAACAGTGTATCCGCCCGATTGCCCTTATAATACCAATGAATTTTTAAGTATTGTAAGTTTTTATTATTTTCCTCAATTAATGCGTAATTTATTTTGTTTTGTATTTCGTTTAATTCTTTAGCCTTAGATTCAGTTGGAGAATATTTATTTTCCTGTGAAAGTCTATAGAATTTTAAATATAACTCAGCAAGGGAGGCTCCCCTGGATTTCTTCATTATAGCACCCAATTTAATGAAATGGCCTCTAATCACACATTTATATGCACTCCAAACTGTTGGGAAAGACTTCTTTGCTCTCATTTTCCAGGAAATATTTTTTTGTGATGTCTATTATATAGTCCCTATTCTCCTTCCTAAATAGTATGTTTTCATTTAGTCACCAATTTGATCTCTTTTTAGGATTTTCAGGTAGAATAACAAGGACTAATGCGTTGTGATCTGACCAGGTGATATCCTATATCAGAACCTTTTTTACTTTCCTTGCTAGCTCATCGTCTCCCAGAAATAGATCAATTCTAGAATATGAGACATATGTTTTAGAGAAACAAGTATAGTCCCTTTCTTCTGGATGATATATATTCGCCATAGATCCAAAAGACCAAATTTCCTTACAGTTTTCTTAAATTGGGTCGCCTGAGATTTTATATTTTTATCCTTAGCCCCAATTCTATTTGTTTTCTTATCTAGTACTGGATCTAGTATTCGGTTAAAGTCTCCCACGAATAATAATTTGCCTTGTTTTCAAATAGGCCTATAAAAAAACTAGAGCCATTAGGCGCATATACATTGATTAGAGTATAAGTTTCCCCTTGGATTTCAACTATCGCTATTATGACCCTTGCTTTTTCATCGGTTTCTTGATAAATAATTTTAGCATCAAGTTCATTACTGATAAGTATTGCCACTCCTCTTTTTCTATTACTCTCTAAAGAAGAGCACATCGTCTGGGTATATCTTTCGGGGATAAACCTCATATTATCTGCCTTTTCCAATGAGTCTCTTGCAAGAAAACAATCTGGGCTCTTTCTTTTCTAATAAAGTCAAACACAATTGAGTGCTTAGTGGGGGAGTTCAGACCCTGGGTATTAATTTTAACCATGATCCCGAAATCTCCGAGCCTCTAGTTTCCCTTCTTCGTGCATCCCGAATAACTAACGTACATTTAAAAAAAAACAATAAATATAACTCTTGATCACAAAGAGTACTCTTAATCACTATATTAATTATCCAAACCATCTCCTTATCCACCTCTAAAATCCGTGGTAATAAACCCCACCCACGGATAAAAAACACCATCCTCCAAGGAAAAAAGAAGATGAATGGTGAGTAATTGAGCCGCTGAGTTACCCGAACAGAGGGGGAAAAAAAACGCATCTAACCGTATCTAAATTAAAAAAAGAAAATGTACTAGAGATATCCCATTTATATTTTATATTATGTTTCCTCAATGCCAAACTAGCCATGGAGAAAGCTTTTCTATCTTTTCTCATTTGAAACGAAAGATCTTGGAATACCTTGATATCAGAATTTAGGCCCTCCTTGATCTGACTAAACCTGGCTGCTTTTATATTTTCTCTAATTCTATATGTATGGCAGCATATAATAACGTCTCCTATAGCATTTGGCGGCAAAGATCTTGGTTTAGGTAATCTAAAAAATGTATCTAAAACACATTCCCCCTCCTTTGAACCCAATGCCTTAAAAAAGGCTATTAGATAATCTCCCATGAGGTGCTGTGTAATCTCTTCTGGGATATTGCGTAACCTTAAATTATTCCTTCTGGATCTATCTTCAATTTCCGCCAACTTCAGCTCCAAATCCCTTAGTTTGGACTGTTGTTTAGTCATTATGTCCTTCTGAGCAAGTATAGTAAAGTCCAAATTTTCCACCTTCTCCTCCAATAGAGGTCAAATCACTTTTCAGGTCCTTTATATTATCTTGAATCTCCTGCTTTATCTGGATTAACTGTTGTTCAAAACACATTTTAATATACTCCGGTGTGAAGGTCTGTTGTTCCAACCTCATCTGAATTATTGATTGATCATCCATATCGTGTAAATCCTTATCTCCTATTTCTTTATCCGGCGTGTTAGTCTGTCGCAGTTCTCTCATACTCTTGTCCGATTGTGGCGCCAAAAAATTAGAAAGTCTTTTATCCTGTCGTTCTTGTTTATCTTTCTTTTCTCTATCCTTTTCTCGTTTAGAGAGAGATTTTTGTTCAGATGTTTTCCTAGTGGTCATTTTGATTTATCCACCAGTTAGTTTGCTTCAGGCCTCTTACAGCTTTCTTTCTTATAATCTGGCCCACAGTTTATGCAATTTCTGCAGTGACCATATATTGAATTTCTCCAGTACAACTGCTATATATTGCTCATATAAACCTCCGGCAAAATGGGACAGAGCATATAGATATTTAAATGTTAAGGTATTATACTCACATAGTCCATCAGAGTGTTTGCAAATGACCAAAAATACCAGAAATATGTCATATAGAGAAAAAAAAAAAGATCCTTCTATTCGATTTACATATATATTTTATGCGTATATATCCTCTAGCAGCTTTCTTTCTTATAAACCGGCCAAGAGTTTATACAATTTCTGCAGTTACCATATATCGAATTTCTCCAAAACAACTGATATATATTATTCAAATAATCCACCGTATTGGAGCCTCCGCCATATTGGAACCGAGCATATGAACATTTAAATGTTCAAAAAAATTAAGTGTCATACAGAGACCAGAAGATCCTTCTATTCAATTTGCGTATATATTTTATCCATATATATATCCTCTTGCAGCTTTCTTTCTGATAATCTTTTTTTTTCCAAATCTCCGTTTATTCAGGTATGCATATATACATGTCATATGGCGTACAAGAAAAGCATCAATACGGGAGACATCTCCCAAAACATCATTCGAGAAAAGAGACAAAAGTCCATATATAACAATGCATTTAAGAGAGGCATACCAGAGTCAGACAGACTCTTACGGGAACGTGCGAGTTAGCATAACAGGAGCGACACGAACATACAGTTAGATGAAATACATGTCGGAATGCACCCCAGTACAGAGATTATTGGAAGAGAAACAAAACAAAAAGTACAAAACAACAAGAACAGGGTACTCCAGAAAGGCAGTAGTGACATATCGACGTGACACTGATGCAGGAAATGCAGGTAAGCAAAATCTCTTACGGAACAGGCGGGTCAGCAGGGGGATCTCATACAATTAAACGGTCTCATCCGGGGCTTGGGTATTACACACGTCTACAAGCGTGGGCGAGGCTGCATACCTGGACCATGGGAGCCATTTAATATTATTATCATATTCCTTGCCTTGGGAGGATGCCACCAAATCTTCCATTTGCATTATAAAATTTACCCTAGCCACCCAGGCAGCAATCGGGGGGGGCCCCGTCCGCTTCCAGAACCGAGGAATGACTGATTTCGCTGCCTGCACCAAGTGAATTGTCAGGGAACGTTTGTAAGAGCCAAAACGAAGCTCGGGTGTAATGGAACAATAAGGCTGCCGGAGTTGCCACAAAATCTGGCTCGGTAAGTTCCCTAATGACCTTAACCACTATACGCCAGAACGGGTGGATATCGGCACAATCCCACTACAAATGGATAAAGGAACCGACACCGAGACCACATCTCCAGCAGAGAGGCGAGACCTGTGGAAGATATCTATCTTCCACAGGTCTCGCCTCTCTGCTGGAGATGTGGTCTCGGTGTCGGTTCCTTTATCCATTTGTAGTGGGATTGTGCCGATATCCACCCGTGTGCCAGGGGGCCGCTGAGATGTGCCCCATGAAGAAAGAATCCTCCAAAGAGAGCCACAGTTTTGGTGTCCCTAAGGACCACTCCACTACTCTACGCAGGTGAGAGGCCCTCCAGTAGGTTTCGAGGTTGGGCTAGCCCATGCCTCCCTTAGCCTTGGGTCTAGTGAGATGATAGGAAAGACGTGGTTTGCGGGCACCCCAAACAAATTTCATGAAAACCCTCCGACAGGAGTGGAAGTATGATTGCGGTAGAAAAATAGGAAGGGACTGGAAAAGGTAGAGGAATCTGGGAAGGATATTCATTTTCAGGACCGCAATACGACCAAACCATGAAATATGCGGCAACGCCCATGTGCGCAAATCAGAGGTCACCGATGTCAGGTAAAGCATCATAATTCAAGGGGCGAAGTAGGGAAAGATCCGCGGGGAGCCACAGACCAAGATATTTAATGGCCGTAGCTTGCCACTTACATAGGAAGGAGTTGATTATCAATTGTCGCATGTCATCCGGGACGGTAACCCCCAAAATCTCTGATTTTTGAATATTGACCTTAAAATGAGATAGTGCTCCATACTCGCTCAATTCCCTAGATATGTGGTGGAGGGAGTGGAAAGGGTCTTCAACAATGCACAATAAATCGTCGGCATAGACTGCCACCTTATGTGTGACGTTGGAGACCTTGCAACCCACAATAGCTTCATTAACCCGGAGAGCCTGGGCCAGAGGTTCCATGGCTAAGATAAACAAGAGTGGGGATAACGGACAGCCCTGTCTTGTGCCATTAGCAAGGCAAAGTCTATCCGAGAGTATCCCATTTACCCTTATCTGCGCAGACGGGTTAGAGTACAGTACCCTCGTAAGAGTCAGAAAGTTGCCGTCAATGCCAATGGTCTCCAAGACCCTAAACAAGAAAGCCCAGGCGACCCTATCGAATGCCTTTTCGGCATCCATAGAGATGAGTGCCATGGGCAGTTTGGTAACATGAGCGTGTGTGAGGAGATTAAGGATCCTGATCGTGGTCCTTGTGAATTAGAGAAGGAATGAGAGGCTGAAGACGCATAGCCATAACCTTCGCCAACAATTTGATATCTGTGTTGATTAGGGAGATGGGACGATAACTCAAGCAATGTTCAGGGTCTTTGCCCGGTTTATGAATAACCGAGAAATAAGCTAGGTTGGCGTGCGGGTCCAACTGGGCATTAGAGGCTAGCGAATTAAACAGAACTTGATAAAGACCTCATTGTGAGGTCGAAACGTTGTTGTCTGTTTCCTACAATAAATCTGTCTGATGGAACCCCTGCGTGCCTGGAGCCTTTTTCTATTTTGATTTACTGGGGAGCTGGCCCTTCCTGGCACAGCTAAGCACCTGAGTTCCTGTGGGGAGTGAGTGCAGATTCCTAATTCTGGTGACTAGCGAATTAAACAGAGTCACCAGCTGTGGGCCTAAAACCGTTAGAAAACTGTGTACTGTGAAGCCATCAGGCCCTGGTGCCTTACCATTTGGAGTCATTTTTAATGCTGCTGCTACCTCCTCGTCAGTAACTGGTACATTGAGAGAATCTCTAGCCACGGCAGTAATGCGCTGCGGCAGATACTTAGAAAGATATTCATCTATGGAGGTATGATAAGTGGGATCGGTACTCAACGGAGAGGGCAGGTTGTAAAGTGCCTTATAATAGGCATGAAAACAGTCAGCAATTTTATTAGAGTCATGTTGGAGAGTTACCCCATGATCTCTGATTTTAGATATGAAAGTGGCTGCTCTTTGAGTTCGGAGAGCCCTGGCCAACAGATTGCCAGGTTTGTCACCCAATTCGTAGAAAAGTTTTCGAGTCAGAAGGAAATTACGTTTTGTTGTTGTGTCTAGGAGGGAGGCCAATTGTTGTCTAAGGGAATGGAATTGGGGCAGTATGTCTGCCGCCATGGTGGACTTGTGGGATAGTTCCAGCTGGTGGATCTGCGTTGTGAGGGAGAGAGCCTGAGCCCGTTTGGAGTTTTTAATCTTGGCACCAATTTTGATTAGATGGCCCCTAATTACCGCCTTATGGGCTTCCCAGACCGTAGGATATGGAATATCATCTGAAACGTTTTCCGTAAAGTAGTTACGGAGGTGTGCCAATAAATCCGACGCATATGCCGGATCATTCAGGATATTCTTGTTAAGTCTCCAATTCCACGGTCTGGGGGGTGAATTAGAAAATCGTAAAGTCAAATGTACCGGCGCATGATCACTAAATGATTGAATGCCAATTTCAGTGGTATGTAGTTGTGGTAAATGATAGTGGGAGATAAATAGGGCATCTATTCTGGTATATCTGTCATGGAAATGAGAATAGAAAGTATAATCTTTAGTTGTAGGATGTTGCGCCCTCGAAACGTCCACCAGTTGATTTAAATGAAGCCATTTTTTGAGAACCGGATATGAGAATAACGGGCCGAAGAGTCTTTAGTCGGATCCAGGATCATGTTAAGATCTCCCCCAAAAACCGTGAGGCCCTTACGAAATCACCCAAATTAGCCAAAATTTTACTTAGGAAAAGGGGCTGGTCACTATTCGGAGCGTATACATTGCCAAGCGTTACCAATATAACCTTTCAAAAAAAGAGCTCTACCTTCTGAGTCCCTCCAGATGTCCAACAAGTGAAAAGGGAGCGACTTGTGGAGAAGAATAGCGACGCCTTTGGTTTTGGAAACCTTAGAGCTAGAGAAGAAGGCGTGTGTATAGCGTTTATTTGTAAGTTTGAATTCCTTGGGCAATTTATAATGCGTTTCTCCTGTGAAAACGCTAGGTGTGTGTTATATGATTGCAATATGTGGAGGAGTTTAGACCGTTGTTGGGGCTTATTCAAACCCCTGACATTCAGAGACGTGATCCGCACCAAATCAAGTGCCATCTAGAGGACATCTGGGGAAACCCATCGTAGGTACAGCAGTCCCGGAGTACACAATAACGGAACAGAAGAACATGAGAGAATAACAGAAAAACAGAGTCTTGAGCAAAAAAAAGGAAAACGTAAGCACACCTCCGCGAGGTCCAGAACTGCAACTTCACCCCGCAGGGGAGTTAAGCGAGCAGGCTCCGAGGGCGGCCACAAACAGGACGATCGGTATGTGATTGTGTAAATAACGGCAGAAAAAAAGAATAAAAACGTAATAGAAACAAATTCAGGATGAACGATAGTAGAGCCGCGTACCCTGTCCACAGACAAAACTCTGGCCGCAGCATCATATAAGCGAGGCCCGAACCCCTGGAGCTATGAAGCAAAACGGAAGAACCGCATTTAGCCACAGCGCCAGAGTGATGTATAAAGGTAGGTCAGTCCAAATGGCACAACAGAATGGCGGGAAGTCACATAATAAAGAAAATAAAACAGCACTCCGCCAAAAAGGATACTCGAGCTGAGAAAAAAGTACTGGATACGTGATGGCCATCTTCATGGGAAGGTAGCAGTACAAATCATGCCGAGAAGGTGGTCTAAGGACATGAGTCCTCCACACGGCGGTGTCGCTTTCGTCGTTGGGGTCTCGGGATCCAGTCCCCAGTAGGGTCCGCAGTAGATGGAGGCGTCGTGAACGTGGGTTCCCAATCCTCCACATCGCAGCTCGGCAGGTCCAATGCCTCGACGAAGGGTTGCACATCTTTCAGGTGTCGGATGAAATTCGTGTCCGAGCCCCTGCGCACGATGAGCGCGAACGGAAAGCCCCACTGGTACGGTATACGGGCATCGTGTAGGGCCATGGTGACCGGCGGTAGAAAGGGCCTGGCACGTAGAGTCGCGAGCGAGAGGTCTTGAAATATGGTAATATCATACGAGTCCCACGTAAGAGAGGTAGTACCTCGGCAATTGCGGACAATCTCCTCCTTGAGCGGTAACTCCGCAAACAGCATATCACATCTCTCGGCGGAGCCGTACCCACCGGCTTCTGTCGAAGGGCTCTGTGCGCTCTATCGAATTCAATAATGGTATCCATAGGCCTCTGTAGGATTTTATTGAAGATCCCCTGCAGGGTATTCTATTTGTTACACCCCTGTGAACTTGTTCTGCGTTTTTGTTAGTTCTTCTCTGCTTCCCCTTTTTTTATATTTCTTTCTCTTCCTCTCTCCTTTCCCTTTGTAAACATCCACGTTCCCTCAAACCAGCCCCCCCATCATTCAAACAAACGCCGCCGTCTCCCCTATACGTCACCATTCCCGGGAGATTCTTCATTTGAGACAGCCAAGCTTTACGATCCACAGCACACCAGGATCAACAGCGTCTCTGCAATAAACCGGTAGTGTTGTTGCATTGTTACCTGGAGTTTACCCGGAGCCTTCTGGTTCAATCGACGGAGAGCGTGCAGGGAAAAAAATAGCCGGTCATGTGGAAGCCGGCTAGGGACAAGCTAGGAGGCTAGCAGGTAGCAGGCAGGAGATCCGGCCATTTGCAGTTAGATGCCGGCTGGTGGGTTAACCGGTGTCGCGGCTCATCTACAGACGCGGCGTGCTGCGTGCATCGTCACGTCATCCCCTCTGAGTAGACAACATTTTTAGTATTACACGTGATACATTCTTGTATTTTGAACTCTTTTTGTATAATAGATTTAAAAAAACACTCCTTTTGTTTCTTTTTGTGAGCTTGTAAAATTCTTGGTTAAAAGTCTTGTTTGGGAGCGCCTCTAAAAATTATTTTGGGGTTTTCTGGGATTATCCCATTCTTTATTGTTTTTGTTGTTAAAATTCGTCACTATTGGTATAAAATAATTATTGTGTTTTTTATTTATGTCGTCTTTATTTTGTATTAGTTCCTTTCTTTCTAGGCTTTCTATGTCTGCTATTGTATTTTGTGTGCATTGTATTTTTTTCTATAAATCTTTTTTTTTTTTTTTTTATTCATCTGCTATTGTGAGGGCCCTATTCGTCCTTTTTTGGATTCAAGACACTAGACAATAATATAGTACAAGAAACTATACACAATATAAAAGAAAAGATACACACTCATCTGCACCTTTTAAAAAAACAGACACACAGAGAACAATCACCCACTTGGCAAACCGTAAAAAGCAATATAGAACTAATCACGTTTCACATCAACACCACAGTAGAGCCCCATCCATCTATGATATACCACAACAATCCCCAAAAGCTCGTAACGGCAATATTCACAAATAGAGGACCAGATCACCACCAAGAACAAAACTAACAATTCCCTATAGTGAAGTTCTAAAAAATAATAGATTTTACCCTCTGTCATCAGAGGATAGTCTGTCGCCAGACTACGAAGACCGTTTTTTAGAAGTTCGAACAGACACCAAAAGGAAGAAAGCCAACATTTCTTTAGAGGATGTAGAGGAGTGAGAAGAATCCAAAAGAGGAAGAAGAGCACAATAGCAGATAAGACCGAGAAAACAGAAAAAGAGTTAGGTATTTTTAACTTGACAAATAGAGACGCTCTGAGGAAGCCTATTTAGTAGGCTTTTAATCCCACCTAATTATCTGTTTTAAGAATAAAATATGCGCCCACGCATAATTCTAACATTTTTACTGCTTTTATTGATCTTAATAAATTTACAAGACATGTCACATTGAAAAGATTTTATAAAATAAAAGAAGAATAATTTCTAGGTTTCAAGAAAAGCAATAACTGCAATGATAATATTTCAAGAACCAATCTTAAACCAAAATCAAAGTTCTTTTATAAATCCTTGTTGATCTGAATTTTTCGTGGGAAATCTGTGTGTTGGTGATTGAACATTTTTTCGGTGTCTTTGTGATGAGGAAAGATCCCTTATGTAGGTTTTTCTAGGGTAATTTGTGTAGTATTTGGTTGGGGTTCTCCCTCTCGGCTGGGAAGTTTTTGATTAAAAGTTCTAACTTCTTTTTTAGCGTAGTCTTGTTTGTCTCTGATATTTTTTAATCAGATGATTTTTTTATGCTGATTTTGCTCTATACATAATGTCATTTTTAAAGATTTAGCCTCAAACCATGTATTCACTGTTACTTCCCTTTTTCATTGATGTTCTGGAAGTGAAAAGAATGAAACCCGGTGTCAGATAGAGTAAATAAATGTGAGAAAGAAAATACTTTCCTTTCCTTTGATCGGGTTTACAGCAGCAACCCTAAAATCACTCTCCACGGAATGTTGAAAATAGCTACCAACACGACTTCTGTCTAGGGGCGCTTGTAACTCACGATTTCAATCACTCCAATGAAACAAAATCAAAATACGAAAAGATAGTGTAATAAAGTAAGACACTTTGGAATTTCAGGAACAAAAACTTCAATAGTTACACTCACAATATGTATGAGCCTTTAAAGCCTCCACAAATGAACTCCTTGGTGAGTGTGTGAATTCCTCAACCCCACGGACATAGAAGAAAAGAAATATATCTACCATAGGATGATATCTTTCAGAACTAGTATATACGCAGTAATCGGGTGCACTCACATTTAGATGGATATATCAAGCATATCTGGTGTATTTTCTTGGAGTTGTAGTGGTCTTTGATGAAGTTCCTGATGTGAATCCCGTGGATCCCAAGTCCTGGAACGATGGTTCCTCTATGTTCCAGTGTCAGTGTTTAAAGTGCAAGTGCTTGTGTGAATCAGGTTTCAATAAATAGTAAAGTGTGTATTGAAAAAAATTTAATAAATTGTATGTGTCCAAATTCATAAAGAGACTAATATATGTGCCATGATTCAGTACAAATAAATAAATAAATAATTTATTCCGGGACTCAGCCCTCTCAAATCAAGTCGGAAATCACACTTAACAAGTGTTAAAAAATAATCCAATATTAAAAAGTTAAAAGATGTCCGTAATGTAAGGTAAAAAGGTAGTAAAAACAAAGTATAGTCCAAAGTTAGTGGTCCTCTACACAGTGATAGAACACCAACAAGGCATACAAGCAATAGATAGGGTCTTATCACGAGATGAGAATATGAACCCAATCCAAAAAGATTTTATTTTGGATTGTATCAATTTCATACTCAAATTATACTATTTTTGGTTTGAGAACGATTTTTATCTCCAAATGTGCGGCACAGCCATGGGCACCAGGTTTGCACCCAGCTACGCCAATCTGTTCGTAGCTGAGTGGGAAAAATAATTTATTTGGAACAACCCCCACAGTGCAAACCTGGTGCTATGGAAAAGATATATAGACAAGATACTCATTATACCCAAGGGACAACTAATGAGGGTAAAGTGTAATTGTTCAAAACAAGAGGACTTCAACCATAAAGCCAACGACATAACACAGAGATTTCTAGAAAAAAATTACCCTGCCGAGAGGTTACACAGCAGCCTTCGGCAGGTTCAACAGATGGATAGGAATCAGTCATTAGAGGGAAGAAAGCAACGCACAGATGAAAAAGAAAAGAAAGATTTTAGCTTCAAGAATCACGCGATGACGCACAGAACAAAAAACAGACGCACGGAACAAAAAAGACGCGGATGATACGGCCGAGGGAACATAAAAGGAAGAACACAACAGTACCGGAAATATGCCTCCTGAGGAAGCCACGCACCGGCAAAACACGTAGAGGATGACTAACTTTGGACAATACTTTGTTTTTACTAACTTTTTACCGTACATTACGGACATCTTTTAACTTTTTAATATTGGATTATTTTTTAACACTTGTTAAGTGTGATTTCCGACTTGATTTGAGAGGGCTGAGTCCCGGAATAAATTATTTATTTATTTATTTGTACTGGATCATTAGTCTCTTTATGAATTTGACAATTTGAATATAAATACCTAAAACCTATACATGCCAAAACAGCATTTTACTTATAGAGGCTAGCTCCATATTGCTTGCAATGTCTATCAAATGTAATTATTTGTAAATTTTATCATTATTTTGCTAATTTCTGTAAATATGTAAATTTCTATTGTTTAACCATTTTAGGCCACGCCCCCTAAATGATGTAATTTTGGCATCATGTTCCATATTTTAAATAATGTATAAAAGGAAAATGAATCCAGACACCCTGAGGAAGTCTGCTGTTAGGCAAAACTCGTTGTGTGCTATTTTATATTTTTAATAGGTTTTATTACCAGCTTGAATAAATAGTTTTTTAAAAAAAATAAGTTATTCTTGCTCCTGGACTTGTTTTTATTCTTTTGTATATTTTATCTGGAAAAACCATCTACTACCGCTATATCCTTGGTGAGGATCATACCGCCTAAGCGCAAAGGAGTGAGCGATTCCAACATTGCTCACCAAAAAGTGAGTATAACTGACACCATATTTTACTTTTAATTGTACCTTTTATATGGAAAGCACTACGCCTGCCTTTTTTCGTAATTTCGCATGTACACCATGTCCCAAAAAGTCATCAAAAGAACCGTAAGAGTCTTTTTATCAATAACCACCAGGACAATTGGGACAGTCAGGAGCAGGTGAACCAATAAGAAATTTGGAGGATCGAATTCCCCATTCTATCCTTAACACCCAGAGGCAGCAGGGCAGTCTGCAGTACCTAGTACATTGGAGGAGTCTTGGTCCGGAGGCACGTTCCGTCATGTCTATCCGTGTAACAGAGGTCGCCCTTTTGAGGAGGGGGTACTGTTACTTACCTGCCGCCACACATTAGAGGGAGACCCCCGCTCTCCTATCAGCCGCAACAACAGCCGCCACGAAGGAGCGGGACACCCCCTCCACAACACCACTACCGCCACAGCCACCACGGAGGAGAGGGAGACCTTCCTCCACCGTGCGACTACCGCCACAGCAACAGCTGCCAAGGAGAAGAGGGAGACACCCCTCCACCATGCAACTACCGCCACAGCAGCAGCCTCTATGAAGGAAAGGAAGACCCCCCCTCTTCCTCTCCTCCACTGCTTCCGTGCGGCAACCTGTTTTGTGGATAGAGTGGAAAAGGCTATCCAACCCTATGAAAAGTAATTACCCCCTTGGTTACTAAATCAAGCAATTAACCAAATTTAATTGATAATCGGGTTCAGTTTTACTAGATGCACACAGGCATGATTCCTGTACTGTTGAATCTAAATATTAATTAAATAGACAACAAAAAGAATACATATACTACGCCAAGACTTTTGGGATATCATTCTGTTGGTTGATGAATTAAAAGTGAAACTTTTTAGAAGAGATGGCCCCCTTTACATCTGGCATTAAGCTTATACAGCATTCCACAATAAGAACATTATAACAACAACAACAGGAATGTGTGTACCACTTTTTTCCCAGTGGGTCTCAAATCGCTTTTCATGGGTAAGGAGACTTTAACATCACCAGACCCACTATAGATATCACACCCTTTGCCAGTAAAATTGATCGTTCAGCAATAATTACCTCAGCCAAATTTAGTAATTTGCTTGTAGAATTTGATTTGTTTGATGTTTGGAGAGTCCAATACTCTAAGGAGAAAGCTCATAGCTATCATTCTACTACCATTCACTACAACATGTTTCTCGACCATTGGATCCATCACATGGTCAGACCATTTTCCCCTATCACTATCTCTAACTCTATTGTTCCACTAAATCCACCCTTGAAATGGTGATCCCAACTACATGGACGACGCCTAACATGTAAAAATAATTTCCCACTGTCACCAACTTTATAAAAAATATAAAGTTTTTTTATGAGCAAGTCCTACAATTTGCACTATATCTTCACAAAAAATCTGGCATGGAAAGAGTTAAAATATTGGCATTATAAATGCCCATAGGGTGCCTAGTTTTAAAAAATGTATGATTTGATCAGGTAAATTGAATTGGCCGGCTTCAAAGATGTCCCAAATATGGGACGTGGGCACAGACTGACCAGATGTCTAAATGGCAAAAAATACACACCTCACTAAGGTGGCCTTTTACCTCCCAAATAACCCAACAAACCCATGCATGTGGGTTTCACTGCACTGAACACATATTGGGGTGTTGTTTGACAGGGACATATACCAGGTGCGGTAAATTCATACCTGAAATACGTGTGTGAAAAAATACAAAAAAGATTTACTACCATAAAGTTTGACAAAGGCTGGTGGTAGAATTAGTGCATGGAAAGGGTTAAAATACCAGCATTTGAAATACCTTGGGGTGTCTAGTTCTCAAAAATATACGGTGTGATGAGGTAAATTGTATTGGCCAGCTTCAAAGATACCTGAAACAGCACAATGAGCAGAATGGCCAGATTTGGGGGGGGGGGAATGGTTTTGAAATCGCAAAACGCTACTTGTAATTATTGCCCCATAACGTGCAGCAAAAACATAAAAACATTGGGTATTTCTAAACTCAGGACAAATAGTAGAATCTATTTAGCAGGTTTTTTTATTAGTAAATAGTAAATTAGATGACATGATAAAAAT